>NC_090446.1:76870842-77173872 GCF_031143425.1 Pleurodeles waltl
ACGGGACCTTCTTTAAAGTTAAGTTGCAGTTGATCCATTTGTGCCAAGTGATCATCGTATTGGGTGTTGTGAGCTAACATGTGTGAAGTTTGCCAGATAATTTTGACCCAAGCAGCTGATGTGATGTTGTAGGAAGGTAGCCTCTTTCTAGCCTTCTTACCCCCACTTTTGGCCTGCTTGTGAGTATATGTCAGGGTGTTTTTACTGTCTCACTGGGATCATGCTAGCCAGGACCCAAGTGCTCATAGTGGAAACTCTATTTGTCAGTTTGTTTGATATGTGTCACTGGGACCCTGCTAGCCAGGACCCAAGTGCTCATAATTTGTGGCCTACATGTGTTCCCTGTGTGGTGCCTAACTGTATCACTGAGGCTCTGCTAACCAGAACCTCAGTGTTTCTGCTCTCTCTGCTTTTAAAATTGTCACTGCAGGCTAGTGACCATTTTCACCAATTCTAATTGGCACACTGGAACATCCTTGTAATTCCCTAGTATATGGTACCTAGGTACCCAGAGTATTGGGGTTCCAGGAGATCCCTATGGGCTGCAGCATTTCTTTTGCCACCCATAGGGAGATCAGACAATTCTTACACAGGACTGCCACTGCAGCCTGAGTGAAATAACGTCCGCGTTATTTCACAGCCATTTTAGACTGCACTTAAGTAACTTATAAGTCACCTATATGTCCAACCCTCACTTAGTGAAGGTTAGGTGCAAAGTTTCTAAGTGTGAGGGCACCCTGGCACTAGCCAAGGTGCCCCCACATTGTTCAGGACAATTTCCCCGGACTTTGAGAGTACGGGACACTATTTCACGCATGAACTACATATAGGTCAATACCTATATGTAGCTTCACAATGGTAACTCTGAACATGACCATGTAACATGTCTAAGATCATGAAATTGTCCCCCCAAGCCAAATCTGGTTTTCGGGTGCCAATCCCATGCATCCCCAGGGCTCCAGCATCGACCCCGGGTACTGCCAAACTAGCTCTCTGGGGTTTTCTCTGCAGCTACCGCTGCTGCCAACCCTCAGACAGGTTTCTGCCCTCCTGGGGTCTGGGCAGCCCAGTCCCAGGAAGGCAGAACAAAGGATTTCCTCTGAGAGAGGGTGTTACACCCTCTCCCTTTGGAAATAGGTGTTAAGGGCCGGGGAGGAGTAGCCTCCCCCAGCCTCTGGAAATGCTTTGAAGGGTGCCCTCCTTGCATAAGCCAGTCTGCACCGGTTCAGGGATCCCCCAGCCCCTGCTCTGGCACAAAACTGGACAAAGGAAAGGGGGGTGACCACTCCCCTGTCCATCACCACCCAGGGGTGGTGTCCAGAGCTCCTCCAGTGTGTCCCAGACCTCTGCCATCTTGAATGCAGAGATGTGAGGGCACAATGGAGACCTCTGAGTGGCCAGTGCCAGCAGGTGACGTCAGAGACCCCTCCTGATAGGCTCTTACCTGGTTAGGTAGCAATCCTCCCCTGAGGGCTATTTAGGGTCTCTCCTGTGCGTTCCTCTTCAGATAATGAATGCAAGAGTTCACCAGAGTTCCTCTGCATCTCCCTCTTCGACTTCTGCCAAGGATCAACTGCTGACTGCTCCAGGACGCCTGCAAAACCGCAACAAAGTAGCAAGACGACTACCAGCAACATTGTAGCGCATAATCCTGCCGGCTTTCTCGACTGTTTCCTGGTGGTGCATGCTCTGAGGGCTGTCTGCCTTCACCCAGCACTGGAAGCCAAGGAGAAATCTCCTGTGGCTCGACAGAATCTTCCCCCTGCTAACGCAGGCACCAAACTTCTGCATCACAGATCCTCTGGGTCCCCTCTCATCTTGATGAGCGCTGTCCCTGGAACACAGGAGCTGGATCCAAGTGACCCCAACAGTCCAGTGGTCCTTCTGTCCAAATTTGGTGGAGGTAAGTCCTTGCCTCCCACACGCCAGACAGTAATCCTGTCTACTGCGTGATCTGCAGCTGCTTGGGCTTCTGTGCACTTTTGCAAGGATTCCTTTGTGCACTGCACATCCAAGGACCCTAGCACTCCATCCTGCATTGCTCAACTCACTGAGTTGACCACCGGCTGCGTGTACCCTCTTTAGTTATGTTGAGGCGACCGCTGTGCTCAGATTTTTTGAACACCTGTTCAAGTGCTTCTGCGGGTGCTGCCTGCTTCTGCATGGGCTCTCTCTGTTGCTGAGCGCCCCCTCTGTCTCCTCCTCCAAGGGGCGACCTCCTGGTTCTTCTTGGGCCCGGGTAGCACCCATTATCGTCAACTACGACTCTTGCAGCTAGCAAGGCTTGTTTGCGGTTTTTCTGTGTGGCAACAACTCTGCATCCTCCAGTATGCTGTGGGACATCTTCTGACCAAAGGAGAAGTTCCTGGCACCTTCCGTTGTTGCAGAATCTTCAGCTTCTTCCACCCAGAGGCAGCCCTTTTGCACCTTCATCTGGTGTTTAGTGGGCTCCTGACCCCCTGGACACTTGCGTGACTCTTGTAGTTGGTCCCCTTCCTTGGCAGGGCCTTAGGTCCAGGAATCCGTCTTCAGTGCTTTCAAGTCAGTTGTTGCCTTTGCAGAATCCCCTATCTCGATTTTACTGTCTTTCTCGGGTAGTAGGGTAGTTTTACTCCTAGTTTTCAGGGTCTTGGGGTGGGGTATCATGGACACCCTTAGTGCTTTCTTACACTCCCAGTGACTCTCTACACACTACACTAGGCCTGGGGTCCATTCGTGGTTTGTATTCCACTTGTGGAGTATATGGTTTGTGTTGCCCCTAGGCCTATTGTGTCCTTTTGCATTCTATTGTGTTCTACAGTGGTTGCACTACTTTTCTAACTGTTTACTTACCTGATTTTGGTTTGTGTGTATATTTTGTGTATTTTACTTACCTCCTAAGGGAGTATATCCTCTGAGATACTTTTGGCACATTGTCACAAAAATAAAGTACCTTTATTTTTAGTAACTCTGAGTATTATGTTTCTTATGATATAGTGCTATATGATATAAGTGGTATAGTAGGAGCTTTGCATGCTCCTAGTTCAGCCTAAGCTGCTCTGCTATAGCTACCTCTATCAGCCTAGGCTGCTAGAACACTACTAATCTGCTAATAAGGGATAACTGGACCTGGCACAAGGTGTAAGTACCATCAGATACCCACTATAAGCCAGGCCAGCCTTCTACAGATGTGCAGCTCATTTGCACTTTGGAGGATGGTCTGGAAATGACATCTTGCCACCAGTGCAGGCAAGACAGTGGCTGTGCAGGATATTTCTTTGGCCATTTTGTGGCCTAGTTGATTGAGTTACAGGCAGAGGCAGTGTGACTGAGTGATCATGTGGTGAGTGCAGTGTGAATATTTCTCCTGTCAATACCTTTCTGGTTATGCATCTTGAGACCTTAGGGCTCATTGTTTGGCACACTGAGTAAGGTGTCCTTCAGGTCCTCACTAGTTTCATCTTGGGTTAGCATGTCAAGATGGAGCTAGGTAGACATGCACACCTCTAAGTTGAGCATGATCTGGATCTTGGTCACAGGCAGGTGGGTAAACTACAATTGAGAGTTAGCAAGCAAGTGTATTTTGACAAGTAACCTCTGGTCTGGTGTTTGGAGTACCAGTTACAGGGCCTATTGAGAGTTTCATTCTGGTCATTCCCTATACTCCCAAGCACTTGGCAAATGTTATCCTCCCAGGTGAGTGAACTTCAAATGGGATTTCACAAACAGGGGTATATTGGCAAGTGACCACTGGGCTTGTTTGTAGTTTCAGAAACAGTGCCTCCTGCCCTTCCATTCATGTCACTCCCTCTACTGCCCCCACTAGACAAATACTGTTCTCCCAGGTGGGTACACTTAGGCGGTCATTCTGACCGCGGCGGTCGGCAGTCGCCGCCCGCCAAGCGGTTCCCGCCGAAAGACCGCTCCGCGGTCAAAAGACTGCGGTGGCCATTCCGGCTTTCCCGCTGGGCCGGCGGGCGACCACCAGAAGACCGCCGGCCTGCCCAGCGGGAAAGCCCCTTCAACAATGAAGCCGGCTCGGAATGGAGCCGGCAGAGTTGCAGGGGTGCGACGGGTGCAGTGGCACCCGTCGCGATTTTCACTGTCTGCAAAGCAGACAATGAAAATCTTTGTGGGGCCCTGTTAGGGGGCCCCTGCACTGCCCATGCCAGTGGCATGGGCAGTGCAGGGGCCCCCAGGGGCCCCACGGCACCCGTTCCCGTCATCCTGGTTCTGGCGGTGGACACCGCCAGAAACAGGCTGGCGGGAAGGGGGTCGGAATCCCCATGGCGGTGCTGCAAGCAGCGCCGCCATGGCGGATTCCCTGGGCCAGCGGGAAACCGGCGGGAAACCGCCGGCTCCCCTTTTCTGACCGCGGCTTTACCGCCGCGGTCAGAATCGCCCAGGAAGCACCGCCAGCCTGTTGGCGGTGCTTCCGCTGCCCTCCGCCATGGTCATGGACCGCCAGGGTCAGAATGACCCCCTTAATGTTTGGGTTACCTAATGAAGGTATTTGGAGACAAGAACCCTGGTCTGGTGGTTGGAGTAACAGAAAAAGGGCATATTGGGAGCTGTAGTTAGCCCAGTCCCTGTACTTCACACGCTGGGCAGATGGTATTCCCCCCAGGGAGTAAACTGCTTTTTGGAGTTGGCAAACAGGTGTATTTGGGCAGGGGTGCACTGGTCTAGTGGTTGGACTGACAGAAACAGGGCCTGTTGTGAACTGTAGTAAGCCCTGTCCCTGCACTTCACACACTGGACAGATGGTATCCCCCAGGTGAGTAAACTACATTTTGGAGTTGTCAAACACATGTGTTTGACCTGAAGTAAACTGGACTGGTGTTAGGAGTTCAAGTAACAGTGTCTCCTAGGAGTTGCAGTCAGGTCAGTTCCTGTACTTCACACAGTATATAAATGGTATCCCTCCAGGTGTGTACACTTCATTTTAGGGTTAACAAACAGGTGTATTTGGGCAGGAGTGCACTGGTCTGGCGTTTAGAGTGACAGAAACAGGGCTTATGGTGATCTGTAGTCAGCCCTGTCCCTGCACTTCACACACTGGACAGATGGTATCCCCCCAGGTGAGTAAAATGCTTTTTGGATTTGGCAAACAGGTGTATTTGGGCAGATGTACAATAGTCTGGTGGTTGGGGTGACAGAAACAGGCCTATTGTGAGCTGTAGTCAGCCCAGTCCCTGTATTTCACACAATATGCAAATGGTATTCCCCCACGTGAGTATACTTCATTTGAGTGTTTTTTGGGCAAGAGCATAATGATCTGGTGGTTGAAGTGACAGAAACAGGGCATATTGTGACCTGTGGTCACTCCAGTCCTTGTACTTCACACAGCATATACATGGTATTACCCCAGGAGAGTGCACTTCATTTGAGAGTTAACAAACAGGTGTAGTTGGGCAGGAATGCACTGGTCTGGTGGTTGGAGTGACAGAAACAGGGCCTATTGTGAACTGTGGTCAGCCCAGTCCCTGTACTTCACACAATATACAGATTGTATCCCCCTGGTGGATAAACTACTTTTTGGAGTTGGCAAACAGGTGTATATGGGCAGGAGTGCACTTGTCTGGTGGTTGCAGTGACAGAAACAGGACCTATTGTGAGCTGTTGTCCGCACAGTCCCTGTACTATTCATCCTCTACCAATGGTATCCTCCCAGGTAAGCAGACTTCAATTGAGAGTTGACAGACAGAGGTATTTTGGTAAGTGACCACTGGGCTTGTGTTTGTAGTCACAGAAACAGTGCCTCCTGGCGTGGGCAGTCTGGCCACTCTCTTTACTACCCAACACTTGACAAATGTTATCCTCCCAGATGAGTGTAGAGCAATGGAGTGATTTTAGACAGGTGTATTTGGGCCTGTGAAGCCAGTGCTGTTGTTTGGAGTCACAAACCCAAGGCCTGCTGGTAGTTGCAAACATGTCACTCTCTGTGCTACACACACAATACAAATTTTATCCCCCAGGCGAGACCACTTTAATTGATCTTTATTACTACAGATGTCTAGTATCATGACACCACTGTGGTAGTGTTAGTAGTTACAGGAACAGTGACTGCTGAGAGTTGTAGTCATGTCAGTCTCTGTACTACACACACTGTCAGATGACATCTCCCCAGGTGAGTACACTTCAATTGTGAGTTGGCAAAAGGTAGTCTTTGAACAGGTGGACCCTGGGCTGGTGAGTGGAGTGATAGTAATTGGTGCAAAAGGTGACATGTTTATGCAAGACATGTCATTTGTGTGACATTTTTAGTGTTGTAACTTACCAGACTCCACTCCCCCAGGTATTCCTGTCAATCCCTCAGGATGCAGGATGGCCAAGACCTTCTCCTCTGAGGATATTAGCTGTAAGGGCCACCACCAGTCTTCTTGGCCTGCAGCTGGTGCCTGGAGACCAGGGAACGGACCTTGCCCTGAGATCATTCCATCTCTTCCTGATGTCCTCCCTTGTGCACACAGTGGAGCCACCAGAATTCACTCTGTCGACTATCCTGCCCCACAGTTCCATTTTCCTACTGAGAGGATTATGCTGGACTTGAGCTCCACAAAATTATGGCTCTACTCTTTTGATTTTATTGACCATGATTCTTAACTCTTCATCTGTGAAACAGGGATTTTTAAGACATGACTTGGAAGTGAAAAAAATTAAATTGGGGTGATGGGGACTTGCTTAACAGGGAAGGTGCAATAGGGGGTTAATGGTCAACGGTGTGTGCAGAGTGTTCTATGGGATGGAGAAATAAATTGAGGTGTCTAATCTATGTGCTCTTAAGATATAGGTGCTCTGGCTGCTGGATATTGCAGTGTGGATGCAAAGGATTGTGGTGTGTGAAGTGGTGTGTTTTATAGTGCCCTTTGCAGGTGTGTCCAGTGTGGCAATGTGTGCCAGCTATGTTGTTTTCAAATTCATCTAATGTGCAGTTGTGTCTTACTTTGCAGACCGTGAACCGCTGTGGTTCGGACCACCATTGAAGGACCGCCACGGTGGCTGTGTGCTTGTAATATGTTTGGTGGTTGGTTGCAGAGCTGGCGGAGAGGGAGATTGGACTGCCTTTTTCCAGACCGCCGCAGCTCTGGCGGTCTGCCATTTTTGGTTGGATGTCAGCAGTCATGCCTGGTTAACTCATAATAGGTTGGTATGGGAGATCACCATCATGCCAGTCTGGGGGTCAGACTGCCAAACTCGTAATGAGGCCCTAAATGTTTTGCACACTTCTGTCATTGGGCTATACTTGGGCTACATTTAGGTGATATTTATGCTACATTTTGACAGTTTTTTCTCTGATGGCCATCTTGGGAGACTTTTTGTTATAAGGCTTCCTAATTTCCTCCTACGGTATTCTCAGTAGAAAATGATTCCAGTTTTCCACTTCAATTCTATCAAGACGGCATTCAGACACGTCACACTTTTAGCATAAAACATAAAATGTTAGCACTCTAGTTGTACCAAAGGACTCTGTAGAGACGCTGCTGATCACTAGGGAGTTAACTGGCAGTCTGCTGCTGATGTTGAAAGTGTATGTTTCAGTCAGCATGTCAGAATGTTTAATGAAATAGAAGAGGAAGATATAGAACTCACGTAAAACATGTCTTAATTGTTCTTTCTAGAGCATTAACCATAATTGCTATGAAAAAATAAAGAGAAGAAGAGCACAGGGGAACCAACTGACAGGCACATGTTTTACTGAGAATGTCAGACTTCATTCTTCTATCGCTGAGAAAGATAGTGTGAATCTACAGAAAATATACTCTCATTTTATCTTCTGGAACACCCTTCATAACCTCTATGGGAAAATCATGAGAAAACAGTTTTCTATCAAACATGAATCATGAAGTTCCAGCAGAAGGCTTTTTCATGAGTTACACGTGCAGGGGACAGAGTTTTAATGCTTCAGCGCGCAGGAAGCTGCTGTCAAAGCAGCTCCGTGTTTACTGAAGCATTGGCACTGCATTGTTTCAAAACAAAAAACAAATCTAAAGTAGGGACCACGGGGAGAGATTAAGGCCTCGCAGTCCCACATAGCCCATAAAGAACTTTATTATAAAAATTAAAACATATTTTTTTTTAAGTTAGGACCGCAGGAGAGTCTTTAAGGGCTTTCCCCATGGTCCCTACTTTTTTACATATTTATTTTTAATACAAAGCACTCAAAAGGCTGAAAAAAAGAGAAACCACCCATAGCCCAGTGTGAAGGTCACAGACCTTCACACTGAGCTATGGGTGTTTGACTCCAGCTGGACTCATTTTCCTTTTTTTGTTTTATTTAATTTCTTTCCCTTTTTTAAATATATTAAATACATTTTTTGTTAAATTAACAAAAATATCTCATTCTAAGTATGTGCGATATTAAAGCCTAAAAATAAATCTCTCTTTCACTAACTTTCTCTCTTTGTGTCTTTCTTTCAATCAATTTCTCCCACTCACACACCCACTTAGACACTTACACACCCACGCATAGACCCACTCAGAAACTAATGGTCCCACTCACAGACCAACTAACACCCTAATGCAGCCACTCAGAGACCTGCTCACAGACTGACGCACCCACTAAAACACTGATGTACGCACTCTCACACCCAGACATACTTGTGGGTATGGAAGTGCCTGTTCATGTGAGCGATTTGGTGTGTGAATAGTTGTATAATTGAGTGATTGTGTGTGTAAGTGACTGTAATAATGAGTCAGTGACTGTGTCAATGATTGTATGGGTGAGTGTGTGGGTGTGTCAGTGTTTCTGCAGATGATTAACTGGATGTGTCACTAGACTAGTGATATATTAATGGGCTGCATGAGTATGTGTGTGTGTGTCAGTAACTGTATGAATCTGTGAATACCTCAGTTAGCAGTGCATGGGTGAGTGAGTGGTTGGGTCAGTGGCTGTTTGACTGAAAGAATGTCTGTATATCACTACCCTTAAGCACCTCTGAATAAGTATGTGAGAAGATGTGTGTGTGTGTGTGTGTGGGTATACAAGAGTTTGTACCAGCAAAGTAAGTGTATGACTGCTTGTGTGGATGATGTAATCAGTGATGTCATATGAGATGTCATCAGTGATGTCATGAGTGAGGTCACTGAGCAAGTCATGAGTGATGTAATATGTGAGGTCATAAGCAGTGCATTACGGGAGGGCCAGTCATAACTAGCTCAGGTAACTATAACTCCTGAATTTCTACGGTTTTGTATGAATAAATTCAGAACCTAACTATAACGTCCATGAAACCTTTGTTTTTTTTCATACATATACACACATATATATATATATATATATACATATATATATATATATATATATATATATATATATATATATATATATAAATGTAAAATATATATATGGAAAACAAGCATGGTTTTAATCTAGTCTTTAATGTTTTTTCTTTGCAGAGCTGGCTTGCGGAGCAAAGGAGCTATATATCTGCGCACTGGGGTGAGGAGTGAGTGGGGGTTCAGTACAGTGGGCTTGGGCTGGATTCAGGATATTTATGTGTAATACAGTAGTAATACACATACATATATGGTGTAGGGAGAGTATATTATTTGGTATATGGGATGCCTTTACTGCGATACCACTGTATGTTCACTCTATATGAAAGAAAATAATGATTGAACACAGTATTGAAAACCTTAATTGCATACTGTACTGTATACATTGGGGTATGTAATTGATATGTAGACATTTTGTATTATAAGTGCTTCCATCTCAGGCTTTCAAAATGTATTTTAAATACAAAAAGGGTTTTGTCATCATTCATCTTGTTATAAGTGAATTTGGGCAGTTTCACGATAGATAATTTGAAATGAATTTGGTAGTTCAATAACATTACTATCATATAGGTATGGATTAATTTTTAAAGCCAGCAATATAATGTAAAATTCACAGATTCGGGTTTGTAATTACCATGTAGACTTTTGCAACTTTAATGCTTTCCATCTTAAGCTTTTATGTACATTCTATATCTAGAGGTTGTGTAACCATTTACCTCGTCATGAAAAATTCGGGTGGATTACGATAGTAAATCTAAAAGGAACTTTTTAAAATGATAACAGCCCAGTCAAGCAGGCATTGCTTAAAATCTAAGCCAGCACTACCATGTTATGTTTGGAATATGTAAAAGTAATGTTTGTTTCTAATAATCATGTGTGTTTGATCAGCCACATGTTGGTATAAAAATTGGGGTAATATTGCAGCGAACAGGTTGATAAAAGACTTGCTACGCTTAAACGTGTTCCATTTTCCCCTTACTTGGGGGAATGTAGGGCCCCGTGGAGAGCTAGACGCAGTCCAGTCTTTCCACAGGAGCATTCGGGACGGATGTAGACAGGGGGTTTTAAGGGAGGGTTTAGTGGGAGGGCAGATAAGGAGGGCCTGGAGATAGGGATCGGCCTCTTCTGTGCCAGCTTGTCATGCTGCGCTGAGGGGGGCGATCCCTTTCGGAGTGTCATTTGCATGTAGGGGTATTTCATCATGGCCGCGGGCCATTATGCTGCAGCGGTTCGGGCCGCGCTTCGCATTTTTGGCAAAGCTGGCCATGGTGACCTGCTCAGGCCTGGCCTCTTAGACCAGGCCTTGGTAGTCACGTGTGCCGCGCGCGGTGGCACAGGGAGTAGCGGCGGCAGTTGCCGCTCCCCATCAAAGGGAGTGGTAAAAAAGGCAAAAAGGGGACAGGGCGCAGCGCGTCAAACCCTTCTTCTCATAGGGTGGCAGAGGAGCAGCAAGGGGAACCCCTAATAGATACAGGGCAGGGGGGCGGAGCCTATGAGTAGTGGGCACTCTGGGAGCACGGCAGGCCCCTCTGGGCAGGGTCTGCTACAGAGGATGGATACTCAGCAGGCAGGGCAGGAGCCCAGTGGGCCAAGTGGGCTGGAGCAGCCCCTGGACCTCTCTGTGGCGGTTTGCCAGCCACAGTACTTAGAAAAGGCAAGGGACAGGGGTCGGTGGACAGGCAGCATAACGGCAACACAGGGCACACACGGCCCAGTGCGGTGCAGGGAGTCAGTGCCACCATCAGAGGTTGGCAGAAGGGTGGCAAAGCCCACGGGGCAAAACAAAGCCCCAGGATGTTGGTCGGAAGCCATAGAGGGGTCTTCGGCAGCTTCCTCTACACCACGAGAACGCATGGAGCACAAACCTGGCTTACGCCATAGGGGACTCGGGCTGGATGCAGAACACGACGCGGTTGAGGCAGCAGGTGCTGATGAAGGATGGGGTGTGGACGAGGAGGATCTGTTTCAGATGGATTATGAGGAGGACCTGGATGACTGGGAGGATGGGGAAATTCGTGACAAAGAGGTGAGCGGGGTACATGGGAAGGGGAAGGGGCGCTGGAGCGGCGCAACACCCTCTTCTCTTACTGTTTTGCAGGCTTCAACGTCTAGCACACGAGGGCGCGAAGTGTCCCTCAATGAAGGCGGCGGGCGCAACTCACCGTTGGATGCTGGTACTCCTCGTTGCGGTGTCCAGGGTAAGGAGGACTGGTGGGCCCCATGGGGGGATCGGAGGGTCTTGGCCGGCGCGGCTCAATACAATTCTTTTGGTGTGGGGGAGGACTCAATACACACTACGCCTAGTACAGCTGCGATATTTGTAGGCGGTAAGGACCAGGTGGCTGAAACAGTGCTGCCACCACAGGGCGGGGACGGGCGGGCAGCGGCAAGCAGGGATAAGGTGAATCACACCAAGGATGGGGCCGGAAACAAGAAAAGGCTCCCATATAATGGACTCGCTATGATTTGGGGTCGCATGTAGCAGATACAACTAAAGCAAGGATTTGGAAACACGAGTATGTTGACATGTTCAAACTCCTTCACAGGGATATACAGGTGAAGGAAGGTTCTAAGGAAGAGGAGTGTGATCTGGCCCCTAGGGTCCCCATAACTATGGACAATTGGACCTCTGCATTTTTTATTCACGCCAGTATTTACTGTGAAAAATACCCAGACAGGGCCCTTGCCATGTTTAAATACATGGACTTCATTGGTAAAGCCCAAATGCATTTTGGGGGTTTTGCGTGGCTGAGCTATGATGAAGACCTCAGGGCCAGAGTGAGTGTTAATCCTGAAAAGCTATGGGGTGACTTAGATTCGGTGTTATGGATACAATGGATGACTTCTTCACATTCAGCAGCATCCACCCACTCGGCTAGTGGTCTCCCGTGGTTTACAAGCCGTTTCAGCAGCGTCCCGCTCAGGGAGGGGCAGGTATGGCACAGAGGGGCTCAGGGGCATGTTGGAACTTCAACAAGGGGTTTAGCTCCCAGTACCCCTGTAAATTTAAACATGAGTGTTCCAAATGTGGAGGAAGATACCCAGTTATATAATGTTTTTCCCTTGCTAGTACGGCGGAGCAGAGAGGGGCAAGGCACTCCTGGGCCGAAGGGAGCCTACTCCAATTAAGTTGGAGAGGTTACTGCCCTGCTTGTGCATGTACCCGGATATGGACATGGCGCTCAAACTGGAATGGAGTTTCAGAGAAGGTTTCTGGGTGGGATACCAAGGGCCATGGTTGAGGAGATGGGCGGACAAATTGCAGTCAGCTAAGGCCATGCCTGAAGTAGTGGTGACTGAACTGAGTAAGGAAGCGGCAGAGGGGAGAATTGGGAGTCCCTTTTACGAGTGGCCCATGGATGATTTAATGATTTCACCTTAGGGGGTGGTACCAAAAATGAGCAAAGGATATTTCTGGCTGATACATCATTTGTCATGGCCTGAAGGGGCTTCGGTGAATGATTTCATTGCACCGGAGGATTACTGAGTGCTGTGCGCCTCAGTAGATGATGCCCTTCGGCTCATAAGGGGGTGTGGCAAGGGTGCTGAGCTGGCTAAGTGCGACACCAAGGCAGCTTTTCAGTTGCTCCCCATTCACCCCGATGACTTCTCTTTGCTGGAGAAGCGGTTGGGTGGGGCCATTTACATGGACAGAGTGCTGCTCATAGGGTGCGCGATTTCCTATGCTTTGTTTGAGGCATTCAGTACCTTCATGCAGTGGGTTTTTATTCAGGTGAGTGGACATCGGATGGTGTTGCACTATTTGGACGATTTCCTTTTTGTGGGGATGCCTCATTCTGACTTGTGTGGTAGGGCATTGCAGTGTTTTGAGCAATTGGCAGGGGATTTTGGGGTGCCCTTTTGTCCTGAGAAGACAGAGGGCCCTAGCTGTGTTTGGACCTTTTTTGGACATCGAACTAGACACAATGACTTTCATGGCGCGGCTGCCTGAAGGTTGAGGAGATTCTCCTGTTTTTGCAGCAGATCAGGTCGAGACAGAAGATTGAACTGCGTGTGACCCAACAACTCCTGGGTTTCATTACCTTTGCATGTAGGGTGGACCGGGGTGGTGGAACTTTCTGCAGGTGCATGGGGCTGGCAATGTCAGGCGCATCCCTCCCTCATCACAGGATTCGGCTGACCATGGGTTTGCGAGAAGACATCAGGGTATGGGACCTGTTCTTGACACAGTTCAGCAGGGTCTCCATGTCCTTTCGGGAGGAAGACACTGTCTGGCAGGTTTCAGACATGGCAGGTGCCTCTGGTTTTGATCTTTTCTGGGAAGGGCTGTGGTGTGCGGAGACATGGCCTTAGCAGTGGTTGAGTCAGGGCAGGAGCATTACCTTTTTTGAATTCTTTCCTCGGCTTGTGGCTTTGTCAGTGTGGGATGACGAACTGGCCAACAGGACAGTGATGGTCCATGTGGATAATCTGACAGTGGTTTAATTGGTGAACAATCAGAAGGCCAGGGATCTCAGGGTGCTGCGTTTTCTGAGGAGGTTTATATTGCACTTCTTGACTTTGAATATCATATTTAAGGCTGTGCATATTCCAGGGGTCAACAATTCCATTGCAGGTTCCCTATCTCATTTGCAGTGGCAGCATTTCCGCCACTTGGTGCCCGGTGCAGAGGAACACAAGACAGCAGTCCCGGCGGACACTTGGGAGAGGGGGGAATGATGGTCATGAGACTGGTGGAGATGCCGTTAGCCGAATCAGCCCTCTGGAGTTATCACCTTGCATGGTTGGAATTTCAGGATTTTGAAGTTTTTGGATGGCAGTTTTGGAGGCAGGACCAGGGAATGCTTGAGGCTCGAGTGCTGCGTTTTGTTATATTTTTGATTCAGAAGGGTTTATCACCAGCCACAATTGGGGGCAAGTTGGCAGGAGTATCTTTTTATGGGTAGTTGTTTTTTGGCTGGGACCCGGCGAAGGATGACATTTTAGGAAAAATGCTGAAAGGGTGTGGGAGAATGCAGGTCCGGTGCGGTGCGTGAGGCTATTACGTTTGAGTTGCTTTTGGACATTTTGTATGCCCTACCTGTTTGTTGTGTGAATACCCATGAGGTGGAACTTTTTCGTTTGTGTATGATATGGATGTTTTTTCGGGCATTTCGTGTGTCTGAGTTATTGGGTGTTGGGAAAGATTGTGGTGTAGGGGTGGGAGATGTACAAAGGCAGGGTGAACACCTGGGGTTCTGGTTGAGGCGATCTAAAACAGATCAACTGGGAAAGGGAAAATAGATATGGTTGGACAAGGGGGGGGTGCTGGAGGCATGCCTGGTGCGGGAATGGGACAATTTCAGGGTGCACAGGGTGGGTCGACAGGAGAGCGGGTTTTGTCATGAGAATGGTAAGAAGCTTACAGCTTTCCAGTTGTTGTCTGTTTTGAGAATGGTTTTGAGACACTTGGGGAGGCAGGCGGGTAAATTTGGTACGCACTCCTTCAGGATTGGCACGGCAACTGAAGTGGCCCAGTTGGGTTGGGATTGGGATCAAATCATTGGGCAGTGGTGGTCCAAATGTTGCAAAAGATATGTAAGGGCCTGATTTGATGCTTTTTCAGGGACAAGGTAGGTGTGTCAAGTTTGGGGCTGGGTTTCGTTTTTCAGGTGTGGGGTTTTCTGAGATGGGGGGAGATATTGTTTCACTCTGACATTTGTTTCTCTTTCCAGGTTGTTTGTGTGGCCCGGAGAAAGATAAGGCAGTTACGTGGTTGGTCGGACATTCTTTCATTCCTTGGGCGGCTAAATATGCGGAGAAGCAGGTTTATGGATGATCTCTGGGACTTCCGAGTAGCAGGCACGAGGTGTTGTGGTGTGGAAAGAGCAGAATGAGGTGGGGGAATTTGCTTCCTTTTATCACATTGATTATGCCAACATGGGGATGTCCTGATATATTCATGTTACTCCTTGGGGAGAATGATCTGGTCCGTCTCTCTGGGCTCACCCTACTACAACACATGCAACGGGATCTGGCACTGCTGCAGCACAACATGCATGGGACTTGTTTGGTGTGGATTGAATTTGTGCCCAGGAGAAAATGGAGAGGAGCACTGAAATATGGGGCTATTGAAAGGGCTCGAAGGAAGCTCAATAGGGCTATGCGGGTTTTCTGCAGGGCGCATGATATTAAAGTGCTGATGCACGATGGGATAAAAGACGGTGTGCATCTCTCAGAGATGGGAAATGCCCATTACATTTTGGAGTTGCATTTCTTGCTGACCAATCTGTGGGAGGAGAAAAATTGGTCGAGTGAGCCTGCTGGAAGAGCATGAGGTATTACAGTGGGTTCACTGGTGGGGCAGCAAAATGCCAAAATTGTTTGTGGTGGGAGGCAGTAGGTGGGGAAGAGTGGAGAGTCAGATGTGGGCCTGTCCACCCTTCCAGGGGGAAAGAAACAGGTGAGGGATGACAGATTGGGGGATGCCCGATTCAGACAGGGGATGAAAAGAATGGGGGATGTGTAGGAGAATGGAAGTGGAGGCTAGGTGAGCGAAGGATAAGTGGGGGAATGAAGTGAGAATGGAAGACGGGGGAGTTTCAAAGGTTAAAGATGAAAAGTTGTTCATTTAAAGTTCCAGTTATGTTCATGTATTATTACAATGAGCAACCCTATCCTAATAAATGGCCTCTTACACTGGTAAACGGGTGTCGGAGTCTATGTCCCGATGTAGGGCCCGTGGAGAGCTGGATGCAGTCCAGTCTTTTCAGTGGAGCATTCGAGCTGGATGTAGTCGGTCGGGGCTGGGATACGCTGGGGGTGTTTTAAGGGAGGGTTTAAGGGAAGGGTATATAGGGAGGGGCTGGAAAAATGGATCGGCCTCTTCTGCACCAGCTTGTCACACTGAGGTTGGCCACCTGCCCAGCCTAGATGAAGGAAAGGGGTGGTGCACTGGGGTAGGGGGTGTGTGTCTGGGGTTTCCGTTGGGGAGAATTTGTTGCCAGTGTTAAGGCAGGTTGCTTGGTGCAGGCAGTAGGTGGGGGAGGGTGGAGAGTCAGATGCGGGCCTGTCCACCCTTCCAGGGGGAGAAAAGAAGCAGGTGAAGGATGACAGATTGGGAAATGCTCGATTCAGACAGGGGACGAAAGGAATAGGGGGATGTGTGGGAGAATGGAAGTGGAGGCTGGGTGAACAAAGGAAAAGTGGAGGAATGAAGTGAGAATGGAAGACAGGGGAGTTCCAAAGGTTAAAGATGAAAAGTTGTTCATTTAAAGTTCCAGTTATGTTATTGTATTATTACAATGAGCAAGCCTGCCCTAATAAATGGCCTTTTACACTAGTACCGGGTGTCAGAGTCTATTTCCTGATAAAGTTTGTAGCTCATCTCACTCTATGGAGTGCCTGTCTTCCTTGATGCAGGGGGAAAGCTCAAAGTTTCTTTCTCACTGAAGATCAATCTTAGATTTCAGTCTTAACAATGGAGGAGCAGACAGATGTTTGTATATGAGAGAGGCTTAGAAAATGAGTTTATCACCTGAAACGGCCCAGGTGGAAGAGGAGAAGTAACTTTAAAGCTGTCTACATTTATGAGACGTGAGATCCTAGATTGAAATGAAGCAGGGCAATGAAAATGTGATTGAAACTGAGGAAATGAAAGCGGATCACCATCCGGAAAGAGATCTAAAACCCATATAATACCTTGATTCCCACAAGATTTCCAGTAAATTGGTCCCTTATAAAATGTAATACATTTGTTGTACCACAGGAGCATTGAAGCAAAGTCGCTTTAGACAAAGTGTTGGAAGGCGAGTATGATGATAACAATGAGGTGGTTTGTTTAAACACTGAGGGGGTAATTCTGAGTATGGCAGGCAGTGGAACTCAACCTGCCACCTGACCGTTGGTGCTGCCAGGACACCACTGGCCCTATTCCAAGTTCACTGCAGTGTTTCCACTCGCCGGGCCTGCGGTGAAGAGAACCTTAACATTGTCGCCAGCTCGGAATCGAGCCAGCATCAATGTGGTGGTGTAGCGGATGCAGCCGCACCCATCGCGCAGTTCACTGCCTGTTATTCGGACAATGAAATGCATGACGGGGCTGTGCATAAGGGCCCATGCCAGGTGCATGGGCAGTGCAGGCACCCCAGGACGCCCCGGACACCCACATTCCACCAGCTTTTCCACGGCGGTGTAAACCGCCATGAAAAGGCTGGCGGAATGGGACTCGTAATCCGGAGGGCAGTGCTGCTTGCAGTGCTGCCCTGGCAGATTACAACCGACGGGACCGCCAGGCTGGAGGCTGACTGAAACCTGGCGGTGACGGCGGTTTGACTGTGGCGGTTCAGCCACGGTCAGAATGTGTAGTGGCGGTCCAATAGCAACCCTGAATCTGGCGTTCTCCAAACCGCCAGACTCGGAATGACCCCCTGAGTGATAAACTGTTGAGGGTTTTGAGGAAGAAGAAACAACTTCAGTAAAAGTAAAGGGGGAAAGTAGTGATTCCTCCATTTGAGGACATAATGGGAAAAAAGCAGAAGTGCTTTGTTGCCACCATAAAGGGGCTTGGTGAAAAGAAAAGGCTTTATGATTTTGATGAAAATCAGGAAAAAGAACCCCTCCCTCTCATTTAGATTTTTTAAGCATGGAAAAAGAAATACAGGACCTCTTTCCTATCAATAAAAAACTAGTGAGAAGTGAGTCAAGCTTCTTGAAATAAGGGAGGGGGGTTCTGACCGGTATCATGGAAATGATATAAGGATAATGGGTGATATAATGAACTTAATAGTCTCTAAATGATCCCACCAGCATAGAAATAAAGGATTCCAACTAGAAATCAAGGTTTCAGGTTTAGATATAGCTTTCCTCTAGATTAATTTGGACTATCTGTGTGATGGACGTAGAAAACCAGAGACCTAAATATTTGATTTTAGAAGGGAACCAATTAAAGCCCAAAGATTCAAAAGATTGCCTAGTACAATATTTATTTAAAGAAGGACTTCAGTCTTGTCAAAATTAATTTTATATCCAGCACCAGATTAGAAAAGGGAAAATTCAGCCAACAGCACAGATAATGAAATATCAGGGTTAGATATAAAAAGAAGAATGTCATCAGCATAAACTGCTAATTTTATATTATGGTTCCCATGTTCAAAGTCCGAAATTAGGGAATTATTCTGGATTCGAGACAGAAGACGTCCCAAAGCAAGTATAAATAATAAAGGAAAAAGAGGGCAGCCTTGAAAGACGCCTCTTTGAAGTAGGACGTAAGGAGATGTCATACCATTAACTATCATAAAAGCTCTAGGACATTTATGAAATAAGGATATAAGAGAGATAAATTAAGGACCAAAGCTATGTCAAAATAGTGCTGAAAGCATAAATTCCCAGCCTAATCTATCTGGGGTTTTTTGAGCATCAACTGTGATTGCTGCTATTGGATAAGACAAAAAATGAGCTTTAACAAGAACATTTTAAAATAAGCTTGTATTATTTGAGGAAAGCCTATCCTTAATCTATGTCTTTGTTCCTCGAATGCCAAGAACCCCCTAAATAATTAACAATATCAGCTTATTGAGGCACTGCTTCCGGTGTATATAGAGACCTAAAAATGGTTCTAATTCAGCAAGAATATCACAATCTTTAAAAATAGAAGGTCTCTGGGAATTGTGCAGATTATTTATTTTGGTGTGTTGTTTCTTAACCTTCAAATAACTAGACAAGATTTTTCCAACTTTGTTGCAACCCCCATAATATCGAGCACTAGTCTTAGGTAACATGGTGGAGGCAGCATGTATAGAGATTTCATTAAATCATAATTTTGCTTTCACCAAGTTCTGGAAGATCACATTAGATTTAGATGAATAAACCTGATGCTCTAATGTCTTAATGGATGCTAGCAAATCCTTGCGTTTTTGAGAAAATGTATATTTTTTCTGGCTAAAGAGTCAATTTTGAATCCACGAGCAGCCACTTTAAAAGCGTCTCACAACAGTGGAGTAGAAAAACTAGGGCCATTATGAATTTTTAAAGAACTCAGGGGTAAATGAAGTGTGGTCAGAAGAAAATGCACAGTCTTTCAATAAACTTATTGAAACACCACCTGCCACTTGGTTTGCTAACAAGAACCACGTCCAAATCAGTAATGACCGTGGTGTGATCTGAAATCAGAAAGGACTCAATTTCACTGATGACAACATTTTGAAATAAACCTTTGCTTCAAAAGATATGAACCAGTCTGGACAAAGAACCATGGACCGGGGAGAGAAAAGTATAATCTCGGTAAGTGGAGTGAATGTCTCGACGTATCAATCAAAGCTCTCATGCATTTTGTTAGCCAGGAATTTAACAGGTGATTGACAATCTAATATACTGAATAATTTCCTTTCCATGTTAGTCCAGAAGTGATAATCATTCTGCGTAGGAGCATAAGCATTACATATTTTTGAGGGAATGTTGTTAATTAGACATTTAACCATAAGCCACCTACCCTCCTAATCCTTTTCTTGAGATAAAACAATAAAATCTAATCTTTTGTACTTGTTGAGGGCAGGGGAGCCAAGAATGTTCCCCACCCAATGCTTTTTAAGTTTCTAATCCTCAATTTCAGAGATGAGATTCTTGTAGAAGAAGTAGTCTGGATTAAATGTACCTAAAAGAGAGAGAGCTCTCTCCCTGTTTATAGGATTAAACCCTTTTATATTCCATGAAATAACTCCAAACGTTTTAATTTGAAAAAAAATTATAACTAATTTGGTCTTAATTAGTAACTGACAAAAACAGGAGAGCAGAGAAATGATACAAATAGATGGAAAGACAAAATGAAAGGAAGAGAAGGGAAGGGAACGGAAGAAAGAAAAAGACTGCAGGACACAGATGAATAAAATGGATATAACATAAGAGCAAATAGGACGGTACAAGTCAAACAAATGACAACTGAAAGAACGTACTTGACTGGAGCGAGAAGAAAGGGGGCAGGGTGGAGGCAACACTGGAGGAAGACAGCGTGACCAAGGAGCAACGCACGCCAAAGTCAACATATATAAGAGGATAAATGAGGATGAATGAGGGCTTCACATTATTGAACACATCTGCGTCAGAAAGGACAAAAGTTAAAAACATCCATGAGACAATCATACATTACAAACAACCAGAAAACACCTGAACTTAAGAAGGAATACAATGTAAATGTGTGAGTATCAGAAGAGCTGTGAACAGATGAGCCAGAAAAAGTATCAGTGACGGGGAGGTTTTGAGGTGTCCATAACCTCACCTGTCAGATTGTTAAGGAATATTCAAAGCTCAGTGGGGTCCTCTTAGGTTACAGTCTTGTCCTTATAGGTGACTTTACAAATAAATGGATGTAACAATCCATAAGAAGCTCCCAAAGCATGAAGTGAAGGATGAAGGTCAAGAAATTCTTTATGTGATTGGCCGCGACCCTGACAACATCTTGAGTAAGGAAATGTTTTCTTCTGGATCAAATTAATTGTTTCTTGGTCTTTTCAGGATTAAGTACTTTAAGGAGGTCTGTAAATTTCAGGAGTAATAGAGTAACACTTCTGGGCTTAAAATAAGGAGTAGTAGAACTCATACATTGACCTAACCTGTGTGCTCGATGGATATTTATTCGAGTGAAAGGTGGTAAGTCAACACGTTGAGGCACGAAGGATGCAAAAAATGAGGCAGAATCTGCACCCTCAATTTCTTCTGGAAGGCCATAAATGTGCAAGTTATTTAATATATTTCCAATTCTTCTAAATGCCTCTTTAACAGAGATACTTCATTTTCCAATATTTTTATTTTGTGTATGTCATCTTTAATGTCACTAACTCTCTGTTCCATTTCAGAGACCCTCCTTTCAGAGAGAGAACATTGGTTGTCCAAACTCTGCATATGCTTATTTGCCTTCTCAACAAAAGGATGAAGTGCTTTAATCTCTTCCAGAAAAACCTTGAAAGGTGAGTGTGGTTTATCAGGTGCAGGAAGGTCATGTTTAAGTCTGTTGGAAGCAGAAGAAGCATTTTGCAACTTAGAAGAGGCGAACAATGCCACAAGCTTTGGAGTAACAAAAGGAAGCAACTTACCAGTAGCTGGACCAGTTGCCATTTCATGCAGACAAGGTGCATAAGTTAGAGGTGTTTATGGTGCCAGTCTTGTTTTAGATTATTCTTTAAATCCTGACCATACAATGAAGTTGAGAAAAAGATGGACTATGAACAAAGCCACAGAGGTGAAAAAAGAGTAGTTTATAAATAAGGTTTAATCCAAGCATACTGAAGAAATTAATTACTGAAAGTCACATTCTCCAAATATAAGAGGAAAGAAGTCTCATCATTATAAAGACTGTGACATTTTTGTTAAATCTAAGGGCCATATTTATGAAAAATTGGGCATAACTGCACTAACGCAGTTGTGCGTCATTTTTTTATCACTGGCTAACGTCATTTCTTAAAGCCATCCGTGTGCCATATTTATGAAATTATGCACAATGGCACTAAGGAATGGCTAGCATCACAAAAAAAGACGCAAGCTGCTGAGTGATGGCAGTAGGGGAAATTGCGCTAGTGGGTCAGAAATGACATTAGGCTGGTTAGCTGCAAAATTTCTGCCGCTAATCAGCGTACCATCATTTTTTGACACAGAAGCAGCCAAAAAATTACACTTGTCCAAGTATGGCCAGGGGTCATTACCACCACCCCAGTGCCCACCAAAGGGGACCAGAGTCCCCTGGGCAAACCCTACAAACCCAGTGCCAGCCAGGAGGATCCATGTAAGGGGCCCCCAGTGACACACCACACACATACACAAGCACCTGCAACTTACCTGCAATGGGCTCCCACCTTCTCTAGTGTCCCTGTGGTGGGGGTGGTGGTGATGCTGGGGCTTGGGGGTGGGGATTTTTGGGCCCATTCCATGGTGTTTCCCCACGGAAATGGTCTTACCAGCATTTTAACTCCTGGTCTGACCAGGCGTTAAATAATGGCGCTAAGAGGGGTTAGGACCGTTATTTAGGCCCGCCTCCCACCTGCTCGTTGTCTCTGCACCAGGAGTTAAATATGGCACTGGGGGCTCAGGTCATTGTTAGGATGGGAACGCCCACCTTGCTTCTCACTGACCCAAGGTGGGTTGGTGCATCCTGCAAATTGTGCTAACTCCAATATTTTGATACTAGACAGGTCTAGCTTCAAAATATACATATCGAGTTAAGTTAGGGTCGCTTTAGCGCCAAAATAAATGGCGCTGAGACAACGCTAAGCTTCCAGAAATATGGGCCTAATTATATCCATGTTTTCCACAGTGCAGCTGTAATGATAGAGATAGCAGCAAAGTGGCAGTAGAGCGTGCAAGGAGAAAGGAGACTTCAATTTTATTGTCAACAACTCCGATGCTGTGAGCAAATGGCAAGATGATGGATGGAGTGCCGAAACCTTTCAAACACTTACCCCCGGTCACACATCTTGGTTAAATTCATTGTTTTTTTTGGGACCCATGCCATTCCAGTTTGGACCCAGCCATGTGCAAATCAGTCTTGACCCTGTTCCCCATGGGAACAGTCCAGCCCGAACTGCCAGGCCAGGTCTTCCCTGGACCAGAAACAAGCATCCTGGACCAATTTCGGGGTATCATCCCTCCTCAGTCAGGCTAGCTTGAATCCAGTGGCACAATGAGCAAGGGACCCACGTCTGGCAATAACATTGCCACTTAGGGCACTGCTCCCTTTGCTTGTGACAAAGTTACATACTATCACTCTTTTACTCCAAAATGGGAAGAGACAACAAGCAATGGCAAAGCCAATAGGTTTTTCCTCTATGAAATCTATTGTTTTTGTTAACGTTTGATTAGACATTTGGCACAGCAGGGACAGCTGCGGCGCAGCGTGTCTTAAAGTTTCCACAAAAAAAAATCATTATGACGAGGTCAGTGTTCATTTTTAATGTGCTCTCATGAAATAATTGTTCCTTTCTTTATTCTAGTGAAAACATGTTTCAATGTGGCGCCAGGGAAAGCAAAAAAGCCAATGCGCAACGAAAAAATAATCATTTAACCGTACGTGGTGCCACCAGAATAATTCAGCAGGTGCTAAATATACGCAAGCAGTGAAATTGTAGGAAATACGCGTGTAACTAATGAAAGTGTAAGAACTTAGGTAGTAGCGCAATTAAACAATTAAAGTATCCGTGTGTGCTATCGGGAAAATAATTCTTTCTGTCATACATCAGCGGTTTCAATGCGAGCAGGCAAGTAAAATAAACGTAAACAAGATGCGCGATGTCCGAAGGAAGACGTCCCAGCCATGACCAATTAAAGGAAGTTCCAGACTTAAAAGCGGATCAGATCGACTGGATGTGAGTAATTGGGCCTCTGGATACTGATAAGAAGTGTTACACTGCGGCCGGTTGTTTCCTGCCACAAGATGTTATCAAGTTACCTAGAAGTGAATAGCAGCTGGACAGTGAATGCCTTGTAAACAGTGGGAAGTACTGTCAACTAACATATGTTAAAGTAAATTACTGTCTGAGACTTTCAAAAGAAGGTGCTATATTCTTTAAAGAATGTGCTTTATTTGTGATTTTTGCAGCATAACAAAAAATGAATGCATACTTCCTTTGGCATATGCAACATGAGTGGGGGAAATATTGTATGATTTTATTGATGTTTTTCTAGAGAGTGATTGGGGTAATAAATGTGTTTGAGTAAATGTTTAAGTAAATATGAGGTGACTGGGTGAGTGGGTGGGTGACCCAATGAGTTTGTAAATAATTGAACCGGCTAGTGGCCATAGTCCTTCTTGCCAGTTTATGCATTGTCTCTTCCATCCTTACTTACACACGAGTCACACGAGTTATTGTGAGGTGCTATGGGAATTAGGCACCCCTGGAACCAGCTGAACAGTAAGTAATTTGTGAAGAAGCTTTCTACCAGTGAAAAGGGGCAGTGCTTAATTTGTGCTTGTTGTTTCCAGTGCGGAGCAACAGCACTTATTTTTGAGGGCCAGAACTTATTTTTCAGCCTCAAGCATTCACTGCGAGCAAAAGACACATATGGGAAAGACGGAGGAAGAGAAAAACGAAAAAGCGTCATAAAGGGCAAAAGCAGAAAGCTGTAGGAGTGAGCTGAAGGGGCAGGGAATGGCTGTAAATGGATTGAAGAGGCCAGGAATGGCTTCAAGATTACGCTGCCTCAGTATTCCGTGCTCGCACATTTAACTGCAACAGCCGCGGGTTTAAGAGGAGGACTTTCAGCTTATTTACAAATTAAGCACTTAAGAAGGGTCCAACAGTTGCTAAAGAGGAAATAAGGCACAAATCTACATAACAGTAAAATTAGATGTAGTCACTGGAGCACAGTAAAATGCAGCACAAACTAATTTGAGTTACGTTCAGACATTTAAACTGCATATGCACAGAAGTGTATATACAATAATTTTCAAAGATGTGTTTCTCCAAAATAACCCACAGAAACAGAGGAACATACCCAGGCCTACTGTGTAACGCGCATTTCAATGTATGGATGTTTTTTTTAGAAAACTATTGCGTGAATAAATGTGATTGAGTGAATGCTGAAGTAAATGTCAGGTGAGTGGGTAGGTGCACGAATGAGTGTGAAAATGATATATTTAACAAAGGGAATTGAACCAGCTAGTGGCCTTAGTGCTTCAGGCTAGTTTATGCATTGTCTTCTACATCCTTACTTAGAAATGGGACACACAAGTTCTTGCTTTTCCAAAATAACCCTGAGAAAGCGAATCTTCCTTAAGGAATGTGCCCAGGCCCCTTGTGTAATGCGCATTAGAAGACAGACGCTTCCCTGCCAAAGTAGCGTGGAGAGAGAACCCCAATTTCCACCTGTCCTCGGTTGCGGCACTCAGGCACTCAACAAGTGTCTGTTTTATATATATATATATATATATATATATATATATATACCCCACACTTTCTTCTTGAATCCCGAAGTATGGCACACCACAAGCGTTAAAAGTATAACAAAAAGAAAAAGTGGAAGACGGGGGAGGTAGTTTGAGGTTCATAACAACTTACAATACGGCAGATATACAAGTGAGAAAGATATTGCAAAAGCATTGGCAAAAGTGATCCAGTGATAGGTGCAGACATGATGAATAGACTGCAGTCAATCTACAGAAGGGTAAATCCATGAGAAATATGTAGGAAGTTGGCTCTGTATGTACTATTTCAAAGTAAGAAATAGCATGCACAGAGTCCAAGGGTTCCCCTTAGAGGTAAGATAGTGGCAATAAGAGATAATTCTAATGCTCTATTTTGTGGTAGTGTGGTCGAGCAGAAGGCTTATCAGAGGGTAGTGTTAAGCATTTGTTGTACACACACAAGCAATAAATGAGGAACACACACTCAAAGACAATTCCAGGCCAATAGGTTTTTATATAGAAAAATATATTGTCTTAGTTTATTTTAAGAACCACAGGTTCAAGATTTACAAACAATACTTTAAATGAAAGGTATTTCACTCAGGTATCTTAGGAACTTTGAATCATCACAATAGCATGTACAGTTTTGGCAAAAATGGCAATAAGCTGTTTTAAAATTGGACACTGCAAAAATCTACAGTTCCTGGGGGAGGTAGGTATTTGTTAGGTTCACAGGTAAGTAAAGCACTTACAGGGTTAAAAGTTGGGTCCAAGGTAGCCCACCGTTGGGGGTTCAAGGCAACCCCAAAGTTACCACACCAGCAGCACAGGGCTGGTCCGGTGCAGAGGTCAAAGTGGTGCCCAAAACACATTGGCTTCAATGGAAATAGGGGTTCCCCGGTTCCAGTCTGCCAGCAGGTAAGTACCCATGATTTCGGAGGGCAGACCAGGGGGGTTTTGTAGGGCACCAGGGGGGACACAAGTAGGCACAGAAAGTACACCCTCAGCGGCACAGGGCGGCCGGGTGCAGAGTGCAAACAGGCGTCAGGTTTGCAATAGGATTCAATGGGAGACCCAGGGGTCTCTTCAGCAATGCATGCAGGCAAAGGGGGTGCTCCTCGGGGTAGCCACCACCTGGGCTAGGAAGAGGGCCACCTGGGGGTTGCTCCTGCATTGGAGTTCGGTTCCTTCAAGTCCTGGGGGCTGCGGGTGCAGTGTCTTTACCAGGTGTCGGGTTCCTTGAAGCAGGCAGTCGCGGTCAGGGGGAGCCTCATGATTCCCTCTGCAGGCGTCGCTGTGGGGGACCGGGGGGTCAACTCTGGCTACTCACGGGCTCGCAGTCGCCGGGGAGTCCTCCCTGTAGAGTTAGTTTTCCGCAGGTCAAGCCGGGGGTGTCGAGTGCAGAGTGGTAAGTCTCACGCTTCCGGCGGGAAACGCGTGGTCTTTAAAAGTTGATTCTTTGTTGCAAAGTTGCAGTCTTTGTGGAACAGGGCCGCTGTCCTCAGGAGTTTCTTGGTCCTTTTAGATGCAGGGTAGTCCTCTGAGGCTTCAGAGGTCGCTGGACCCTGGGGGACGCGTTGCTGTTGCAGTTTTTCTTGAAGTAGGGAGACAGGCCGGTAGGGCTCGGGCCAAAGCAGTTGGTGTCTCCGTCTTCTCTGCATGTTTTCAGTTCAGCAGTGCTCTTCTTCTTAGGTTGCAGGAATCTGATTTCCTAGGTTCTGGGGAGCCCCTAAATACTGAATTTAGGGGTGTGTTTAGGTCTGGGAGGGCAGTAGCCAATGGCTACTGTCCTTGAGGGTGGCTACACCCTCTTTGTGCCTCCTCCCTGTGGGGAGGGTGGCACATCCCTAATGCTATTGGGGGAATCCTCCATCTGCAAGATGGAGGATTTCTAAAAGTCAGAGTCACCTCAGCTCAGGACACCTTAGGGATTGTCCTGACTGGCCAGTGACTCCTCCTTGTTTTTCTCATTATCTCCTCCAGTCTTGCCGCCAAAAACGGGGGCAGTGGCCAGAGGGGCGGGCATCTCCACTAGCTGGGATGTTCTCTCCGTTTTTATATGCCTTGCATCTAGAACATTTGTAAGATCCATCTTGTTGGTTAAGCCAGGTGTTACTCTTGGTTTGCTGTCTGATATCACTTTTCACTAGTGTATCTTGTAAGGAAATGGCTCCCTGTTGTAGTTACCCCCAATTTTTTGCCTGATACTGATGCTGACTTGACTCAGAAGTGTGCTGTGACCTTGCTAACCAGGCCCCAGCACCAGTGTTCTCTCACCTAAAATGTACCATTGTCTCCACAATTGGCACACCCTGGCATTCAGGTAAGTCCCTTGTAACTGGTACCTCTGGTACCAAGGGCCCTGATGCCAGGGAAAGTCTCTAAGGGCTGCAGCATGTCTTATGCCACCCTAGGGACCCCTCACTGAGCACAGACACACTGCTTTCCAGCTTGTGTGTGCTGGTGGGGAGAAAATGACTAAGTCGACATGGCACTCCCCTCAGGGTGCCATGCCAACCTAACACTGCCTATGCCACACTGAAAACTGGGAAGATATTAGAGGGGGTGATAGAGAAAGGAAACTGCAAATGCTAGCGTCTAGGTATATAATAGCATTACTGTAGATACTAAAGAACTAATTGGACTCAATAGTAGTGAAGAGCTATATATATATACATTTGCACTAATATGAATGTTCTTTGAAAGATGTTGAGAACTTAAAGAAGAAACAAGAAGAAATTAGGTAAATTTTAACAAATTTGTTTCATGACTTTACGATAGTAATGAATTATAATAGAATATCTAGGTAGTGACAAGATTAGCATAACAAGTTAACCCAGGTGGTGCGATATGAAATGGACTAATATCAGCATCACCATAGAGTATAGTTGAAGTTAGATTAGTCAGACAGGCATTTTATTGTCGTAGATACCATGCATATGAATGCGAATTACAATGTATACGTGATAGATGGTATGTTGAATTTTATGTCTGATAACATTGTTATGCTTTTCTTGGGCGTTTTCACGGAAGTCACACTCAGGTGTAATGTAATGCATATGAACAATTATGGTATGAGTTATAACAGTGACCAACATGATTTACAATATAATGAGTTGGGTTATTTAGAGATTTGGTTCCATGTTTGTGCAATGTTTTTACTGACGCGATCATGTGATATATAAGGAAAGTCAAAATGGCGATTACCAGGTTGAGAAAGGCGGTGACGCCGAAACGCGTTCCTGTGTATAATAAATCGTTATACTTTTAACGCTTGTGGAGTGCCATACTTCGGGATTCGAGAAGAAAGTGTGGAGTTATAGACGCGGTGGCACGCGTCATGTAATTGGCACCGCCAGCGCTTAGGTGCAGGAAGGTTACGCCGCTTTGAAGTGTCTATATATATATATATATATATATATATATATATATATATAAATCAAAGAAAAGAATGCTGCTCACGGGCCGATGGATTTCAGTATCAAGCTTTTGGATTCAATATATATATATATATATATATATATATATATATATATATATATAAACAAATATTGTTTACATGTTCGATTGGAGGCTTCAAAGTGCAGCGCCTTGACCAAATATGTCTCAAATGCATCCATGAAAAAAATTCTTCCTTCCAATGCATCAGCCAAAGTACAGTAAAGCACGGTTTCAATACGTGCAGCCAGGAAAAGTAACAAAAAAAACAAAAAGTGTGATAAACTTAAACCAATATATCCGTGTGTGGTACCAGGAAAAGATACATAGTCAAAAGCACAGTTTCAATGCTTTTAGCCGAATGAAGTATCTGTGCTTGCTCCCATGTAAAGATTTGTTCCTTCCAATACATCATCAAAAGCAAAATTCCAATGCTTGCAGCCAGAGAAAGAATGGAATCCCAGCCTTAACCCAATGAAAGAAGTTTCAGCCAAAAGCGGATGAGTAATTAGGCCTTGGATTCTGATGACAAACCATACCCAAACAACATGCAACAACCAATCAAAACAAAAGAAAAAGTAAAGTGACAAACACATGGACAAATAAGAATTGAAGGCGGGATGGAAGCCCCTTATTAAGATATATTGAATAGAATAGATTTCACAGGCACAACGCAAGAACTGTGCAGGCGCAAACAAATAAAAAGATTATGGTGTGTGTCTTCACAAAATTAGGAGGATGCTGATGCACTGGCCCGTACTCCCGGAAACCCCCCAGGGTAACTCTGGCATTATCAAACAAGCATTTGCAATGCAAAAGGCCTCACGTTTGCTTGAGTTAGAGCTGTTAATGTTGTAAATTCCTAAGTGGAATTTCTTGTCACTTAAATTGAAAATGAAAAATAAACAGACATAAGTGAGCTGATTCAAAGCGCCATGGCTGCCATGAGTGCAAAGGAGGGACACAAAAGGAAAAAGACATTTGCTCGCAGTCAAGGGTATTGGCAAAGGTGAATTATCCATGTAACAGGGTCTATGTCCAAGGCGGTAACCAAACCGCCCCAAGGAGGGACAAACGTAAAGCATTTCCCAATGATAACAAAGGATTTTTGAAAGGCAAGCCCACAATCCGGTGATAGTGATGCGCGTGCGGTGAGCGTGGTTAAAAGCCCACAGATAGATTACAACAGGTCAGAGCGCTTGCGTGCTCAACCTAAACAAGGACGCTGTGAACAGTTTTGTTCCTAGGTGGCCATCGTCAGTGGCGGCCAAGTCACGCCTCCCCGTGGAGGGGTTTTTAATGATTGGCCTCTGGAAAGGTTAAAAGTTTCACTTACAGGAGTTGTACCCTAGGAGAAAGAGAAGTATTGCTCGATAAAGTACCAGTCTTGGCTGGGAGGGACAGTCTGTTAATTATTAAATAGCAAAACAATTGAGTACACTTCACTATGCTTCGATGGATGATGTAATCAAGCTGGTAATGGCAGCACACCCTGGGTGTTTAATGAATAGATGTGCCACGGAGTCAGCTTTTCAGGTATCTGCCACGTCACCCAGGTGAGTGCAACTTGTAAGGCTTACGGTTTGGAAGCCATCCTATGGGGTGAAGTATTTCTTGTTTGCTTTTTGAAAAGTTCAGGGCATTTGTTACATGATGGTTTATTTTTGTGATTGGTTCTACAGTTGTGACACATTATCTGAGTTCTTTTCTTTGTTTGGTGTGACACGTGCCATGCAGAGCTTCACAATTTTAGGGGTTTGATGGCTGAGTTGGGGTTATTGCTTGCATCTGAGGAGACGGCTAATCCGCTAACTGTGTTTTAAGCTGCTGGGTATCTGGATTAATTATTTTGCAATGGAGCAAAGTTACACATAATAAAAAAACTACTGATTTTAAAACTGTTTGCGGACATATTAGCAAAAAACAAAGTTGAGGAGAGGTCGAATCAGTAACCTTGGAGGAATCTTAGTTTTATGTATAGAGTTGTGAGGGCCATGACAACTTTCTTCAGAAGTTCAGGTTTTGCATTAGCGGGACAGTTTTTAACACATCACAGAGCGAGGATGCTGGTGGTGAAGGCAGATTTGAGAGTTTGAGTTTTTTTCTTAAATATTTCAATTGTATGACCTTATGCAGTTTGGGGTGATGAACCTGAATGTAGTGTGCAGATGTTTTCAGATGCTTGCGGCCTGGCAGGTTTTGACAGGGGAAAGAGGCGGGCTGATCAGTGGCCGGAGTTATGGAGGCCTGGCATTTCTCAAATTATTTCCCTTGGTCGTGCATAAGTACTCTGCGGCAGAGAACAAGAGAATTATCTTCAAAGTAGGTAACACAGAAGTGGTAGACATTGTAAACGAACAGGCAGCCCCCTAGGGATGTAAAGGGACTTAACCTGTTACTAGTTTCATTATGGGTTGTCTGCAATGTAATCTTGTGTTCAGAGCTCACTGTATACCAGGAATTAATGAAACTGTGGATGGCTTGTCTCATTCACAGTGGAGGAGGTTCTTTGGTCTTCCGCTAAGAGGGAGATGCCAGGGAAGCAGATTGGCAAGTGAGAGTGGTCCAGTTAATTTAAAGGCCCTTGGCACCTTCAATTAGGCTATGTCACCAACAGGGTTGGTTGGACTTTCTGGCAACTGTGGAGAAGTGAAGGTCTCAGGGTGGTAGTGGTCATCGAAATCAGAGGGATGACATGGGGGCCTTCATTATGGTTTTAATTTAAAGGGCTTTGTATCAGGTTACGGTATAAGGTAAGCTTGCTAGTATAGAATTTTATGACAAATTATTTTGGAAGTATGAGTTTCCAGCAGATTAAATGAGCAGGCACATTTTGGAGGGCTGGGGGAGGGAGTTTAAAGGACCAAGTCTAGTGAGGAGGTCAGTTGCAGTGGCCTTGCTGCAGTGAATATTACTGGTACTGCACAGGATTTGTTTTGATAGGAACAATGCAGCTATGTTTGAGCCTTTGGGTTACCAGAGTTACTAGGGAGTAGGAGAAGTATTGGTCTTTTGGGTAATGATGTCACTGAGAAACAGGAACGATTGGCAGTATGGTTACAGAAATACCAAACTGATCAGAGGGAATGGAGTAAGGCGTGCAGTTGAGAAGATATCCTGTAAATGATGTTCTTGGTGATCTTCCTTGAGAAAGGTAGGGGAGGCGGCCGAAACACACCAAACACATTTTCACCAGCACTTTGGCGCTATGCACTTTGGTCACTTTTATATTCAATAAAAATGAATGTTTATCACTATTTTTCCTGACGTATTTTCTGATCAATTCTATAGCTCTGCATTTGATATGAATATGTCAAAAGAGATGCTTTAATGTAGTGTTTGGTGTTCCAAACTGTTTGCACGAGAAACCATTGTTTTTAATATCCTCTTCATCATGGGTGATCACAAACATTTTCCCAGGGGCAAAAAAGTTAGGTCTATGGCGTGACCGAGTGCCACATTGTTTCCAGTTGGATAAAGCCATGCTGGTGTAAGGTGGGCTTTGCCAATGTGATGCATGTACATGGTGTGGACATCATGCAGTTGTTTTGATGGTCAAATCATATCTTTCTTTTGTGCTTGCCCTCTTAATAGACATTAAGTAATAGAGGTTGATAAGCCAGAGATGCATGGTTCTGGCTCAACTAGAGGTTCTCTTGGATCTCCAAGCCCCAAATAAACCAACCTCTCATGTGGCTTCTGCCTGCTACCCTCACTATAATCTTATGTGTCAAGAATTAAAGACAATGCAGTAAGGTTTGATGTAAAACATCCTAGGGAAAGAGGTACCCATCTAGTGGCTGAACTGCAAAATGTGAAACTACAAAAACTTCCTCACTGGATCAACTTGTGTGATCCTAGTAACTATTTTGTTTTACTTAGCCTTCTTTTTTTCATTATCACATATGAGAGCACCTTCAAATACATGGTCTGAGGATTTGAGATGTCCAAAATATTCACTTTTGTTTGATTTAACAAACTATTATGTTGTTCCAAGTATAATAACAACCTATGCCACCCAAAGGTTGGGCATGAAAAATGCTTACCTCTTGGTTCACTAATGGCATTGTTGGGGGGCAAGAGAGGCATGAATGTTTGTAAGTCTGTAAATTCAGGTTTGAAAACTATCTTTTTTAATAAATATTTTAATAAATGCTTCTCAACACAGTGGCATAACCTAATGCAGTAAGGTGAAACGCTTATGCATGTTAACGAAATACACTCTTTGGATTTTGAGGCTCATTTATCATATTTTTAAATGTTTGTTGCACAACATCTTTAAAAATGAATGTGTCCCTGTGGTGCAAGGCACCGTCTTTGCTTCTTCTCCTTCACCTTAGTTAACGTGTATATAAATGCGCTTTTAACAGCTTCCTGATAGCGGTCTGTCAAGTCAACATTACTCCAGCACTGTTGTTCTCCAGGGGGCCGCATGTAAAGATAAGCAATGCTGCAAGTGACCCGCAGACCATCCTTTGAGCATCCCTGCCATACATGAATGTTGTCCTGCTAGCATGGTGGAAGACCTATATGGCAGCAGGTCTGGAACAGGGAGTTAGCGTTTCTGAACATTTGGATGGATCTGTGGTGTCCAGTGCTCAGTGGTTAAGGGTTTTGCAAAAGCGCTTTGGTTTGTTGGGTCTACATGCAGGAGAATTTGGGACACCCTCTTTCAGATTAAGGGTGGCAATAGAACAGAGGCTTAGGGGTGTCTTGTGAGGCAGATAAGAGAGCTGGGAGATGGAAGTCAAACTGATGAAGGAGATCAGAATGGTTGCTTCATAATGTATACCTGTTACCAACTTGCTTTTTGGTCAATTGTTTAGGTTAAAACTATTAAGATCAGTTGAAGTGGCAGATGCTTTTTAAGAACATGAAGAGTGATATAAGAGAATCGCGTATGGGCCAGACATCAGTAATATGGACAGTGCTGATGCTGAGGTGGGTTGGATGAGGGTCATTCCAGCCTGGTGCCATCAACGAGGGGAGGCGTAAAGTGAACAGAAAAATGAAGGAAGAGTGAATAGTGAGGGTCATACAGGCTGAATTACGGTTTCAGCAGTAAGGTGTTTTTAGTAAAGTCAGGATTCACTTGTTGTTTGTGGGAATGGAGGTGGTGTTGATGGAACTGAGAGATCCAATGACTCAGTTATTAGGTGAGAGGGTTTGGTACTAGGTGGGGTGAGGAAAGCAACACTTTTCTGAGGTGGTTATTTCTAGGTAGCAGGCTTTTTGAGTTTATATATAGGTTGCATAGATCGTTGGTCTTGCAACTGGCCAAGAGCATCAGCTTGAGAGAGGGACATCGTGGGGGTTGGGGATTTTTTAGATTGATTAAGTGAAGTAAGCAGGCAAAGGGGTGTTGGCTATGTGGCTGAGTTAAGCAGGGGGGTTGGGGAAGAGTTTTGGGGAGTTTCATTCATGGAAAGTAAGCAAATGGCTTGTTTCTTCAGGCTGGAGAAGATTGGTTATGTATAGGTGAATGGATAGTGTGGTTATATTTATATGGAATCTGTAAGGTTTTTCCAAGAAATTATGGGACAGATGTAGCAAAAATTAGCGAGTCGCAAATGGCCCGAATCGCAATTTGCGACCCCGCAAAATCTGAAATGGGATGCAAAAACCCCATTTCCGAATCGCAAATTGTGACGTGAGCCATTACCGACTCGCACAATTTGTGACCCCATTGTGTGACCCGCAAACAGGTAGTCGCAATTTGCAAATCGCAAACCATATGAAAAAGCCACTCGAAAATTGCGAGAAGTCGCAAAAAGCCAGTTTTGCACACCCAAATTACCACTAACTCAGAGCAGGTGGTAACCATAACCAAAGTATAAAAAGAGACCCATAAGGCATCTGGGCTACTCAAAATGGCTGAAATATATGTGATAGCAAGGAGGAGGAGAGTTCACACCGCACAGCAGAGGAGGAGGAGGAGCCAGAGACAGGAGAGGATATACAGAACCCGGCAGACACTTTTCCAACAAACTGAGGAGGAGATTTATGACAAATACAGACTCAGCAGTGCAGCAATATTAGAATTAATTGATCTACTCAATCCGCAGCTTCAACGACAGACTGTGCGCGGCAGCGTCATCCCCACACATGTGCAAGTGCTATGCTCCCTGCACCTCTTGGTCTCGGGTAGCTATCAGGGGTTCATTGCAGTGGCAGGTGGGGTATCCCAAAGTGCCCTCTCAAGATTCTTCAGATCATTCCTAGATGCCATACTCACACACATGTCCAGATACATGTACCTACCCAGGAATGAGGCAGAAATCAACAGCACCAAGTTGGAATTCTACAGAATTGCCAACTTCCCACATGTAATAGGGTGTGTAGACGGGACACATATACAAATATGTCCTCCTTCAAATCTGGAAAATCTGTTCCGCAATCGGAAGTGTACCAACTCACTGAACATCCAGGTGGTATGTGAAGCCCATTATGTCATCACTAACATGGTAGCCAAATTTCCTGGGAGTACACATGACTCTTACATTTTCAGGCACAGTGGGATACACCAACCCCTAAAACATGGGCAGTTTGGAGACGGATATCTCTTAGGTATTGCTGCAGACACCCTGAAGCCATATACACAGGTCACTGTAGAAACCATCCATGCCCTGCTAACATTGTTAATTTTTGCCACACAGGTGACAGTGCATATGCGCTACGACCATGGATACTTTCCCCGTACCTAACACCCAGCAATGAGAATGAGAGGGGATATAACAGTGCACATAGGCAGACCAGAAATGCCATAGAGAGGACCTTTGGCCCGTTAAAGGCAAGATTGCGATGCCTCCACAGAAGTGGAGGTGCGCTCCAGTATGCCCCAATAACAGCTTTCAAGATAGTTGGCGCATGCGCTATACTGCACAACATTGCCACCAGACGTGGGCTACATCTCACCCCTGAAGACCCAGATTCGGAGGATGACGAGCAAGAGCTACAACATCGCCAGCCTGGGGATAGAAGCATTGCAAATTCAAGGCAGACAGAGACGGGACCAGATTGCAAACCAATACTTTGGAAGGTACATGGCAACTGTCACCACGCACACTTATGTCACACACAAAGAGCCCAGTTGTGAAGTGAATCAAACAATACTTTTTAATAAGTGAAACTAATAACTAAAGAACTGAACTGTTGTTAAGGGGCTGCACATGTCCACCCTCAATGGGGACACATTAACTCCATGTGCTTCATGTGTCCTGCAGTGTTTGGGCCTAACACCTCCTCCTGGTACGCCCAGCATGGCTTGTGCTATGTGGGTCAGCAGACCCCTGACGTGCACTGCCACTCCGCAAGACAAGTGTGTCTGTGGCAGATGCGCTGCTGATGGTGGACCCCTCCTCACTGTCCTGAGGTGTGTCAGCCGTGTCCCTAGCCACCTGTCTGGCCTCCAGCATGTCCACAGCGTGGCTAATGCGGCCCAGTCCCCGAGCCACATCCCCTGCAAAGTGGCCCAAGTCCACCTGCAAGCTCACAGTACGTCGTGACAGCCCTGTGGTGTTCACTGCAAGACGGATAATGGATGCAGCCATGCGGTCCAATCTCTGTACCAGTTGGCGCTCATGGCGCCTTGCACTCTGTCTCTCTGACACCAGTTCCGGCACCAGTTGCCGTATGGATAGTGCTAGGTCACTGACATTGTCATTCAAACGTGTGAACTGTGTGTTCACTTCTGCCAGGCCATGTGTAAAATTGTACTCCATCCTCTGCATTGCCTCAGAAATAATTCTCAACTGCCTTGTTTGCAGGCGCTGACCAGATAGGAGGGATGCCTCTGCTGCAGACATGGATGCGTCACTTATATCCTCCTGGGACACTGCGTGGACATGGAGTCTGCATCTGCAACGCAGTGGTGCTTCTTGGTCTTGCTGTCTCACACTGTGGCTGGGACCCGGTGCTGTGTCTCTTTCCTCCATGTCCACTTCTTCAGCTGGAGGGAACTGTGGTGGTGTGGTGCTGGGCCCTGTTGTGGCTGCTGCAGCCTCCTGCCCTGCCTGTGGCCTGCTTTCTTCACCCTGGATGGTGTGGCTGGTGGGGGTGTCTTGTGGGAGACCTGTGGGACATAGGGCACACACTGTCAGTATCTAACATCTGTTGTATGCCTCCTAATAAACAGTTGCCTATAAGCTGCCTACTGTACTACATTGCCCATAATGCACCATTCTGGTGGCTGCTAGTCTGGAATGGAGCTAGTCTGGTTGTGCATGCTGCTGTGTACTGGGTGAGTGCGGGTATAGCATTTATAGGTACTCACTTTTTGATGTCCCTTGCGCTGATGTGTCCAGTTCTCCCATTCCTGACACTGCCTCAGGCTCCAGGGTCTGTTCTACCAGTTCCTCCATGGCTGTGGGTGGTGGGATGGTGGATGGGTCTCCTCCTGTGCCCCTCATCTCCCTGAGGCACTCTGCTACCCTCTCCTTTGTCCTGGAGTGCAGGTCATATCACAATTTTGTAATTTCCTCTATGCTTCTGTTGCTCACCCCTATGGCATTTACCCTCTCCTGGATGTCTTACCAGATTCTCCTCTTTTCAGTGTCTGGGACACTCAGGGCATCCTTTCCAAACAGCTGGTCATGGTGCTGGCAGCATTCCTCTGTCAGCACCTCAAGTTCCTTTTCAGAGAATTTAAATTTTCTCTTCCTGCCTGCACTGCCTGAGTCTTCCATTGTTGCAGCTGTTCCTCCAGGTAGTTGCTCAGCAGTTAGTAACAAATGTGGTCCTCCCTCATACCAGGTGTATTTAATGACTTCCTGGCTCTGATGTCATCAGCAAGAGCCAGGAAGTGTTTTTCCAACTGTTTTGCTGCACCTGCATGCAATTTGCGGCACAGTCGCAATTTGCGATACCCAACTCGCAATTTGCGAGTTAGTTTTTAGCAAGGTCGCAAAAAGCGACCTCGCTAACAGCGGACTCGCAATCTGCGGTGCAACATCATTTGCGAGTCGCAAATTGATGTCACTTTTTTTTGTTGGATCCCATTTTGCGAGTCGGAAATTGCGAGTCGCAATCACTCGCAATTTCCAACTCGCAAATGTTTTGCTTCCTACATGTGTTTACATCATGCATCTGCTTCATTAACGTGGCCCTTTTCCCACTCAACTTACGTGGTGTAGTATGTGACCTTCCAAGTGGTGGGGTTAGCTGGGGTGTAAGGCGAGCTAGCCTGGTAGGGGTTTCACATTGCAGTAAATATGACATCACATCTGTCACTTAGAAGAGTGCGCTTGTCTTAATTTCAGCCCCTAACCACCATAGCCTAAATAGAAGGCGGATTACTTATAGCCATTTTCATTGTGTTGTGGATTAGTCTAATAAGGTTTGTGAGCCAAGTTAAGTGGTAGGATTGTATGGTGAGAGGGTTTTATGATGTTCAGAGGCAGCAGGTGTGTAAGGGGTGTTTTTGTTACTGTGGTCTGTTCATAATGAGGAGAGCAAATGCAATGTTTGTGGCAGGTTTTTAAAAGAACTTATATATAGGATACTCTGATGGTTGGTCTTGCCACTGGTCAGGATGATCAGCTTGAGGGAGGTACAGGGGCTGGGATTTCAAGGTTGTAAAGGTGAAGAAGCAGAATTTAAATGAAAGTGTGTTGTTGGCCCTGGAGTTGAGTTGGTCAGGGATGATGGAGAATAAATTTTGTAGAGATGCATTCAGAGAAAGTAAGCAAATGGTTGTTTTTTCCATGGTGGTGGGAGATCAGTTAGTTAAAGATGAATGAATAGTGAGGTTTTATATATATATGTAGTCTATACGGCATTTGCCAGGGTTTGTTTATTTGTAATGCACACCTGTCTCATTAAAGTGATCTTTTTCACACTCAAGATGTGTTGTGATTTCTGGTCTGTGCTGTTTCTTCCACAGTGAGGTGTGGCATAAGTGTAGAGGTTCTCGCAGAAAGGATTTCTTGTGGGAGTCTTACGACCCGTATCCAAGACCATGTGGTACTTTAATGAATGTAGGCAGGAAAACAAGTCTTGGAGGTCCTGGTGGCATGTCTGCTGGATGTGGGCAGATGACCTGCACAAACTCTAATATTCCAAGTAATCAAGACCATTCAAGTCGCCGTGATGGTTCATTCACTTATAATGGCGGGCTCCCCAGGCAGCAGGTTCAAGTGAGGCCTCAAACAGCATGGCCACAGGTCCAAGGCAAAACGTGTGACTCACTTGGACTAGGTTATCCCATTCCAATGAGACCCACAATCCCTAGCCACAGCAAAACAATGCCCCGCTTGTTCCATATACCACCTCCAAGTTCGAGCATGTACCAATCCCCCTGTAAACCAAATCCTCGAATTGACTGGCCCTACCTCAGTCCGTTCAATCGATCATCTCATATCCATCGGTTACCCATACTCACCTAGCCTCACTGTGGCTCCAGCCACTACATCCCATGCCATGAGTTACTCCCACCAACTCTGTCAGTTCAGAACCACACATCAAACCTGTGTCCAGGAGAAAATGGCCTTCAAACACCATCAGTCCAACAGGAGTATTACTCCACCCTGCCAAATTAACCCAATCCAAACTGCGACCGAAGAGTAAAAGAAAGGGATGTTGAGGGCAAGGGGTGTGGGGGGTGTTAGTGAGGGGGCGGAATCAACAACATGGCTAAGGAGAAAAATGTTCTCTAAATATTTTGTCGAGCTTTTACATCCAAATAACTACAAATAAAGTATAAAGAACACACCTTAAATTAAAAATAAATGCAAGTTCAACTAACGCTGTTTCATCGGATTTCACCACCAACAGGCTGGTGGTGAAATCCTGGGGATTACGACCGTGGCGGAAGCGCCGCGGTCGCAACGCCGGGACCGGCGGTTTCCCGCCACTTTTGTCCCGGAGGGAGTAATCCTCCAGCAGCGCTGCCCAGGGGATTACGAGTCCCTCTCCCACAGCCTTTTCATGGCGGTTTGCACCGCCATGAAAAGGCTGGTTGGAAGGGGAGTCGCGGGGCCCCTGGGGCATGGGCAGTGCAGGGGCCCCCTGCCACGGCCCTGTGCAGCTTTTCACTGTCTGCTATGCAGACAGTGAAAAGCGCGATGGGTGCAACTTCACCCGTCGCACAACCGCAACACTGCCGGCTCCATTTGTAGCCGACCTCCTGTGTTGCGGCCGAGATCCCCACTGGGCCGGCGGGCTGAAACCAGGTTTCCGCCCACCATCCCAGCGGGGATCTCATAATGGCCGTGGCGCGAGTGCGGCCGCATTGGCGGCCACCCTGCGGTCAAACCAAGGTTGTAATGACCCCCAGTATTCTGTAGTCTGTTCTAGTAGGAAAGTTCAGATGATTAATGACACCACTTTGGTAGCTGCACATCTATCTGGCAGGTCACAGTTTTGAACAGTGGTTAGTGCACAGGGGGGGGATAGTGAAAAATATTTATTGTGCTAACAGGTCCAAACGTATTAAAGCAGGCACTGTGAATTAAGAAAGCAATACATGTATTTTAGTAGTATGCAATCAGACTGTACCTAAAGCAAATCTTTTAAGGTGCACCCTGCAACAGTGCATGTGCTGTATGCGCTCTCGCTTGCAAGGGTATTGTTTACAACAAAGGGTTTGCATCCCGCCCATTGCTTACCATTCGTTGGCATCATTGTCACTTTACTTTACTCCCTCCTAATTGGCCAGAGCATACAAGACGTCATCTTCTTCCATTCTGTGGCATATAGACCAAGCACAGATTGATTCAACTACATGAGTGGCTGCCTGCTAGATGCCCTGAGATCGAGGTACTATTTCTTCTTTATCCCTTTCGCTTTCCCTTGTGCGTGTTGCATCCTTCCATCTCACCCCTTACCTATGTTGCTGCCGCTGTCCCCCACTATTCCTATCCTCGTTGCTTACCTGTAAAACACAACCCCTTCGCCTGTCACCCCGCCCAAAAACAAGCATTTGCAAAGCCAAAATGTCTCTCCCATAAGAGACCTCTTGGCTTTGTTAATATTTTTCTAACCATGTTGCACAACAGTGCAGCCGATGTGCAGCATGCCTGAAAATAAAGAAAATAAAAGTGAAATGACACGGTCAACATGTCATAGTGCTTTATTTTTTACTGATGTATCTTTAACATGACACGACGACAACAAAGGACCTCGTCTCTCGTCTGCTGCCACTCTACTCTCTGTGCAAACCACTTGCGTCACAGATGCACGAGTGGTAAAATTGTGAAGGTATGTGTTCTGCCACACTCCATACGGTTCCTTCACCAACTCGCATTCACCAGCTGGGCATATCACCTTCCACCATGAAAACTAGGGGCATAGCCCCAAGGGGGTTTTGGGTTGTTACATTCCCCTAAAAAATGTATTCTGTACTAAATAGTTGGATACAAGTGCTTTCAGTTACGGGAATGTGAGGTGTTGAAGTGTTATCAGCCAACCAGATCTCAGCACAAGATCATTAAAGGTAGTGAATCCTTCACGTTGCTAGATATACAAACTTGTTTTCCCCTTAATTTCTCAAAAACTACTGAACGAAATTACACCAGAACAAACAAGCATTCTTTCTGGACCTTGTCCTACCTTCCTGTAAAATGTGGTGTAATTCCGTGCAGTAGTTTTTGCGCTATCGTTGTTGAATTGGGAAAAGGTGTTTTAGAACCCTCCTTTTTTCTCGGCCCCCCCGTGGATGGATCACCCCAAACTTCCCAGGCATCAGCTGACGGAACTGGCAAATATTTTTGAAAAGTTATGCGAAGATTTGTCAAGTAGTGCCAATGACATAGGAAAGTAAAAAAATGCTTTTTGTATAGAAACGTAGTCCTACCTATAACTACCCAGTGGCGAAGATATATATATATGTATATATATATATATATATATATATATATATATATATATATGTAAACTCCTCCGACCAAGGGACCAAAATTATCTCAAGTGGCACAACAAAGAGGAGATATATGTGATGGCTGTCCGATCTTGATTTATTGGAGACACTGTCTATTTTGAACCAAGATTATTGTTAAATCTGGAATGCGTTTTACATATAATTACTTATTTTTTATCCTGTTTTTGATAAGTGGAAAAGTATTTCAGAATAGGATACTGTTGGAAAATGGCTCTCCCTGAAGGGTCACACCAAACTTTTTCCCTTCCTCCTCCTCTTTTTCTGACCTAATTTTTGCTGGCTTTAGGACTCTGGGCAATTTGCCACCGCTAACTAGTGCTAAAGTGCGTGTGCTCTATCCCTCTAACATGATAACATTGGCTCATACCTGATCGGCATATTTAATTTACTTGTAAGTCCTTAGTAGAGTGCACTACATGTACCCAGGGCGTCAGTGACGCCAGCACCAAAGCCGCAGCCTGCTCCCGCTCCATGGACATCGCTGCACGCAACAACCACGGCCTGCAATTCAAGTCCAACGTGGCAGTGACACCACTGACATCACGGAGGGTCACCATAACACTGCGAAGTCTGCACATCACATCTTGACGGACTGGATCCTTCGACCCCACCAGGTCACAAGGAACCAACGCGTCACCACTGATGCCACACCAGCTCCCCCTGCAACCAGACAGAACCAATGCCTCACCTCATCCTGCCTCGTAGGAAGGAACTGACACCTCATCTTCCCAGATACCGGAAGGGACTGATGCCGAACTGGCCCCAACGATGCCTCATCTCGCCAACACCGTGTGACGTCTTTGGTTCTTTGATTCAAAAGGTACTGTACCTGGAGGTCCATGTGACTCCATAACAGGCACCTGTGGTGTTGGATTATTGGGAACGACTCTGTCAACAACACCGAGATAGCCCCCGTTGGAGCTATTGTGTTTCTAAGTGCTTTAGTGGGATTTAAGCTTTAAAAATTCATAACTTTGCTTATATACATTGGATTTTCATTGTTTCACAAGTATTTTACTCAGATAAATATTCTCTATTTTTCTAAACCTGTGTGGTGTATTTTTTTAGGTGTTTTCATTGCATTATTGTATAAGTTCTTGCCCAAATACTTTACACATTGCTTTCTAAGTTAAGCCTGAATGCCCAGTGCCAAGCTACCAGAGGGTGGGCACAGGATAATTTAGGTTGTGTTGTGACTTACCCTGACTAGGATTGTTATCCCTACTTGGCCGAAGGTTTATACGCTTGCCAACTAGAGAAGAGCCATTTCTTACAAGTACTTTCAATGTGACTGCTGGTATGAATCAGGATATTTGCAGTCCTGTCCCTGTTTTTATGATCACAAGTCTGCCAGCCTCCAAAGAAATGCAACTTGTAATTGAAATCAAGTCCGTTTCACAGCTTTTGCGAATATTGACAAAGACGCATAGCCGAAACACGTTTCTTTGCTTGTCAGATGAATAAACATTTTTGGAGTATGACCCTGTGAGTGCCCTTTAATTCTTTGGGTTTTGGATTTATCATGTGTTCCACCTACAGAAACTGAGGCACCCGCCCCCACCAGTGAGTTTGGTAGCATCAGGGTGGAGGAGAGATCAGAATATACACACCCACGCACACACACGTTTTCACATAAAAATGAAAAAAGAAAGGTGACAGGGACCTTATAGTTAGGCTCACATTTTACTAGCACAAACCATAGAAATTCACCAGTTATCATTCTGTTTATCTCAAGTAACTACAACTCATGCCCTAAAGAAACTATAACTCGTGCTACCACCATGCACTGTTTTCTCATCAATGATTTTACTGCAAATGTTGCAGTGATATAATCAATGATGTCATAATGATGTTTTGAATGATGTAATATGTGAGGTATTTAGCAGTGAATGGTGAGGACGTGAAGTATAGTTACCTTAGAGCATGAGTTATAGACACTTGAGATAACTATAACTGCTCAACTTGGTTTTGTGTTTTTAAAATGTAAGCCTAACTATAATGTAAGCCTAACTATAACAAGATGTAACCTTTGTTTTTTAAGTGAATTTCTATGGGTTTTTTTAATTCTATTTACGAACTATTACGTCCCTGTAACTGTTTCTTTCAGTAAATTAAATTTGTTTTTAACATAGAGTAATTGTCATTCCTATACGTTTATTCAACCACCACAGCGCAGGCCTTCACCAGTGCATGGTGGCGGTTGGCCGCAGAGCCTGCAGCCAACCTTTATAAACACCCAGCCCATGCTGCGCACGGCATTTGGCTTTGCGCAGTGGGAGTTGGCCAGGCCCTGTGATCAACCCCTATAACCAACCCTGCATGTCCCTCCCTCCCTAGGCCGATCTCGGCCCCGGGGTCCCACCCCTTGGGCCCCAGTCTAAATATTTAAATTGTTTTGGGGAGGGGAGCCACACAGCCCCCTAGGAACCCATCCCCAAAGCCCAGCTTAAACATTTTTTTTTTCGGGGAGGAGGTCTGGGCGGCACCCCTCTCCAGTGCCGATCTTGGCCACAGGACCACATCCCCTGGGGCCTGACCAAGTGACTTGGGTGTACTCCAGGGCACCCAGTGACAGTGATGGGGACTGCAGGGGGATCCTGAAGGCCCTGCGGTCCCAGCTGGCTCCTCACCTCCTGTGGGAACCAGCATTGCTGTCACAGAGAAGGAGCTACTAAAGCAGCTCTATCTCTCTCTGAGAGAAATGTTTCCTCTGTTTCCCTGTCTGCATCTCTTCAGGCAGGGAAACAGAGGAAACCCCCGCTCTCATAAAGTGAGAGCTGTTTGGCAGCTCTCACTTCATCCAAGGTGAGTGTTTGCTATGACTTGGTGGGAACTGTCAGCTCCTATCAAGTCACACAAATAGCTAAGTCCTGGGGGTGGGCATCCTGGGCCATAGCAGGAGCTGGCCCTGTGGGGTGGCGGTCCCCAGGGCTTTTATTGGCTCCTCAAGAGGGGGCACACAGCCCCCCTCCAACTAAAATAGCCCTGGGGAGGTGGTGGTCCCTGGGGTCTGGGGGTCTTGCACAGACCCCCTATCTCTTTTTAAATTAGCTGTGGGGAGGTCATGGTCCCCAGAGCTTCGGGGGCTGGGAGGCTTTCCCGCATAAGTTTTACTTTGGTGCTCCTGACCAGTGGCTGTTCCCAGAGCTGCTGGGGGGCAGCCAGACCCCCTGCATTACTTTTGATTAGTGCCTCGGGGAGTTGGTGGTCCACGTGCTTGCCCCCTGCATTAGTTTTCATTAGTGCCCCGGGGAGCTGGCAGTCCCAGGGCTGCAGGGGGCCAGGAAGCCCCTGCACATTACTTTTCATTATCGCCCTGGGAGGTGGCTGTCCCCGGGGCTGCGGGTGGGCTGTGCAGCTCCCCGGTATTAGTTTTACTTTGGTGCCCCGGTGTAGTTGGCTGTCCCCAGGGCTGCAGGGGGGATCGGGCGGGCAGTCCCCCCACATTAAAATGGCTATGCCCCCGGGAATTGGCCCACCTGGGTGCCTCAGCATTATCAACACTTCCTTGTTGATGTGTTGGCAGCCAATCAGATTTCAGCACTAGATCAGGAGGGTTCCTGGAAACTTCACATCCATATATATACAAATTTGGATTTTCTTCAATTCCCAAAAACGGCTTAACGGATTTATACCAAAAAAACATAATGGTTGCCTTCTGGACCAAGAGATACCTTTCTGCCAAATTTTATGTAATTCAGTCCGGTGATTCAGGCACTATCGTTGTCCCAAATTACAATGGAAAAGTGCATGCGAAAAAAGCATTTTGGGAACCCCCCTTTTGTTCGGCCCCACTTGATGGAATTGTTGGGAAAATTCCATTAAGTTTTGTCAAGCAGCACCAACGATATAGGCAAGTAAAAATCCACTTTTGCTATAGAGACTAGGTCTTAACTGTAACTACCTAGTGGCATCCGCCACTAGGTTATTTTATATATATATACATATATACATATATATATATATATATATATATACCAAACTCCGATATTACTGCTGTTTCTGTAAAATGTGAAAGGTATCTTAGCTCAGTCTTGCCTGAACTTGTGTAATTCATTAATCCAAAAATACTTTCTGGACCTGAGCCCAATACATGTGTACAACTTGAAAGGCAGTTCTGCCTTCCTAGGCTTAAGAGCGATATGAGGCATGAAGGGGCTGATTTAAAAGCGCCTAGCGCCTCCTTGCGTCATATTAGCATCATTTTTTGCCCCAATGAGGTCAAAATCTCTGCACCAGATTTACAAAGCGGTGCAAAGCATGCATTGTAACCAGACATAATGTATGCAAAGGGTGTGTTCCCCCATTAGGGGTGCCAAAAATATGGTGCACAGACATCTAAGAGATTTCTTTGCATTATTTTTTTCAGCATTTTCAACACCTGCTCAGAGCAAGTGTTAAAAGGAGGCACACCATTGTTTTCAATGAGCCTCAATGGGTTTTGCAGGATTTGCAGGAAAATGTTTGACGCTAATCCTTCAAAGCTTCGTACTTGCATCAAAAATGTTGACGCTAGTTTCCCTAACTACTGCCATGGTGCGCCGTATCTTAGAGACAGTGCGTACATGGTGGCATTAGGGGGCGGGAAGGGATGCGAGGAAAGTGGCCTTGAACTGGAAGCAGCACCACTTTCCTTAAGTCAGGCCCCAATAGTTTTGCTATCATAGGTCTGGACCTGGGAGCTGTGAACATCCGGGGATAGCTCCGTTTGGAGCCTGTAGATGTCTGCCAGATGGCAGATGCAGTGTAATTGTGCACACAAAGGCTAATGGAGGTTTTCCTGGCGTTTACCCTGGAGCAAAAAGAATACCCATTAGAATTTGCCACACACTTCGGCAGGAATAAATATGGGAGCATTGCTTTCCAAAATACATCGGACCTTTCAGCCCATCAATGCAGTCACTACCTTGGGCTGCCTACAGATCGCTTTGTGTATGCACAAGCCACCTTTGTTTCACAAGCAAGAACTAAACAATTGGGGATATATTGTATTCTGTTATACATATATATTTATATATATATATATATATATATATAGAGAGAGAGAGAGAGAGAAAGAGAGAGAGAGAGAGAGAGAGAGAGAGATAATACATATATTATACAGTGATACTGTTAAGGCTCACACTTTTATTGTAAGCCAATCTTAACTTATCTTTGCCCCTACCACCGTTTTGTACCTGAATTATAGTCTGCAGCACTTGTAATATGTTGGAAAGGATCTCCTACGTTTTGAAACCTTGTGAATCTGTTCTCAGACGATTCCCTGAACTAATTGTGGCTGAGTTCAGCTTTTGTAACTTATTTCAGAAATCTGTTTTACATATTTGAGTACACTTCTTTTGCGCTATGTTCGAGCACTTCATCACACAACCATATACAATGAATGTGTAATCCATATAGTCAGTCAGTATATTTAGAGGCCGATCCCTCCTGTACAGGGTCACTCACTGTTAAGCACTGCCCCAGCACACCTGAGACTGGGGATTGTACCAGTTCCCTTCCATCAAGCCCTGCAATGGAGGGAGAGCCCACCTCTTCAGAGCACCTTTGTCTCAAAGGCTCGTCCTGTCACCTGTCGCGCAGGCTCAGGGAATCCTCTCATCTTCAATGACCTTCAACCTGCGCGCCTTCTTTCTCAAGGACGTGCGTTCCAATCATGCACCAGGTGCAGTTGCACCGGGACCAGAGGCTTGAGGGGCCCACTGAATCTTGATTATTCCTGTATTTTACCATTTCCCAGGGAAGATTCAATCAGAACGCCTCCCCCAACCCCCACCAACTGGTACCTAATCTTGCTTGTCGACCTGGTCAACTTCCAGACCTGGCAGCTACATCAATTGCTGCATCATCTCTTCCACTGACAGACCTTGAGAGACTTTAACCTCACGCATGGCGGCAGCCCACCCTGATTTACATTGTTGTCCACACATCACACCCAATGCACTTTGACACAGCCTTTTCTGTTAGTTGCAAAAAGAAACAAAAAATTAAAAACAAACTTTGACTTCCCTGAAATGCATTCTACATTATGCTTTCAGCAACACGTAAGGACTTACAGCCAGTGGACTCAGAATCAGGCCGGGCGGTATCTCTTACGTAGAAATTGACCCCCTTTCTTGTCTATAATCTTCATTACTCCGAGCCCAAGTCTTCCTCGTCTCAGCCCTTCCGCCATGACTGAATCGCGAGTCTTCTCCTTTTGGTATCTCTGGGCATTGGCTGCCATATTGGGAGTAGTTTTTAGGTTGGGCTAGTTAAACAATATCTATGAGACTGAGGATGCGCTCATGATTTAAGGACTGTGAAGAGGAAGACGGACGAGGTGGTAATATTCTGCATGACTCAGGGTCTGGTCCTGTATGTCAAAATAAATGCCACAACCACCCCCCATCCTGTGTAATCTTCACATAAGAGCCACTGACACTACTGCTATAGTTGAGGGACTGGATCGGCCTATAGAAGAGAACCCACACCATCATGGACCTCATGGAAACTGTTGTGAAATGCACCTTTGCATTATACGATTTGAAGAAAGGTAGACTTAAAAAACACTTTCTGACTAACAAGTAGTTTTCTGGCCATAAGGGGGGAGTAAGCACACTTCCGGGTGTAGAAACCACCTAGTCAGATTATATATATTTTCTAGGTTGATAGAACTCATACAAAATGAACCTCCAATGCTACATTACTGTATGCTGAATAGTGAAAATTTAAAAATTTAAAAAAAGCTGGCAGCCTGACCTACATGTTTGGATTGGGAAGATGCCTTCTTATAAGTAGCATTTTGGTCTAAACTCTGTTTGAACTAATAAAATTGTGCGAAAAATGCCAATAAGTGCTGCTTATTTTTCCTTCATGTGCCACATTATTTAGTCACCTTTCCCACCTGAGTTAATCCTCCACTGTGCAGAATTCCAGTGGCCTTACTCATTATTCAAGTTAAAAAACAATATTGTATTGCAATCTAGCATTTGAATGGATTATGGCAAGTCAAGAAATGGCAAAGTTTTTATGAGATAAAGCAGTGACCTCACAGAATGGAAGGGCGACCTTACTGAGCTCAACAGGGTAAACGTTTCCTTCCTACTCGACACTGCAATGGCCACTGTTGAATTAACATTTATAAGGGGTGCTTCTCTGGTACAACCGACAAACGTGTTCACATAAGTGTGAGGCTCAAGGAATTCTTTGAAGTGCAACGACTATTTTAGACCTCCACTCACCCATGAAACCAGCAAATCCAAGACAATGGAGTGCTCCGGGCTTTTGCTGGCTGGTATAAGCCTGAGAGCCAACATTCCAATGTTCTCTTTGTTCACAGCAACAGCTGTGAACAAAGGCCTCATGCCTTCGGGCTCCGTGAGGACTTATTTTTATTTATTAGCACATCCTCCCTGTAGTGGTGGAATGTTCTAATAGCCTTATAGCCGTTCGTAGCAGGGCTATACTAGCAATTAAAGTACCACTCCATTGTTAAAGGCTCTACCTTCATCTTGGACCTTTAATGCTAGCCTTTAATGCCCGGTATGGCCTGCTACGGCAGGCTCTAAGGCTATATTCAGCCCAAGAAGCTCCCAGGACTGGTTGAGTTTCAGATCTGTTGTATAAATGGATACTCTATAGATCCCTTTGTAACTCATTTCAAGGGTCAAAACCTCTGAAGATGGTGAGAACTATTTGGCAAACTAAAAGATCATCAGATTAAAGTACACATCAAAGAATCTGGAAAACCGGTGACCCAACACCTTCGGGGCATACCATTCAATATAAAAACACAAGGGAAAGAAGAGATGGGGAGTGGTTTGAAACAAGATATTACCAAACAAATGAAGGGGTGATTCCCTGGGAGTCTCTTATGGTCCTTGTGCCCAAACAGTAATCCAGAGACACAATCTTCATGTGTGTAGACATGTGGCAGCCACAAACCTCCATCTTATAGCAGATCTCTTGCTCCAGGTGTTCAAGGCACAATCCACTTATTGAATGGAGCAATATTCTTTTCCGAATTAGGCTTAAAAGAATTCAATATACCTAATTTTAGCATTACATATTTGGGCCAGGTATAAGTTTCTCATTTTTGCCATTTCTTTTGCAACTGAGGGTTTTCATGAGATAAAGTGCATTGTCAGGGCATTCAAATTGTTTATATTCCTGTGATGGCATAGTAGTTTTAATGAGATACAGGAAGACCAGCAGGCCAACGTATGCTGTGCAATACATAATGCCATTCTCAGGCTCAACCAAGAAGTCCACTGACAATCGCTAATGGTAGCATCCCAACCCTTTGTTCTTTTGCCCACCATACCATCTCATATTAGACAAGCCATATGCAAATCAGTCTCCTGTTGGAGGAGAGTCAAGATTGACTTGTGTATGGATGGTTTCAAATTGAGGTGGCAAGATAAGCAAATGAACAATGGGTTGGGATTCTACTCCAAGCAGTTGCCAGTAGTTAAACAAATTGCAAGCATCCTCCATCACCTTTTGTGTGTTTGCTGTACCATTCTTACTGGCCAAGGGTATGCACAGATATGTGTCCCTTGCTCACTGTGCCTCTGAAACCAAACTAAAGCCAACTGAGGAGGCCCAATCAAGGCTAAACTGGTATTGTGTTCCAGTTCAGAGAGAGCTTGGCTTGGCAGTTCAGGCTATACTGTTCCTATTGGAGGAGAGTAAAGACTGGTTTGCATGTGGCACAGTCTAATCTCAGGTGGAATGATGGGCAAAAGACTCATGGGTTGGAATGCTATCCCAAGTGATTGAGAAAAGACAGACTTATTGCAAGCATTCTCCCACCAACTTTTGTGCATTTAATCAAACAAGATAGCCATTGAATGAATGTATTAATGCAGATGTTTAAACAAGAGGCTGCTTTCATAGTGAAAAACCTATTAATAGTCCAAGTCTCCAGTTTTAGACACCATTCCGTTCTACTAGGAACTTTACACACTTACTACAAAGAGTCACTGTTAAGTCCACTTGTAATTTTTTCTTGAAAAAGCAGAGGTTGGTTAACCCTGCATTAAGGGACAAGAATGTGCCAATAAAAGTAAAGACTACCTGTCTATAAACAGGTTCTCTCTGTTCATGATCCCTGACTTGGGCTCTTCTTATAAATGTACCAAGATCTTTAATTCTGATAAACAGTTTGTCATAATAACGCTTTTCACTTGGTTTGTGATGATTATTGCAAACAATTTCAAGGTCCTTGTTTTTACAATTATTACACAACATCCCTTTCTTCCAAATAGCATTGGTGAACAATGTCTTGTTACGAGATCCTCTCCTTGCCCAGAGTCCGGTTTTCATACAAGGAGTTGCCCCTTAGGGCCCTTATACGCTCAACCACCTCCAGATGGAACCATCAGGATAGAAATTAGTGCCAATTTTTCAAAGAAGAGGGATTTTCAGGAAGGATAAGCAAGCAGAGACCTCCCCTCTCCATGCAATTTTCAGAAAAGTGAACATGAGTCATTGGGCGGGGCCGGGTTTTTATAAACAGGCCCCGCCCAACGTGGTCGTTGCTCTAGGCCTAATGGAACTTGTAGTCCCAAAACAAAAGCAACCCGATTGGTTATATTTGAATAACTAAATGTCGCCAAATAATATTGTGTATGAATTGTGCAACTGGCACTACACATCATGATTCGCCTAACACACGCAGTAAGAGCATCTAACATGTAAACGCCAACGCTGGAGCTATCTTTTGTTTTTGAATATAGCATACTAGTGACTTTTGGCACACACGCAATAAGACAGCAACTGCATTACTGAGTGTACCTGCTCACCGAGGTTCTTGACACCATCGACCATCAGTAGGCGTGAAAAGCCTGTAGATAATGAAGCAGGCCCCTGGAAAGCCTGTGCCCTTGTTGGTTGTAACTCTACTTCATAAAAGCAAAATATATTGTACACAGTTACATCCGGTATTGAACAGTGGTCAGCAAAACTAGGAAAATTAAGAAAGCTGACTAAAATGCTCATCTGAACAGACCAATTATAACCTATGTGCTGTCGCGGCCGCCGCAAGTCTCGAGGGGCGGGAGGATGAAAGAATAATTTAAGAAAAAAATGTGCCTGTTCCCGTTGCCTGCTGACTCGCTGCTCTGCTCTTTTTCTGGTTTCCCAGCAGTCCCTGGGACACCAGCACAGGCTCCCCAGCATTCTGGTGCTGCTCTCATGCTAAACTTAGCATGAGAGCAATGCCAGGATTGGCCTGAGCAGCTTGTTCTGCCGCTCGGACAGTGCACTGGAGCCTGTGCAGTTTCTCCAACCCAGCTGTGTAGCACAGCTAGGTTGGAGAAACCTAAGTGTGCATGTGAGTCTGGCTGGCCAAACACACATGCGCACGTAGTGCACAGACTCCACTCCCCCTCCCCTCTCCCCTGGCCAATCCCTGTCCGGCACTTGCTGCTGGCTGAGCCAGAAGCTTTAAAATAAAATTATAATGAAATATTGTTTTATTTTACAGCTGCTGGCTCTTAGCCAGGGGGCGATGCTCCTTTGCCATTGTGAAGGAGCCATCCCTGCCTGTGTGCAGACACCCACAGCTCCATTAAATCTACTCTATGAAGGCTGAGCCAGACCGCTTTAGAGCCACTGTAAATCCAACACGCGATTATAGAATCGCCAATTGATACGTTTACGTGTGACAGGGGAACCTGTTCAGTGATGAGGTGCTGAGAAGGTCACTGTTATTTTGCACTTCAACAAAACTATTGAACATTGTGTGTTGTATTGTTTAAAGAAATTGTATTTAATTATTCACTGACTCTATTTCCTTCACCATGTATTGCTAACAGCCGACAGTGATTAAAAAAAGTGACATGCATAAATTATTATTAAACCAGACTGTTAAACTATGTTAAAGGCTTATGCATTGGCAAAAAAACAATCAGGGTGGAACAGGGCTCTATAATGATTATCCTTTCCACATGGATAATGCTCTTCTAATATGGAAATTGCAGAGACAAGTGGAATGAATATGTGCCCTTTGCCAGTCAATACCTGTCCATGCTGAAGGTCAACAACACTGAAGTTCCTTGGCCTTGCACTGGCTAAACTACGGACCAAGTGGAAAGATAAATTACTCTACCCCTTTCTATGGCACCGCATTAATAAAGAATTATAATCTTGCCAAACTTTTGATATATTTTTCATCATATCCTGATACCTCCAAACCAGATCTTATTCGCCACCTTTGATTTCTGGTCACCAGAATAATTTAAGCAGGTCATAATCCAAGAGTAAAATGGGAAATACTAACACTGTCCTTTTATAGGGGGTGGGGAGGCTTTGCAGTCCCAGATATGGAGCGATGGTTTCATGACGCAGTCTACCTATATTGTCTATTGGTATACCCCTCCAGTTCAGCGCTCCGTGTCTCCATAGAGGGGACCCCTTCTTGTTTGCGAATGGGTTATCATCTCCTTCACAGAGTTGATAAAAGATTAATGTTTTGCGACTGCATTCCAATCGCAAAACCTTTAGGCATGCCTCTGCAACTTGCTATTAGGAAGTGCTGCCCTTAACATGCCCCTTGCTAATACTGACTTGCAAACCCTATTTTGCGACTCAGTAATTGGTTACTGAATCTCAAAATAGGATTGGTTAATGTCAGCCCAGTTCGCCATTTGCAACCACTAAAAACTTTTGTAGATGCGGCCCTTCGTTCCCCAGCTTCAAAGTCTGCAGCTCTGGCCGTTACGCCACATCCTCTCTTACTATGGCATGAGAATGCCTGAGCAGGTCTTCTACAACCATACTCACAGCATCTCCCACTTCTGAACAACCCCTGCTACCCACCACTCTGTAGAAGGCTGTGATCCTTAGACTGCAGAAGGCAGGCCTGACAAAGGTGGGACAATTGTTCATAGAGGGTCTGTTTCTAACCATTGACAATTTGAGAGGGGAATGGACCCTTTACACCCTTGGATACATTTGAACACATGTGCCTAAGTCATGTGGCCCAGTATCTCTGGGAGGAATTCCCTCACAAACCCCCAGAATTGTGTTATGAAGTAAAGAATGGCTTAGATTAATAATGTCTATGCCGTGACACCGTGTGGGGGGAATTGTAGAATGTAGTGAAGTGTGATGGAATGTAGTTGGCAGGAGACGTGGTCGTTAGAGGAGCGCACAAGGTTGCACTTAGCTTCTCACTGTGCTGGGGAAAATTAACAATAAACTACACTGCACCGCGACCAGTGTCAGTGTAATTACTACAGAAAGTGGCGACGAGGATGGGATTCCTCCAGGAGTTCTTAAAGAGAGAATACTGGACATTTGTCATGAGGGACATCTAGGGATTTGAAAAACCAAACATGCAGTAAAAGATCTCTACTGGTGCCCTGGTATGGATGTGGCTATTGAAAGGAACGTGAGAAAAAGCACATTATACACAGAATAAGAAAAAACTTTAACAACTTTCAAACCTCCATTGTGTCCCATTAAGTGTCCGGATATGCCATTTAAAAGAGTAGGAGTGGAAGTGTCTGGTCCCATATACGATGAAGGGTGCCCGAGTATAGAGTGGTACTGATGGATCATTTCTCCAAATGGCTGGAGATAAGTATAAGGTCAAAGGTGGATTGCCATGCCATAATGAGCTGTTTGGACAAAATATTTTTGTGGGAAGGATTACCAAAAACTATAGTGACGGATATCGGAACCCAATTTATGTCAGCGATGTTTAAGTCATATTTGAAAAGGAATGGGATAAAGCACAATACTACATCCGTGTACCATCCAGCAGGAAATGGGGCCGTGGAGTGCTTCAACAGGGTGTTGAAGAACTCTATACAACTGGCTAGAGAGGCAACTGGAAGCTGAGGTATGGAAGACAGCGTGGTCCTACAGAGTCACCCCTAGTGCGACTACTGGACACAGCCCATTTGAACTAATGAGGGGCAGAAAACCATTAAAATAAAGATAACATGGGATGGAGGGGCAAGACCAAGAAAAGTGACTGGGCTCTAGAGTCAGTTAAAGAGACTCTAAACAAATCCCAAACACAATAAGGAATTTTATGACCGTAAACATAAATGCAAGCAAGTCTTCATACACATAGGAGATTCGGTAAGAGCCAAAAGGCCGGGAATAACGAGGAAAGATTAAGGGAAATTTTACCGTCCTTTGAGGGTGGTGAAAGTGATGAGCAATTCTGTTCTATTAAGTGATGGTAAGGTGTGGCATCTTAGACGCATTGCCCCGTACCATGGGAGAGCAAAGTGTGATGATAGGGACTGCCAAAACTGGATGTTGGAAGAGGTCATTGGAGAGGATCAAGGAGGCAATGGAAACAGATGTAGTGTGGTGGTAGTGGTGTTATTTTGGACACCTATTCTGTACCATTACCAAGGGAAGTTGACATGAGTGGGGCGAGCAAAGGAGAAACAAGGAGTAAATTTGGAAGGAAAATTGCCAAACCGTCTAAATTTAGAGATTAAGGGGGTTATTACAATTTTGGATGAGGTGTTAATCCGTCCCAAAAGTGACAGATATACCACCAGCCGTATTACGAGTCCATTATATCCTATGGAACTCGTAATACGGCTGGTGGTATATCCGTCACTTTACCGTCACCTTTGGGACGGATTAACACCTCCTCCAAAGTTGTAATAACCCCCTATGTTTGTTACGTGTAAATTAGCTATGTATGGTTTTGAAATTAAATTATGTCAGAATAGGATTGAATATATACATTGTTAATTGACATAGAATTGCCATCTATTTAAGTACTTATTCCTGATTGTAGGACGTTGGCTGTGTATATACTATATCAAAGTGAGATATAGGCCCATATTTATACTTTTTGACACAAACCAGAGCCAGCGCTGGTTTGCGTCAAAACTTTTACCGCCGGCTAACGCCATTCCTACGCGCCATGCGGGCACATTATTCAAGGAATGACGTTAGCCTGCACTGCGGACTGGTCAGAGTAAAAAAAAATAACTCAAACCAGGCAGCGCCAGCGTAGGGGAAAATGGAGGTTGTGCATCAAAAAATGGTGCAAGTCAGGTTTGAGGCAAAAATCATGCCTCAAACCAGACTTGCGCCATTTTTTGATGCACAACACCCATGGAAATGACTTCTGTCTTAGCAAAGACAGGAGTCATGCCCCCTTGCCCAATGGCCATGCCCAGGGGACTTCTGTCCCCTGGGCATGATCAGTGGGCACAGTGGCATATAGGGGGGCCCAAATCAGGCCCCACTATTGCACTTAAAAAAAAATACTTAGCTCAACTTACCTGTACTTACCTGGGATGGGTCCCCCCCATCCACGGGTGTCCTCCAGGGGTGGGAGAGGGTGGCAGGAGGTGTCCCTGGGGGCAGGGAAGGGCACCTCTGGACTCCTTCCATGGTCAGAGGCCATGGAAGTGAGCCCACAGGTCCCTTAACGACTGCCCCCACCCAGCCCGGTGGAGGGTGCAAACAGAGCATCGGGCTCCCTATGCTTTTAAATGAGGGAATCCCGGGGGTCACTTAGATGCTGCAGGTAGGCTCCAGGGGGTCGGTTTAGGAAAATCACAGGCTAGAAAAGTAGGATGGCTGCCTGCTGAACGTTGCTGCACCAGTGGTTGGGTCCTCCAAGGCCTGGGGGCTGTGGGTGCAGCGTACCTTTAGGCGTCGAATATCTTCGTCCCTAGCTTTCGCAGTCAGGGGGCTCCCCTGGTTTCACACTCAGGTGTCATTGTGGGGGGTAGGAGAGGTCAACCCAGGGTGGGCACTTGCCTGGGGATCCTCTCTAGCCAGTTGGGCCACCTGGACACGGGCCCAACACGTTGGGTGCACATTGGTCAGGACTCATGGATCCGGGGAGACTCTGGAGTCCTTAGATGGAGTTTCTTTCTGGACAGGGCCACTGTTCACAGGAGTTCTTGGTTCTTTGGGATGCAGGGCAGTCCTTTGGAGCATGGCAGAGGTCACTGGTCCCTCAGGATGCGTTGCTTTCTTGTTGCAGGTTCTTTGAGGCAGGAGACAGGACGGTAGGGCTGGGGCCAAGTCAGAATGCATCTTCCCTCTTCTCTGCTGGGGGTTCATCTTAGCAGTCCTTCTTTCTTGTCAGGTCACCAGGAATCTGATGACTTAGGTTCAGGGGAGCCCTTGAATCCTGAATTTAGGGGCATTCCAGAGGTCAGAGGGCAGTAGCCAATGGCTACTGTCGGTGAGGGTGGCTACACCCTCGTTGTATCCACTCCCTTTTGGGAGGGGGACACAACCCTATCGCTATTGGTCCCTGTCCTCCAAACCAAGATGGAGGATTCTGCAGGGAGGGGGTCACCTCAGCTCTGGACAACTTAGAAGTGGTCCTAGTTGGGGTGGTCACTCCCTATTTTCCCTAATTTTCCCTCCAGACTTGCTGCCAAAAATGGGGCTTTGTCTGGGGATGCGGGCAACTCCACTAACTGGAGTGCCCTGGGGCACTGTAACCCGAGGCTTGAGCCTTTGAGGCTCACCGCCAGGTGTCACAGTTCCTCCAGGGGGAGGTGTGAAGCACCTCCACCCAGGACAGGCTTTGTTTCTGGCCACAGAGAGCACAATAGCTCTCACCCCATGTGGTCAGAAACTTCTCTGAAAGTGGCAGGCTGGCACAGTCTGGTCAGTCCTGCACTAGCAGTTTGGATAACATACCGGGGGCATCTCTAAGATGCCCTCAGGGTGCATTTTCCAATAAATCTCATAGTGGCATCAGTGTGCTTTTATTGTGCTGAGAAGTTTGATACCAAACTTCCCAGTATTCAGTGAAGCCATTATGGAGCTGTGGAGTTCATAATGACAAACTCCAAGACCGTACACTCAATATGGCTACACTGCACTTACAATGTCTAAGAATGGACTTAGACGCAGTAGGGGCATATTGCCTGTGGTATAGTGCACCCTGCCTTAGAGCTGTAAGGTCAGCTAGAGGGGTCACTTACCTATGCCACAGGCAGCGGTTTGTGGGTATGGCAACCTGAGGGGGGTGCCATGTCGACTTTGCCTCTTTCTCCTCCCCAGCACACACAAGCTGCAAGGCAGTGGGCATGTGCTTGGTGAGGTGTCCCCCAGGGTGGCATAATACATGCTGCAGCCCTGGGGACCTTCCTTGGCCACAGGGCCCTTGGTACCATGGGTTCCATTTACAAGGGGCTTAACTGTGGGCCATGGGTTAGCCAATTGTGGAAACAAAGGTACAGATTTTGGGAAAGAACACTGTTGTTGGGGCCTGGTTAGCAGGATCCCAGCACACTCTCAATCAAAGTTGACATCAATAGTAGGCAAAAAGTGGGGTGTAACCATGCCAACAGTGGCACTTTCCTACAATGATGTGGTTATTTAGCTTAGCTTTTATTTTTTTATCCTAATTCTTTTTGTGTTATCATTGTTTTTTCAATATAAGGGGGGGATGTGTTATGAAGTGAAATATGGGTTAGAATAATAATGCCTATGAAGTTACACCATATGGGGGAATTTGTAGAATGTAGTGAGGTAAGATGGAATGTGTTTGGCAGGAGACAGTGGCTGTTAGAGGAGCGCACAAGGTTGACTTATGCTCCACACCGTGCCTGGGAAAATTAACAATAAACTACACGGCATTGCGACCAGTGTTGGTGTAATTACTACAAATACCCCCATCTTACTCAATTGATACAAAAGCCAAAACAGTGAAGCTGGATCTCCATTCTATACACATTATATACTGAGACATCCCCATTCAAAGACTTCAGAGCCCTTGATAAGTGGCACTTAGACTTGCACTAAGAAATCTGCCTAGATATATAAGAATAAAGTTTCAATCAGATTAAATTAATCCCCATCAATTACAGACACACATTTAGACAATTCAAATTCCTGCAGAGACTACTCTGTTCTCTGCATTACCTACACAGATTAGACCCGGAGAAATCCGCAACATGCATCAGATGCTCAGCCCACCCTGCTGGATACTTCCACCTATCATGGAACTGTCCACCTGCTAAGACATTTTTTTTTTTGGAGGGGGGGGGTCCTTATCATAATCAAGGAGATTACTGGGTCTCCTTTAGAGCACATCCTTTTGCGTGCACTCTTGGGACACAAAGGTTACCACGTTAGTACTTCAGTCATCTAAAAAAAAGTCTGACCGGTTGTTGGATGAGGGCCCCCACCCAAGACTGGAGATTAGCTTTTCTTTGACCATTCTGAAAATGATGCTGAGATGCAAGAGATCCAGTCACGTCCGCGACATATTTGGGTACCACTGAGGACTTATCTTGGGTCATCACCTCCTGCTACCGCTGAGAGGCCATTAGTCATAATCCACCGCAGATGCCCACATGATGCCCCACTGACATATACTATGTGGTGACTGTGGCACAAGGGCATGAAACTGTGCAGCAGGAGAGGACCAAATTATGCAGCAGGTTTGAGTAAATTATGCGGGGAAAAAAGGCAACTTATGCAGCATAATGCGGCACGTTCTGTAATAGTATTACTTCATTTGTTCAGCATTTTTAAACTTTGTTACACTGTCTGGGCATTGGTTGCACCTCGGTAGTACCATTTTAATACCCAAATATAGCAATAAGCAGCAAAAAGATGACCAGTCCAGCTTTGCAAAGGGCCTTTCCATTCGCACCAACACCTCACTGCCTTTTGAATACCTTTTGAACCATTTGAGATAGAAACAACATTGTTTTTGTTGAAATCAGCAGATTATGCCGCAGATGATTGATTATGTGACAAATGCGTCAAATCTATAACTATGCGAAAATCGCCGCTGCCGCACAAACGCATCATTCCAGTGGCTCTGCTATGGTGTTAAACAAGTGCCTCCTACATGTAATTGCAAGTCACATGCATCTTTTACTGTTGAGGTATGACGTCTTGTCTTCGACCTGTACTCTGCTAATTGTGTAGCAAGCCATGCAGAATTACATAGCCATGTTTAATTGTTTTCTTTGTTTTGAAAATGCTAATAAACAAATTTAACAAATAAAATAACAAAATACTAAAGTTCCTCTGGAGTAGGGTTTTCACCCAGAATAGAAACTAACCAGCCTGAGAAACAGGCCCGGTGTGTGGGTGCCATGCATAATGAAAACTGCTCAGTCTGAGCGCCAGGCCAGGTGTGCCATGTGTGCAGGCACCAGGCCAGGGGCAGCTACAATGTAGGGAGATTTAATTCAGTTGCACCTTGCGAACACAACCAGTGGCACCAAATGGAAGGATTATCCAGTGGCAATAAACATGATGCCAAATGTGTCCTTCAGAGCTGCCACCCCGTATAGCACCACCGTGCTCCTCGCTCCTAGCATAGATAGCACTGTTGGTAGGGTGACCAGACGTCCCGGATTTCCCTGGACAGTCCCGGTTTTTAGAGGACTGTCTCGGTGTCCTGACACTTCTCTTAATTTTAAACAAATGTCCCGGTTTTTGGGCCAAAGGTCAGATCATGTAGGGAAGCATAAGAAATGTATGAAAAAATTAAAGTATTTAATCTGTTACTGTCAGACAACACAGTCCCCTGTCTGCTCCCAGCAGAGAGATGGAGTGGGGAGCAGAGAGAGGTGGGTGGGGGCGGTTTGGGGGTGCACGGTGGGAGGTCAAGCCATAGCTAATTTTATATATGTAGTCTTGTAAATGTGTGCATGTGTGTGTGAGTGTGTTTATATATATATATATATATATATATATATATATATCCAAGAATATATATATATATATTTATATACACACATACACACATATGTATAGGCACACATTCACAAAGCTATGCAAAAAACACGGGACAGGCCAGATATAAAATTAAGAGTAAAGTCATTTGTCCTTCTTTTATGTCTGACCTGTCCCGGTTTTCGCGCCTTAAAATCTGGTCACCCTAACTGTTGGCCTCTTGAAAGGGCAGAGTCTGTTGTTCAAGCTTCTTCTTGAACTTGCTTTTGTACTAGGGAGTGATATTCATCATATCCCTTCCTACTGCTCAGATCCTATCTCTATTTTTCTCTAAAAGATCCTCCTAGGAAAACAGAACTGTTCATATATTTGGTATCTGCTGGCTGCAATTATGATGTAACAAAGAATGGCCACTGGATGGCAGTGTTGTCTCAGAAATGAAGAGCCTACCTTATTCTCAGCAAACGGAAGGATTGGTTTAGGGGTGAACACATTCACAAACAAGCATTTGCAACGCATTAGGTCTTGTATTTGCTTGAGTAAAAGCTATTGGCATTGTAAATTCCTAACTGTACTTTTCTTGCCACATAAATTGGTGAATCCTACCTCATAATTTCATCTTTTCCTGTCATTAAATTCCAGTAGCCCTGCATGTAACTAAAGCACTTCAATTTACCTTCTTCCCCTATCTGCAGCAAAAAATGAAAATGTTGTTATTTAGAATCCTAATTTAAATCTGCCATGCTAATTTTAATAGAATATCACTTTCACCACCCCCACCACCAGAGTTGCTGGATGGCTAACCAATTTGCCCAAAAATAGACACAAGATAGCCACAGAGGAGAAATAAACTAGAAAGGTTACCCAAACATATCAAGAGTGTTCAAACGATCACAGTGTAATAAGGATATTAAATTGGCCTGAATATAGACGTGGTTGAAAGCATACAATACTTACAACAGGTCAAAGCACTTGTGCACTTGTGCACTTGACCTAAAAAGGAGGGGAGGTGATGTGTCTATGTGTGGATGACTATGTATAGGTATGAAATGTGTGTCTATGGATCTATTGGAGCAGTGCCATGAGCGCTAAGTAGAAAGCACAATAAGTGTTACAGGACGGACTGTACACAACGTGAAGGAGCATTATATGTAGTGCAGTACTTGAAGTGGACATATTGCTGTAGGCACTCAAACTATTCCGGAGTGCATGTTTGCTGCTAAGAACCGCCAGTAGCATTCCATTAACAGTACTGCACTCTTAGTGGTAAGTGGCGGATGATGCCCATTTAAAACTCTGAGAAGATTGTCCGTGCATGGCTGTCTCTGAACGGCAGTCTCTTACAGACGTCTCTAGGGTAAGGTGCCTGTTCACGTGCACAGCTGGATGTGCACAGCACTAAAGCTGATTGTGGGGGTTGTTGGTGGATGTCTATCTTGGCACATGAGTAAGGGACACTACGTGTCAGTGCAGCGCTGTCAGAACATAGGTAGTTAATGCCCATTGGGAATGGGTAGTGCTGCATGTCTGTCTCCACGAGGAACGGAGGGCCTTGTGCCAGTGCAGAGCTGTTTGAGAGTAGGGTGTGTGCGCTCTCAAGGCCATATCGGAGAATGGGCGGTGCTAATGCTCGGCTCTGAGCGGTCGGCTGCCATATAAGTCTGGACTGGGGGACGGCTGCGTTACACTCTGAGCATTGGGTTGGGGCATAGCGTGCTCTGTCGGTTGTGCCATGCCTTTGCTGCAGTGCAGAGCGAGCCAGCTTCTGTCATGCAGGGCAGCTGTTGAACTTGTGCCAGCTGCTGTCTCTTGTGGCACCGGGTGCCGCAGAGCACACCGCTTGGTGCGGGAGGTGATGGCTGCAGCGAGAACACCGCTCTGGTATTCTCAGTGGAAGGCCTCCAGGTCCCGTACCTTTAACAGTGGGGCACATGCGTGTAACAGACGGGGCAGCACTGCGAACCCACCAACAACTGTAGGCCTCATGGAACTAACAATGCGGGCAGTTGCCTCTTGTTATATACTTCGAGAGATGTAATTAACCAACGCCCGCTACTTCTAGGGGTTTGGTGCTCCATAGAAGTGTAACAAATGGCTTTAGTCACCTACTGCCTATGCTCGTTACCTTATTTTCAGGACCACTGGACAAAGCACAAAGAGGAGAGACAAAAGAAAGAGTTCACCCATGCTGAAGTATATCAGTAATAGTGTAATAATCCATGTAACAGGGGATGTCTGCAAGGCGTGATAAAAACAACCAAAAGGCGGGACAAACGTAAAGCATTTACCAATGACATCAAGTGATTTTTGAAAGGCAAGCCCACAAACTAGTGAAAGTGATGGGTGTGCGGTGGACATGGTTAAAAGCCCACAATACTTACACCAGGTCAAAGCGCTTGTGCACTTGACCTAAAAATGACAAAATAACAAAGTAATACTATTATAAAAAGTGCTGCACTACGCCGCATAATTTGGCTTTTTGTCACATAATTTACTCAACCCTGCCACATAATTTGGCCCTCCCCTGCCACCTAATTCCGGCATCCCTGACTTTACTGCAGAATGTGAGTAGGGAATATGAGGGCCTGATTTAGAGTTTAGTGGAGTGGCTTACTCCATCACAAACATGAAGGGTGTCCCACCTGCCGTATAAAGAACCCATTATAGCCTATGGGGATCGTAATAAGGCGGACAGGATGTCCGTCACGTTTGTGGCACACTAACCTGTCCGTCAAACTCTAAATCAGGCCCGAGTCTCCCATATCTTAGAGATATATATTGGCTTTGGGTTGACGGCCTCCTGAAGGGTTGGGCGCCCACTGTGCGGCAGTGTCCTGCCTTATGACCTTTCTGCAGAGTTTTCATTATAAGTTCTTCAAAAAATAGTACATCAGGAGTGGAGAATCTACTGTGGGTAGAAAAGGAAAATCTCTGTTGTTTCGTTAAAATGGCCAAAAGAAAAAAAAATTCACACTGCGCACGTTTTACACATGCACTCGTACCTTTTACTCCCTTAGCAGATCAGCCTTCACCAGCACTGAATTCATCATTTCCGGTTAGAAAAAACTGAAAATTTCAATATTTAACGTGTTAGTGGCGTCTCTGCTAACGCCATTAACTGGACAGAGCGGTGCCTATTGCACCTGTTTAAAAGCATCAGTTTAAGTCAGCGTCGAAGCGCTGAGCGCTTGCTGTGCAGAGCTGTCTTCAACAAAAACAAGGTAAATGATGAGAAAAAAATCAGAATATTGTACTAGTTCAGCACAGGAATAAAACAAATATGTCACACTGAAAATGATTTTAAACACACAAACACTTAAAATCAGAGTGAAAACAGCTAGGCATAAACTGTATTTATCAGACTCCAGGCATAAATGAGGTCTGGGGGGCGCTAAACTGAACGTCCTGTGAGCCTGTAAGGTCATTTATTGCTTGGTGGGTTAAGATGAAGCAGCATAAGGGGAAGGGCAAGGGCTTCTATTTTCAGCCGGCTAACTGGACGATAGCACGTAAGAAAAACAAGCATTTGCAATGCAACGGGTCTCGCATCACGTCGAGTTTGAGTTATTAGCGTCGTAAACTCCTAACCGGACTTTTCTTGCCACATTAAATGAGAAAAAAAAAACGAGCGCCATCGCGCTGTGTTTTACACAGTGTAATCATGCTGCGCCTTAAAGAGAAAAAGTATTTCAGTAACGATACAGAAAACAAGGAGCCTCGTATGTTTTCGGTACTTGGCCGGTGTGCTTGAGGAGGGCTTAACACCGGAAAGGGCGTGAGGTATGCATGCCTGTCACTAATAAAATCAAGCGAATTTTAAAAGGTAAGCCCACGGACCAACAAAAGTGATGGGCTAGACATGGGCGTGGTTAAAAGCCCGGATAAACACCAACACTTCAGAAAAGCAGTGCTTGCGCGCTACTATGCTCAACCTAAAAAGTGCTCTTTTTAGGTCTCACCTACCGGACAGACTAAGGCCCATATTTATACTTTTCGACGCTAAACTGCGCTAACGCAGTTTAGCGTCAAAAAGTTTTGCGCCGTCTAACGCCATTCTGAAGCGCCAAGCGGGCGCCGTATTTATGGAATGGCGTTAGACGGCGCAATCAGACCGGCGCTGCCTGGTTTGCGTGGGAAAAAACCACGTAGACCAGACAGCGCCGGCGTAGGGGGAAAATGGCGCATGGGCGTCTTAAAATGGGGCAAGTCAGGTTACGTCGAAAAAATCGTCTTAACCCGACTTGCGCCATTTTTTAACGACGCCCATCCCCCATCAACATGACTCCTATCATTGTAAAGATAGGAGTCATGCCCCCTTGCCCAATGGCCATGCCCAGGGGACTTCTGTCCCCTGGGCATGGTCATTGGGCATAGTGGCATGTAGGGGGGCACAAATAAGGCCCCCCTATGCCACCAAAAAAAAATATAAAAAATAAAAAATTATACTTACCTGAACTTACCTGAATGTCCCTGGGGTGGGTCCCTCCATCCTTGGGGGTCCTCCTGGGGTGGGCAAGGGTGGCAGGGGGGGTCCCTGGGGGCATGGGAGGGCACCTGTGGGCTCATTTTGAGCCCACAGGCCCCTTAACGCCTGCCCTGAGCAGGCGTTAAAAAGTGGCGCAAATGCGCCGTTTTTAGCCACGCCAACTCCCGGGCGTCTCTTTTGCCCGGGAGTATAAATACCACGTAAAGTCCTGGGAGTCATTTTTTAGACGGGAACGCCTCCCTTGCATATCATTAACGCAAGGAAGGGGTTCACGCTAAAAAATGACGCACATTCCGGGAACTTTGGCGCTATTCGCCTCTAACGCCATAGTATAAATATGGCGTTAGTTGGCGTTAGTTTTGCGTCGAAATTGCGTCAAAAAAAACGACGCAATTTCGGCGCAAACGGAGTATAAATATGGCCCTAAGTTGTCTATTGTGGAAGCCCTACTGTGAACTCACATGGCACTTACAACTCGCCAGTAACTGACTGTTGATTGCCTTTATTGTCATGGCCATGTGATTGCTCCCTATTGAGGCTTGCCTTCTTGTCTTTGTTCTTCTCCTCGAGCATCTTTTTCAAGTTCCACTGCTCATTTTGACTGAACTACAGAGCCACCGCTCCTCCACTGCCCTTCCACCTTCATAGTCCTCATCTATTTGTATTTTGCGCTTTCGATCCAGTAGCGGCCGCTGCCACGAATGGTTCGAGGGGCAGCACGCGGAGCGGGTGGCGGGGCGTATAATAATAACTTTTAAAAACACCTACCTACAGCTACTAGACGCCACCTCAGTGTTCCTTGCTGAGGAAACTTGAGTATTTGAAGCTGTTCACAAAAATTATTCTAATCAATGGAAACAGTTTGAGATTTACAAGTGTCAAGGGGAGCAGTAAATTCCTTTAAGGGTGAAAATGCAGAATAAACAACGTCAAAATGAGCGACTGTAATGGGGAAAATGTTTTTCCACCAGTTACAATATTTCCTCTCTGAAGAAATGGTGAAATTGCGCGTCATGATTACATCTCGCTATGCCAAGACACAAGTCTGGGTAGACGAAGGTGTACGGAGCCCCCCTACCAATTTTAGAGAAGGGATGCTGTTCCCCTGTTCCCAAGGCCTAGGAAGGTGGCCCTTTCACTGGAGACCACATAGGTGTCACATAAAACACACTCTGGATGGTATCGCAGGAGGGAGGGTGACTGCAAGAGCCTTTCTTTGTACTACCACCCAAAACTCATTGGGACCCTCCAGGTGCTCCTCCGTGTGTTCAGCTTCTTTAAACCACACAGGGCCTCTCACTGTGCTGAGCAATGCAACCTTTTGGTGTGTACCATGCAGTGCTTAATTTATAAATAAAAACGTGCCGGTGCTCAATGCCCTCTTTTTAAACAGGCAGCTGCTGCAATGAAATGTGCGAACACGGAATACTGAAGTAGTGTAATCCTGAAGCCATCTCGGGCCTCTTCAATCCACTTAAAGCCACTCCCTGCCCCTTCAGCTCACTCTTGCAGCTTTCTCCTTTCTCCCATTGTGACGCTTTTTCGTTTTTCTCTTCCTCCGTCTTTCCCATATGTCTCTTTTGCTTGCAGTAAAATGCTTGAGGCAGAAAAATAAGCGCCGGACATCAAAAATACATGCCGGTGCTCAGCACCGGAAACAACAAGCACAAATTAGGCACTAGTACCATAGCTTTAGATGGGTATAAATATTTGCTTTTCAGCAAAGTTTTGCAAACATTTGTACTTGAAAAGGCAGTCTCCTCCAGCCTATGCCCCACGTGAACAATTAAACATGTAATTGCCTCCTGAATTGGAGCACAGGATCGGGAACAGAAGTTCCTTTTACATATGGCTAAGTGAAAAAGTTAAAACCATGATTGCTTACTTTACATGCAAAACCAAACTTTAACCCCTGCAGGAGGCGCCATCTCATATGAGAACCCTCCAGTGAGTGCTGGTTGAGTAGCTGACAATGATCTGTACTGTGGGATGTGTAGGTTTGCTCTTCCATAAGCACAGGCTTAAAAATCCCCAACATTCGCAGTGCCCATAGGTTAAAAAATGGTCTAGCGGAAGTTCCCACACCTGGAACAGATGTATACTTTACAGGTCAATCAGAGAGCTGTGTCTCTCCCTGCACAGCTTTCATGCTCACTTCTTGCTTATAAAGTTCAACAAATTTCTTTGTTTAGTAATCAAAGCCTTCACTACAATGTTTTTTTGCAATTATTTGGCTATTTACTATGGCATGCAATTTAAGTGATGTAGGGCCATATGTAAGAACACATTTTCCCATAGAAACAGAACGGGCAAATCTGCTTGGTACATCTTGCCGGTAGTACTTTATCAGCTCCAATGCTTTTACCAGTTTGGTAGATTTTTATTGATTTCTGATTAATTTACCTATGCCAAGTCTGCATTGATATTGATTGAGATATTATGGTTTAGTTTTATATTTTCAAGATTTTCATATTATGTACTTTGGGCCTGATATAGAGATTGGTGAACGGAGCATGTATCATTGCCATGGTAAGGGTACACTGTCCACCAATTTAAAGATGTCTGCTGGTCCAGCAGACATCTCTTCCATTTTTAGGGTCGACTCTGTGAGTGCATGTGCTAGCGCATGCGTCTTGCTTGCGAGACTCTGTTGTATACAATGAAGGTGCTCACCATTTGTCTGCTTCTGACTTACTCTTCTGTACAGCCATCTTAATTCGCTAGGGCCGCCAAAATGTCACTTCCACCGCTTGCTGTGGAGCAGGGACCAAGTACAGAAGCATTTAATGTAATGACTGCACGTCCACTGCTCCAAACGCAATTGTTGCTTCTCCCTCTCGTCCACAAAATAAAATTAATAAAGCAATATGTCTCTAACATATGCAAGAGCTTTTTTGGCTTGGTCAATATTCTTTTAGCCACGGATGCAGAGCAACAGGGATAAAAGTAAAGAAAATAAAAGCACTATGACACTTTGGCTGAGTCATATCGCTTTTTTCTTTCTTTACATTCAGCCATGTTGCATGGCGGCCACACTGCTGTACAACATGGATAAACAAACATTGACAAACCTAAAGGATATTGTATAGGCAAGGCCTATTGGCTTTGCCAATGCTTGCTAGGAACTGTTGTCACCGCGGCTCCTGTAAATGCATGACTGTAGATCAAACTTTTGATTTTTTTTTTCAATTTTTAAAAACAAAATCCCTAAACAAGACTGTATGTGCCAACAATAAATAGGGCAGTTGAACACTTGGCAAAAACTCTGATGGCCCTTACTTCGTCTGACCATCGGAGGTGTAAGATGGTGGCAGAGACAGAGTAGTCCTCGTCAGCTACATAATTAAATTCCGCCGGAATCTAAATGAGGTAAGTGGAACTTCGCTTTGGGGCAGAGGGTAGTCTGTCAATGTCGCAATGGAGTACCCTCTCTGCCAAAGTCTAAATCTGGCCCTTTGTTACTTTGCGGGCTCTTAGGGTTAATGTTAACCCCGTGGTAATCTTGTAGACCTAAAATTGCGCACTGATTCAAGTCTACTTAGTGGGTGGGGAATGTGTTGCAGTTCCAAAGCATATTCCATGCAGGTGCAGGTGTGATTTGGTTTTGTCCGTGTGTGCTGCTGCTGCTTGTGATTACTGGTGACTGCTTGCTAGCCAGACACTTCGGTCAGTTTCCTTGACAAGGTTTTGCATACGCATAAGCAGCACTCCTGCACTCTGAGATGTGGGATTGCACAGCTTGCAGATGTTGACAGCAGCCATGGGTCCTGTGGCTGTGACCCGAAGACCTATGGTTTCACCTTGTTTGTGTTGGAACACTGCGGCTGCTGGCACGGGCAAACCTTGTATGCTTTTGCATATCTTTGCACGGTAGCCTTACCTTGCACTTTCAAGACTTAAAGCAGTAACTTCTTCATCCTGGAAAATGGACCAGGAGAGAGACAGACAGGTTAAATGACAGCAAAACGTATTGCACAATGTCAAGTTTTTAATCAACCACACATAACGCTTCCTTACCAAACTCTACATTCAGTGATTTATCTTTAATTTCACAGCAGTTATGTAACTTTATTCATTATTTCATAGTATGCAATTGATTAAATGTTTATAAATTCATGCTTTATTATTTAAATGTTGGTTCGTGTATTACCAAGACTGACTCTTATGCACTCACAGACAACAAATACATGTAAATGTGTCTGGTTTGTTTATGATACATACATTGTATACACACACTTACATGTATTTATCCTGTGCAGCGAAGATTGTATCTCAGATATGACTGAAAAGGCCCATGCTGTTTAACGTGAGCAGTAAAATATGACTGTGGCACCGCCTCCTGTGATGTCATTTCAGATGATGTCATTGCACATGGTCTAAGCCTATTAATACCACCACTCTTTTTGGGACCTGTGTACTGCCCCATACACAGCTGTTCAAAATGTGAAATAATGCCTTTTAATTCTAATGTGAATTTTATGTCAAGGCACGGAGGCCAATATTATGCAAATGTCTTTATTGCCCTCATTTGCTGCAACAAATTAATTCCGAATCCAAAATAACTTCACATTCTAGAACAGCTTAGAACACGTATATATCCCCGGACCCCGCAGCCATGTTCCTTTGTTTCTGCTCATACACAGGTAAGCACACATTTCAGCTTCTCTATATAAAGTGTATGAGTAATCATGGTTGAGTGTGTTTTGTTATTACAGAGGTTCCATTCTTGGTTATATTATTTAAGGGTAAGTTCTGAAAAGATAAGGTTTAGTCGATGGTGAGAATTAAGCAGTAGCAGCCCTTTTAGAGGCGGTACTTTCATAAGACAGTCGGGTGTGGTGGGCTTTTACACGTATGAAGGGTTTTCCGGTAAGTGAAGCAAAAACGTACATAAGCTTCTTTTGAGCACGAAGGTTAGCTCAGAATGAACCGCCGTTTTGAATTTAAGCGAAGCGAAAATAAAATAAACTGTTCATGAACGCGAAGGTTAATTAAGGGTGAAGCTGTGTTTTTGAAGCTTGCCATAGCATCTGCGAGGATGAGTTTAAGTTTTCTTGTGGACGGTTTAATTGTATGTTTTAATAAAAAAAATGGCTCACGCGCTGTTCCGTGAGTCAGGGGGCGCGAGGGCGTCTGCAGTTCATGCAGCTGCCGTAACATGCTCGCGGCGCGCGGCTTGTGCAGGGCACAGCAGGTTCACGCGCTGCCTTGTCATGTGTCAGAACTGGATCCTCAAAGGCTGAGTCTTACTGGCCCATGCACAGCTGTTCATAATGCAAAATAAAGAACACGGAAATGGAAATGCCTTTGAATGGTTGTAATTTGGATTTTACTCATACTTTGTGTGTGATGAAGAGGACAGAAGGAGGGTGAGTGAATAATAGTGAAAAGAGGTTAAAACCAATACAGGAGACAGATGAAAGAGAGAGGGGGAGGCTGAGTGTGACAGAGAATAACAGGGAGCTCGACAGAGGTGAGGGGCACACATTCTGGAGATACCTCAATAAGTTGTACTTTTTAAGCAGCACCAGATCAGTTTGGCAGGAACTGGATTGTGAGATCCTGGCAATTAAAACATCTTCGCCGTCTACGAAACGGAAAGAAGACGTTCCATATGGTGACTGTGACCTTCCATAGCAGTTCCACCCCATGGGACCCACACCCAGGAATCACAGCAGAGGACAGCCCATGCCTCTCATATTGCTAGAAGCCTGCTCTGCACATGGTGGGAAGCCCTGGCCTGAGCTAGTGTGGCTACAACTCAGAGATGAATCTCAGTACCAGGGAACAACTTCAAATGAACTGTTGGAAACGCTCCGAGTTCTGCAGTAGCTTTACAAGTTAAAGTGTAGGAGCTAAAAGCTAAGGCGCTACAATGTGCCGTGCAGTCTGTCCTGCTGTCCTCGGAGCAGTGCGAGGAGAAGCTGCCCCAGGGTAGAAACAACCGCAGTGAACAACTGAAACAGAAAATATATCTATAGCAAAGCGATCATGCAGACTTACACAAATAAACTCTAAACTAACAGTATGATGTGGGCAATGAAAGTCGACTAATTGGCTCCAAATCTTCCATCTACCATGTGGCATTCGAAAGCGGACAAAAATGGAAGGCATACTGCCATATATGCCTTGGTGGGATATCTGATTAGTGTTCCATACCTTTGACATTTCCGTAAAACATATAAAGTGCAAAACAAAGTTTTTCATCAGACGCCATTTTAGCACATTTCTGAGCCTAGTGACCCTAAACTCCCCACCGCGGGATCGCTCTAGTTTTAGTTTGCAAATGGAGATAAGGTAGTTTATTTTTATACTGCCTCCGCTGACCACATTCCCTGCTGCTTAAAGGGAAAAGAGAACTGATATTTATTGATACGATGATTGGATGATTTCCCTTATTGGTGTACTTAATAAAAGTGGCCACTGGGTGGCGATGCTGTCTTTCGGAAGAGAAAAGGTGAAAAGGTTAGCACCTTCTTGTCACGTGGAAGGAAGGAGGTGAGAAGAGAGGGGGAATGAGAGGAAATACAAAAAATAATGGCTGTGTGATGACGTAGGTGCCGAAAAGACGGAGGAGTGGGGGCGACCTGCTGCCCCCTGGTCTTTTGTTACAGGACTGGCCTGTGTTTATGTCGAGCACTGCTGTAAGTATTGTGGGCTTTTAACCACACCCACCTCAGCCCATCACTTTCGCGCCCTCGTGGGCTTGTCATTCAAAAATCCTTTATCATTGATAAATAAATGCTTTGTTTGTCCCTCCTTGGGGGAGTTTTGTTACCGCCTTGGAGACCGACCCTGTTACATGGATTATTGCAGGTTTGCCGATATATATGACTGCGCGCGAACTTCTTTTTTTTTATGGCACTTTTAATCGGCTCACTAATGTCAACTGTTTTTAATTTTCAATTTCAGTGGCAAGAAAAGTCAGTTTAGCAATTTACAACGCTAATAGCTCTAAATCGAGCAAAAGTGCATTGCAAATGCTTGTTTTATATTCTTGCTAGTAAAAACCATAAAAGTGAAGTCCAGCATTTTCTGCCTTTTGAAGTCTAAACCCAAATAGATAAAAGTGAAGAAATCACTTAAAATTAAAAACTGCTTAAATAGCATCTAACGTAGCTGTCAGGTTTTCAGACTGCCCCTGTGACATTTGAATGTTTTGTGTCTGTTTGTGACAAATGATGCTGCTTTTCTATTAATAAACGCTTTGCACAAACATTTACATTAATCTGCACTAGGACAAGATATACATTGTGTGATTTTCATGCTAAAGCTGACGCTGGTTAATGTAGGCCTCAAAAAAAATGGCTCATGTTAGTTGAAATGCTTTCCTGTTGTGTGTTTTTCCTTTCTCGTTTGAAGGAGCCAAGCCAAAGCAGCCAAGGTTAATTAAAATGTGTTCTCTTGTTTAGTTTTCATGTGAATGTTATCTGTGCATGTTTCTTGGTGAGCTCAGTAATGAGCCCCTCACCTGTAGAAGGCAACATCCTGCCCAAATTGTATCGCTCTGATGCCCATATCCAGCTGAAGGTCATGCAGCACAGGCTCCATTGTGTGGTAGCTGGGAAGAACAACAAAACCCTTAGGCTCCTATTTTAACTTTTTTAGCGCCACATTTGTGCCGCTTTTTGACGCAAAAACGGCGCAAACCTCCAAAATACAATTGTATTTTGCAAGTTTGCGCCGTTTTTGTGTAAAAAAATGATGCAAATGCAGCGCTAAACAAGTATAAATACGGGCCTTAGTATCTCGACATGTTCGATTCTGAGTGTTTTTTTTCATGGGAATCGAAAGGAGTAACAGCGCTCATAGAATATATGATCTAAGTTATGCATTGCTGAGTTAGATCATATTCCATTTGGCGAAAAGCGTACAAACCACAACACTCATCTTTAGGGGTAAAAGGCCGCTTTAATAGTACAGGTCTGGTATAAACATTAACCTTGGCATCAAGCCTAACAAAGCTACAAAACCTCACTAATACAATATTTCCTCCTAACCCCTCCCCCACCCTCTAAACTTGCCCCTCACCAATACCCCTTGATCAATCCATTACCCATCTGTCCTGCTGCCCACCTTCTGTAGTTCCCCTTGCCTTTTCCTCCCTTGTGTTCCTTGAGAAAACCTCCCTGCCCTCTAATCTTTTCGCATCATCCCCTTCCCCCCCAAATCCTTTATGTGAAAATCCCCGCCACACAGGAAAACCCGCTAGGCGTTTTCCTGCCCCACCCCAAAAGCTTGCAACTAACGATCCCAAAGCCTCTCCCCCAACAAATTGGCAATCATAATCCTAAAATCCAATAAGTAATGTTCATTACCAATAAACGACAAATGCACACCATCCTGCCGAAACAACTCAAAATCTGACACAACTAAATTCTCATGATGCAGAAAAGAAAACCCCTGAACCTCACAAAAACTCCTCATTTCCCTATTCACCTTCTTCCTCTGTTTCTCTAGCCCGGCAAATGAATATACTCCTCTCCAAACCCTCCGTGGCACCAAACCAGTCCACACCATGGGGCATATTTATACTCTGTTTGCACCGAATGTGCGTAAAAAAAATTTGTCGCACATTCGGCGCAAACCGTGCACCATATTTAAACTTTTATGCCTGAGCCCGCGGACATAATTTTCCTCCTTGTGCGTCATTTTTTGGATGCGGGAAACTGTCTTGCTTTAATGACATGCAAGGTAGGCGCTCCCACCCAAAAAATGACTTTAAGGCCTGTGCGCCTTATTTATACTCCAGCGTCATTTTGACTCACAGGAGGGGGCGGGCCTTAAAAAACGGCGCACAGCCTGATGTGCGCTGTTTTTTAATGCCTGGGTCAGGGCAGGCGTTAATGGACCTGTGGGCTCATGTCCATGAGTCTAGAGGTGCCCTTCCCTGCCCCCAGGGACACCTCCTGCCACCCTCGCCCACCTCTGGAGGACACCCTGGATGGGGGGACCCATCCCAGGTAAGTACAGGTAAGTTGAGGTAAGTATATATATAGATATATTTTTTTAAGTGGTATAGGGGGGCCTAATTTGGGCCCTCTAAATGCCACTGTGTCCAATGGCCATGCCCAGGGGACAGAAGTCCCCTGGGCATGGCCATTGGGCAAGGGGGCATGACTCCTGTCTTTGCTAAGACAGCAGTCATTTCAATGGGAGTTGTGTGTCAAAAAATGGCGCAAGTCCGGTTTAAGGCATGATTTTTGCCTCAAACCTGACTTGCACCATTTTTTGACGTACAACCCCCATTTTCCCCTACAACGGCGCTGCCTGGTTTGAGTCATTTTGATAAACCCATCTCGATCTGTTGCATAATGAACTGAACCGCATCCTCTCTCCTTTCCAAAACACCTCCACACCCTCCTCCCGTTTGACAGCACCTGAATAAAAAAATTCCAACCAGGCCTGAGCATAACTCCTCCTCGTAGACGGAGCTATGGACTGCTGGACCAGCTCCAACATCCTCACTCTCCTAATTCCCACAATTCCCCGGGGACCGCCGTCTTCAGCACATTCGCTCCCGGTACCAGCCCACGGAATCTCTGCCACTGGAAACGAGACAGCGCATCAGCAACATCATTGTTAACTCCTGGAACATATTTTGCCTTGAACATTACATTAAATGTCAAACATTTCAACAGAAATACTCTCAAAAACCTAAGCACTTTCTCATCCTTCGCTCTGTGCGAATTCACTAAATTAACCACAGACTAATTATCCACATTGAAGACGACATTCCTATTCGCAAACGTGGGACCCCAGATGGACAATGCTACAACAAGCGTGAAAAAGTCCAAAAAAGCAATAATATGCTTAGCATTTTTCCAACTCAAAGGCCAACTCTCTGCTGCCCAGTGTCCGTCCCAGAAAAGACCAAGACCATGAGCTCCAGAGGCATCCGAAAATTTTTTAATTTGCCAAAACCAGTCAGACTCATCCACCAACATAGTGACACCATTAAACTCTCGCAGAAAACCAATCCACATCCTGAAATCCTCTTTGATGCTTGCCCGAAGCTGAACGTGATGATGCGGTAAGACCGCTCCTCGCATCGCAAAACCCAGTCTCCTGCAAAAGGCTCTGCCAACCCTCACCACCTTGCAAGCAAAATTCAAATGACCCAGCAAACTCTGAGCCCGACGCAACTCCAATTTAGGCTTCTTGACCGTTTCCTCCAATAAAGAGACCAACTGCTGCACCTTCTCTCACTGCAACCTCACTTCCATTCTCACAGAGTCCAATTCAATTCCCAAAAAATGTAAACATGTCGAAGGCCCTTCAGTCTTCTCACGGGCCAATGGAACCCCAAAATTGGCCAACATCTGCTCAAAAACTATCAACGCCTTACCACACCTACCAGACTGAGGCCTACCAACCAGCAAAAAATCATCAAAGTAATGTGCAACAAACTTAAATCCACACTGATAGTGAAAAAAACACTGAAAAAATGTACTAAACATCTCAAACAAAGAGCAAGATACAGAACAACCCATCAGTAACATCCTGTCAACATAGATGGCATCCTCAAACTGCATACCCAGCAATGAAAAATCCTCTGGATGAACAGGTAAAAGCCTAAATGCTGATGGAATATCTGATTTTGTCATTTCAGCGCCCTTCCCACATCTTGTCACTAAGGAAATCGCATAATCCACCGAGGCATAATGGACCACCGTATCCTCCGGTGCAATGAAATCATAAACTGAAGCTCCTGCTGGCCAAGACAAATGGTGAATAAGCCGAAATTCACCGTGCTGTTTCTTAGGGACCACTCCTAAAGGTGAAATAGTCAAATTAGGTAACGCCCAGTTGTGAAAAGGACCCACAATTCTGCCTAAATACAATTCCTTCTGCAACTTAGCCCTCACCACTTCTAGAAACTCTCTTGCCAACTTCAAATTATTGGCCCATCTTCTTAACCTGGGACCCTGATAACATAATTTAAAACATTCTTGAAACCCTCGTAACAGAATTTTAGCTTCATCCAATCGAGGGTAAAATTGTAACCAATAACCAACCACATCCAGCTTAATAGGAGTAGGGCCCTTTACCTGCCAACTGCAGCCCATGTGCCCTTCCTCTATCAGCTCCTCTGCCCTGTGCTCCTTGCCAACCCCAATTGAGCCCACCGAAGCACTGATAGGCTGGGTGCCTGCCCCCACAGTTGGAACAGTTGTGCCGAAATTTACACTGTTGTCTACTGCACATACCACTGTTAAATGACCAGCAGGCCCGTCATGCAGGAACTGCCCTCTTTGCCTAAACCCCACCCCAAATTGGGTGGGCCGCCCCTGAAAGTGCTTAGACTGCACAGGTAGACCACTTGCCGTATGCATCGTACGCGCATTCCTTGCAGTTCTTAACCAGTGCATCTATAACTCATTGTCAATTTCACCCCAAACTTTCCCCGGATAAATAGCTTTACGTGCTCTAAATCCTCGTCATATCTAAACCAGCCGAAGCCTCCATAATCCATCTGAGCTCGTCTCACAACATCCATGTATTTAAACAGAGTCACACAACTATACAGGAAACGCTCACACAAAACACTTGCATAGATCAAAAATTCAGAAGTCCAATTTTCAATTGTCGTCGGAACTCTAGGCCTACGAGCCAGTTCCCATGCGTCCTCCTTTGAACCCTCCTTTGTCTGCACCTCCCTGTGCAACAACTTAAAAACATCAATAAATTCACCTCTCCATATCTTCTCCTTCAGACTCTGAGTGAGATGCGCCCCCAAAGGTATCAACACTCCCATATAAGGCAATTTTTTAGCTGTAGTCCTGCCCTGAGCTGCCTCCCCAGCAGAAGCACCCAAATCCGACTGCCCCGAAATTACCTGAGCCACTTCCAACTTACCTGTAACCGCATCTGCAACACCCTGAGAAGTTTCCAACTTATCTGTCACCGCCCATCCCCAACGCTCACCTGAATAGCAACATCAACATTGTCTTTACCCCGTGCCACAACCGCGTCACCCCCATAACCAACCCCAACCATCCCTGCCTCGTAACCAGAGACCTCACCTCTAAGCAAATTTCCAGCCAGCTCCCGATGACGACCCGAAATACGATCGCCCTGGACCGTCCGCATGCTCATCTTAGACTTCTCCACTGTGGTAACCGACCGCACCCCATGCACCGGATCCTCTTCATCATAATCCAAAGACTCCTCTCCAAGTTCCAAACGCAAAATAGCACCCTGGCTAGCAGGAATGCTCTCGACGATGCCCATGTTAGGATCCGAAGATCCGCTTCCTCGAACCGCTGCCTCCCTTGATGTCAGGTGAACCGCTCCGGGTTTCACCCTCACTTCATGCCGGTGTTCTGAGGGTGCCCTGACACTCACTGGTACTTGCTGTAAAAAAGATGGCTGCCCCAACCGCTGGTTCGCCGTAGAATCCTCACGTCAAACCTGACGACTATTACACCCAGGCCGGTACGCACCTTGACTTGGCTGCCAAAAATCTAACCTAACTTGAGCCATCCCGACCTACCATCCTCCATAGCCTCACCACAAATAGTGCCCCTAAGCACTACCCCATTATCATCCACAAATTCCACCTGTTCTCCAGCCCTAAAGACCGACTGATTATCAACCTCCCACTCCTGAACCCTAGGACTAGCCACCCTTGGCACCCAATGAATCATCCTACCACCCCTAGTTCTAAAACCTGCAGATGAAAAACCCACCCTTCTCCAAGCCTCACTACCTACAGCCTTACCTTTATCTCCTTCTCCATCTGAATCAATGACTACCACTTCCATATCAGATAGCGTTGCCAGTTCCTGCCCACCACTTAGATGCTGCCTGCCGATCTCGACTGCCCTAAATTCAATGTCTTCCGAGGGCGCCACCATATTGGCTGCTCCTCCGAAGGTCCTTTCTTCTAATGCAAGCTCCACCCGCTCCACTTCACTTTCTATGGCGGTTGGAGCTTGTTTTGTGCATTTGCTGGACGCGCGTTTGCGTTTAAAAGCATGCGCGCCAACCGGAAACGCCCCCCCCCCAACTGGCCAACAGCTGCCACCGCACCATCAGGCATCGTCCCTCTCCCAGCCGCAGCAACTCTCTGCTGAAAAGAAGCCCCAGATCTTCTAGCAAAACGCGCGCCACACCGTCGAACGGGGTGCGCAGCAGGTAAGTCTCCCCCACAAACTCCACAGCGCGTTCTGGTGAAATAGAAACTCTTTTTGATTTACATTTTTAAAACTTTTTTGGACTCTGCTCCGGTGACGCGCACGACAAAATTGCTGCCGTCACTCCTTCAGCAGATGATCTCTTCAGTCTTCTAAGCCCCGCCCATGCTTGTTCTAATACTCCTTCCTTTAACAAATCCTCCCTTCCCTCCTCCTGCAACACCTTCAAAGCCTGCACTACCTTGCTGGGTTCCATAATATCTATAATAACGAACCCAAAAAACCTCACCATCCAAAATTAAACTCTATTAACCACTGCCCCCAAAAAACAGTACCGCCTCCTGGGTGTGACAAACGGCCAAAGAGGCCGCCCACACCCGGCCCACATCTTATAGACCCCACCCATAACGCCCACCCCATCCGGTGAACCAGCCAATTAGATGCACCCCGTGGTTCTCACCCATCGCCTGATAAGCCTGGGGTTAGACCGAGCAAGCCCTCTGCTCCCCCCAAACACCCATTCTCTTCTGTGAAGACGTTTCCCCTTCCCCAAAAAAGTTAGACTCCTGGGCTGATTCCCTTCTTACTTACTTGACCGGATCTTTATTTTATTCTGCCTTTAAGGTTTTACTTGCTGTCACCTTCTGCCTGACTTCTCCCTAACCTTCCCACTTCTCTAGCGTAGCAAATTAGGGAACTTCCCTTCTGGGGAAACTGAGCCAGATCTACTTTACTCTATTAATATCAAGAACAAAGATCCCAAGATGAACAAATGAAATCACTCAAAGTCAATGCTTTAAATGGGTCGGTCCTGTCTGGTACGGAGTTCCAGCACTTTTTTTATTTTGAGAGGGAGAGTACCTGCACTTCTCAAGAAAAACGTAATACTTTTAATTGAAGAGTACCAGCACTTCTCAGAAATAAGCAGGTACTCTGGTACAGAGTACCTGCATTTCTATTTTTCCATTTCAAGCACTGCTCAAAGGTAAATCAGTCACTCAAACAATAGAATTCATCAACAGTAATCGAGCCACAAAAGTATTCATTTAGAAAGTAAAAAAATCAGCAGAACCCATATTGACAGTATATATGGTAAAGTATATGTTAAAATCCTGATTAAAAAACAATCAAAAATGCTCTGTGCTCATGTGATTACACTATAGAAAATGCAAAAATAGTATTCAACAATGAGTATAAACAAATGGCACTGAAACAGTTTCAAGAAATGGAGGTCAGAGCACTTCTCTAATCCTGACATGCAAAAAGTTCATTGAATATTATGTTCACATTGTCAAGGTTGTTGACAAGTTTCGACCCCAAATGACTAGAGAGCCATTTTCAAGACTAATAACAGTTAAATGATGCAGAAGCAAAATTAGAAGAAAAATTGATTCAAGAAGTGTTTTGACATACAAATTCAATAGATCTCAAGAATCAGATCAGAATTGCATCACAGGGTCCTTAATTACTTATACAGATTTCTAACACAGCAGATACACGCCAACAAAGTCAGGCTTAGCTCCACCGTCCTAGAGGATCAGAGATGATTTACTGTTTGACAACTTTAAATACTATGGCCCTCATTACAACCCTGGCGGTCAGTGATAAAACGGCGGCATTACCGCCAACAAGCCGGCGGTAAAAAAATTGAATTATGACCACGGTGGAAACCACCAACACAGACAGCCACTTTAACAAACCAACCGCCACAGCGGTAGCAACAAGCTCTGCGGCGGTAACCGCCAACAGCCAGGCGGAAGACAAGGTTCCGCCCACTGAATTACAAGAGGCCTATCCATTACCTTTTCCGGGGCGGCGCCAAGACAACAAAAGCACGGCGGAAACAGATCTCAGAAGTCAAAGGACTCACCTCTGGAGACTCAGGGAACAACCACAACGCCATGGAGCCCGAACTGCAGATCTTCCCCATGCTGGTCTACCTCCTCCTACACAAAGAATATCAACGCCGGCGACGACGACCACAGTGAGTACTGCCGCCTAGCACACAGAGGAGGGGGGAGGAAAAAGAGAGTGACACGCAACATGCAACACCCCCACCCCCACAACATACACACAAACAGATGCAACAACATTACACACCCACCCCGTACCCCTCAGGAATAATGCATGGACAAAAGGAAGTGATTAAAGTGAGTGTAATAAGATAAAAATCCAGAAAAATGTCCTCAAAATTCAAAACAGTATTTACAGATATACAAATAGAGGGAAACTGCCCAGTCCATAATGTCCGTGGGCCACATCACATAAGCCAAGACCCCATCTTACTCCTGTATCAACACGGAGAGAACACTGCTGGGGCATCAGGTCAAAAATACACAGGCACCTCAGGGGGACGGGGAATGGGGGGGCACCTCAGCCAGAAGATGGTACAACGCCACTGGTCCTGGATGGGGCTATATGCCCCGTGAGCTGTCCTGGGGAGTGCAAAGCCACAGTCTCTCTAGTGGGTGGTTTGCCCACTGCATGGTCCTGGGGAGTGCAAGGCCACAGTCCCTCTAGTGGGTGGTTTGCCCACTGCTTTGTCCTGAGGAGTGCAAAGCCACAGTCTCACAAGTGGGTTGTTTGTCTACTGCTTGGGGTCCCGGGGAGTGCAAAGCCACAGTCTCACAAGTGGGTGGTTCTGGAGGGGGCATTGTGCCCAGTGTGCTTCATTCTGGCAAGGAGGGGGTGAGTGGATGCCTTGTTCCACTGGTTCTGGAGGGGGCCTTGTGCCCAGTGTGCTTCATCCTGGCAAGGAGGGAGTGAGTGGATGCCTTCTTCCACTGGTTCTGGAGGGGGCCTTGTGCCCAGTGTGCTTCATCCTGGCAAGGATGCAGTAAGTGGATGCCTTCTTCCACTGGTTTTGGAGGGGGGCCTTGTGCCCAATGTGCTTCATCCTGGCAAGGAGGGGGTGAGTGGATGCCTTCTTCCACTGGTTCAGGAGGGGGCCTTGTGTCATGTCATGCAGATCTTTGGGAGTGCAAGGTCACAGTCTCTCACCTGGGTGTTATACCCACAAGGTTTGCAGTGGGCAGGATGCATTACACTCCGTGGAGGCAGGACTACAGACCATCCGCTGGCGGTGACAGCTGCTCAGTGGTGGCAGTGCTGGTGCTGGTGTCGGGGCTGCCTGTGGTGGGGGGAGGCTCCAGCCCTTCCCCTGCACGCTCGGACGGCTGCCCACTGGGGCTGCTGCTGCTGGCCGTGGTGCTGGTGGCGGTGCTGGTGGCGGTGCTGATGGGGGTGCAGGTGGCAGTGCTGCCAGTGGTGGTGGGAGGCTCCAGCCCTTCCCCTGCAGCCTTGGACGGCTGCCCACTGGGGCTGCTTCTGCTGGCAGTGGTGCTGGTGGTGGTGCAGGTGGCGGTGCTGCCAGTGGTGTGGGGAGGCTCCAGCCTTTTCCCTGCAGCCTTGGACGGCTGAAGCGCCATGGTTGGTGTTGGGGGCTCAGATTCTGTCGCAGCACCCGGCCTCCCGTCTGCAGGGCAGGCCCTTTGCCATTGCCATCTGGTGGTGCTGTCTTGCCCTTGCTGTCTGGTGGTGCTTCCTTGTCCTTGGCAGCTGGTGATACATCCTTGCCCTTCCCCTTGGCAGCTGGTGCAGGCACACTGCAAGTGCTGATGGGTGTCTCCTTGGTGCCTCTCACACCTGCAGTAGCTGCTGAAACTACAGTGGCCATGGACTGGGTGGCTGAGGTGCTGGCCTGGGTTCTGCCCACCCTGGCCCGACGTGAAGGACAGGGGGGGAGTGGTAGGGAAGAGGTCAATGGCGGAGAGGAAAAGCTTCCCAGGGACCCTGAGGCGGGAAGAGGGTGAAGGTTTGGGAGTGGGGAAGAGGGAGTGGTTGTAGGATGTGTCTGTCTCTTGTGTTTGGGTGCAGGTGCATGGGCTGGATGCTGCTGTGAGGTGGATGGCTGTTGGGTGTCTGAGTGCTTGCGTTTGTGTACTTTGGGAGGAGGGGGCACAGACACAGTGGGAGAGGACACAGGAGACTTGTGCATGGATGTGGGGGTGGTGACTGCCAGTGAGGGGCGTGAAGTGATAGGTGTGATGGAGGCAATGGGTGTGGATGTAGTGCATGCAGGTGAGTGGAGACGCTACTGTGAGGGAGGTGGACTAGGAGGAGGAAGGGAATACAGTGGAGGCAGTGGATGTTGTTATGTCAGCATCTGGATGTTGTTTGTGTGAGTGCCTGTGGGATGATGTATGGTGCTTGTGTTTGCCTGAGCCACTCCTGTGTGTTGTCTTGGGTGCATGCTGGTCTGAATGTGTGCTTGGGATAGGTTGGGATTCATGTGAATGGGGCTGGGCAGAGGAAGTTGAAGGGGTAGGCTAGAGACAGGAACAATGGCTGCCATCAGTGAGGAGGCCAGAGCCCGCATTGATCTCTGTTTGGCCGCCATGCCAGAGTGAATGCCCTCCAGGAATGCATTTGTATGTTGCAAATGCCCTGCCAGGCCCTGGATGGCATTCACAATGGTTGACTGCCCAACAGAGATGGATCGCAGGAGGTCAATAGCCTCCTCACTCAGGGCAGCAGGGCTATCTGGGGCAGGGCCTGAGGTGCCTGGGGCGAAGGAGATGCCCACCCTCCTGGGTGAGCGGGCACGGGAAACTTGCTGAGGGGCTGCTGGGAGGGCGATGCTGGTACGGGGGTGGCGGCTGTACCTGTAGTTGAGGTGGCCACAGGGCTGTCCGCCACCATTAGGGAGCTTCCATCGGAGGAGGTATCACTTTCAGAACTGTCCTCTCCTGTCTCCGCCGTGGTGCTCCCCTCCCCTTCCATCCCACTGGTGCCCTCACCGTAAGTAGATTCGGCCTCCTGGGCCCTGTGGGATGCAGCTCCCTCCGTCACCGGTGATTCTGCTCCTCTGTCAGATGATGCTCATAAGGACAGGGTGACAAAACAAAAAGGGGGGGATAGACAGAGCATACACTTGGTCAATGGAAGCAACAACACCACCATTGGTGCACACAACACACAGGGGACATCCCTACGCACTAGGCGATGCACTACCAACACAATGCTAGTCACCAGGCCATGGACAGTAATACCTAACGCCAGTTGCAGCATACCTGAAACCCACAGAGCCCTGCCCAGTAGTGGATGCCTACTAGCTTGTTTGGAGGTGGAGTTCATCAGTCCCTGCCCAGCATGGAACCTACCCTACAATGTCCGGCCTGTCCTAGGGACCAACAGGCGCACATCCGCCACCCAGAGACCACGCCACCACGCGTGAGTAGTATATTGGGAACTGTACTGCTCTGATGCCCTCAAGCGCCCATCGAGCTCCGGGTACGTCACCGCCAGTATGCGGAACACCATGGGGGTCAGGGTTCGACGGGCACCTCTTCCTCGTTGGGAGGCCATCCCCAGCTGGGCCTCCGCCGTCTTCCTTGCCTGGCGTCTCAGGTCCTCCCACTGTTTGTGACAGTGGGTGCTCCGCCTGCTGTAGCCCCCCAGGGTCCGCGCGTCCTTGGCAATGGCACGCCATATACCCTTTTTCTGATGGGTGCTGACCTGCAGACAAATAAACATAGAAAAAGGTATCAGTCATACCGGCTGGGTTGTTACATTCATGGTTCACCATATCCCTCCCATTCCCTTACGGACATACATTGCCCATCATACATGCAGCTCGCTGCCCAGGACCCCTCAACCACCCCCCCTTACACGAGGCCCTCACATAAAGCACTCCATGCATTCATGCCCCATGCATCGTGCTCACAGTGTACTCACTTGTTGGTCTGAGGGCCCATACAGCATTCGGTACTGGGGTAGGACCCCATCCACTAGTCTCTCCATCTCCGCAGCAGTGAAGGCAGGGACCCTTTCCCCAGTGACTCGATCCATGGTCGGTTCCAGACACAGGTCACAGCAGCACCTGCAGTGTAGGTCCTCTCCTGTTGAAGGTCAGGTAGCAAGTGAGTTAACAGATAGAAAATGGCGGTCACGTCTGCGGCGGTGCATACCGTCACCGCTAGTGTACATCACCATTGGCTACTGTAACCCATAAAGCCCAGTGTTAACCACTGAGGAGTTGCACGGCGGTACACGACTTCCTCCCGTAACGGCACACAACGTCAGCAGCATTACCTCATTTCCACCTGTCCATCCACAGAGGACAGGCATCCGCCATTTCTGGGGGGAGCAGACCATGGCACCTAACTGCGTCAGAGCACACATAGGCACATTTTGGGGCTAAACATCAACATACTGTTTCTGTCACAACATGCAATGCACTGTACATTTAGAAAATGTTGAAAACTGACCAGATGCTCATCGTTTGCACCCTAGATTACAACCGCTGAGGATGAATAGGGGATGGAGACATCTCTCAGGGTACAGGCCCCTGGTGGACTTGGCAACAATGGAGGACAGGGACATTATCCTCACCTATAGACACGATAGGGCCGCAATCCAAGAGCTGTGTGCCCAATTGGAGCCAGACCTGATCTCAGCTATCCGTCACCCCACTGGGATACCCGATCTTGTGCAAGTCCTATCTGTGCTCCATTTCTTGGCAACTGGCTCCTTCCAAGTGACAGTGGGCTTGGCAGCAGGAATGTCACAGCCAATGTTCTCAAACTTGCTTACCAGAGTGTTGTCTGCCCTGATGAAACACATGCACAGCTACACTGTTTCCCCCCAGGTGGAGGACTTGGCCACAGTGAAAGCTGATTTCTATGCAATGGGACATATCCCCAACATTATTGGGGCAATAGATGGTACACATATTGCCTTTGTCCCACCCAAGGAGAAATGAAAAGGTGTTCAGAAATCGAAAGAGCTTTCACTCTATGAATGTGCAGATAGTGTGCCTGGTGGACCAGTACAGCTCCCATGTGAATGCAAAGTATCCTGGGTCTGTGCATGATGCTTTTATCCTGAGGAATAGCGGCATCCCATATGTGATGGCTCAACTCCAGAGGCACCGGGTGTGGCTAATAGGTGAGCCCATGGTCCCCACCCAGTGTATGTTGGTATATGGGTGTGGGGTTGGCCCTAAGGGTTAGTGTCTGGCTAACAGGTACCCCTCGATATTTGCAGGTGACTCTGGTTACCCCAACATCTTATGGCTACTGACCCCAGTGAGGAATCCCAGGACAAGGGCAGAGGAACGTTACAATGAGGCACATGGGCGACCAAGAAAAATTATAGAGCTAACCTTTGGCCTCCTGAAGGACAGGTTTCGGTGCCTCCATCTAACAGGTGGTTCCCTGTGCTACTCACCCATGAAGGTGTGCCAGATCATCGTGGCATGTTGCATATTGCACAACCTTGCCTTACGTTGCCAGGTGCCTTTTCTGCAGGAGGATGAGGCTGGAGATAGGCGTGTGGCAGCGGTGGAGCCTGTGGACAGTGATGAAGATGATGCAGAGGCTGAGGATGTGGACAACAGAACAGCAATCATTCAACAGTACTTCCAGTGACACACAGGTAAGACACTGTAACTTCACCTACCATTGCAGTTTTGTGTGGTCAATTTTCGTTGGCAGGGTGATGTTCCCACTACTATGGCCACTTACTGTACCCTTTGACATGTCTATTCACAGATATCTTTGCCCCACTCTGGCTCCCAGTGTATTGACTGCAGCAAACTACAGGTCATACCTAAGTATACATGACTGTACAGTTTAATTGCAATGTCTACAGATTGTGAAAATAATACATAGTTCAATCACTTGACAGACACAGTACTTGTATTTTTTTACAAGGATGTTTATTCATGTGCTACTAAGTGGATGGGGTATTGCTATAGGCTGGGGAGTGGTGGAGGAGAGTCCAGTCTTATTGTATCACAGGTGCATTGTCCAAGGGGACATAGGAAGGGGAGCAATGGCAGTTAAATGTGGACAGGGTGACTGAGTGGGACACACGGGTGACAATCAGAAGAGTCTTATTTCTTGGCGGGGTCTTGGCAATGTTCTCTGGCTTCTGCCTGGAGCGCAGGGACCGTTTGCGTGGTTGTTCTCCTTCTGCAGGGGGAGGGATGCTGGTGGCCTGTTGTTCCTGTGGCGGGCCTCCTGTCCACTAGCGTCAGCAGAGGTGGAAGGCTGTTCATCGGTGTGGCTAGTGTCAGGGGCCAGTTGGTGTGCCACTGCCTCCCTCATGGTGTTGGCCATGTCTGCCAGCACCCCTGCAATGGTGACCAGGGTGGTGTGGATGTCCCTCAGGTCCCCCCTTATCCCCAGGTACTGTCCCTCCTGCAGCCGCTGGGTCTCCTGCAACTTGACCAGTATCTGTCCCATCGTCTCCTGGGAATTGTGATAAGCTCCCAGGATGTTGGTGAGTGCCTCCTGGAGAGTCGGTTCCCTGGGCCTGTCCTCCCCACGTCGCACTGCAGTACTCCCAGTTTCCCTGTTGTCCTGTGCCTCTGTCCCCTGAACCGTGTGCCCACTGACCCCAGGTCCTTGATCGTCCTGTGTTTGTGGGGTTGCCTGGGGTCCCTGTAGTGGTGGACACACTGCTGATTGATGTGTCCTGGGGACAGAGGTATGGGCCGGCTGGGTGGGTGCTGTGGTGGTGTTTCCTGAGGGGGGAGGCTCTGTGGTGGTCTGGGACTGTGCCTCGATAACCGACTGTCCGGAGGTCCCTGATGGGTCAGGTTGGTCATCTAGATCCAGGCGAGCTGAGCTGCTGTCATCACTGTGGGCCTCTTCTGTGGGGAGACTGTATATTGCTGGCACCTCCTCTCCAGTGACGGTGGGTGTGGGACCTGTGGGGATGTAAATGCAGTGTTATTGTTTCTGCATGTGGAATCTTGTGCATGGGTGTGTTGGCCTCTATGGTTGTGAGTGCCCTGTCAGCTTTGCCTTGTGTGAGTAGTTATTTTGTGGGTTAGGTGATTCTCTCTAGTGTCCATGCACGGCTGTGAGTGGTGTCCATGCATTGTTGTTGCATGCAATGCTGGGTACTGGGAGGGGTGGGTTGTGATGGTGGGGTGTATGTGAGGTGGTGAGGTGATGGGGGTGAGGGTGGGGGTGGGGGTATGTGATGGCATGCAGGTAGGGGAGTGATAGCACTAGAGATTTGACTTACCAGAGTCCAGTCCTCCTGCTACTCCGACCAGGCCCTCATGATGCAGTATTGCCAAGACTTGCTCCTCCCATGTTGTTAGTTGTGGGGAAGGAGATGGGGGTCCACCGCCAGTCCTCTGTACAGCTATCTGGTGCCTTGCAACCACGGAACGCACCTTACCCCGTAGGTCATTCCACCTCTTCCTGATGTCATCCCTTGTTCTGGGGTGCTGTCCCACAGTGTTGACCCTGTCCACGATTCTCCGCCATAGCTCCATTTTCCTAGTGATGGATGTCTGCTGCATAGTTCTGTTGGGATACCGGTGTGGGTTTTGCTACCGCCAGTTTATCACAGACCTTTGGGCTGGCGGACTTGTGTGTGTGGCTGTATAGTGACGGATTGCTATGTGTGGGTCATAATATGGGTAGCGGTATACCGCCGCGGTCGTGGTATGTTGGTGGCAGTCAGCATAGCGGTAAGCGGGACTTAACCACCAATGTCATAATGAGGGCCTAAGTCTTTGTATTTGCTATTTCAAGTTGATTTGAATCATATTGACTAATGCATTCATGAATTGATGCTGAATTACAACTATTTTGAATGATTTTAAGTTTGTAACTTTGTTGATTTGTTTACAAACCTTTGTGGTTTGCTAATCTCTGTCATTCTGTGGGCCAAATGTGCTCCACTGAAATAAATGTATTTGATTTGCTGTGGCACACCTTAGGGACTTACAGTTCATTCGTCTGAGTGCAGCTTCACTTGAGCTTGCACCTGAGATCCGCACAGTGCAAATCTGCTGCATAACATACAAATGTCATATAAGTGACACATTGAATGTTGGAAGTTTTCAAAGTGGGGTTGCTGCCATCAATGTTATATCAGTGAAGTCATTAAGGTGTGGAAATCCAAATGTTACACAAAGTGTAGCAAATGAGCCACAACAACTCAGCAGAAGAATGGTAGGTGAGTATGCTAACGCGTCCCGCCTTTAATAATTTAACTTACAAGGGGACTCGTTTTAGGCCAGTGAACCTTTTGACCCTGATTGGAGACTCCTTAGTACGAGATATCTATTCAGCCTTAAAAATCCATAGATCAATAGCCTTATCAATATTCACAATCACAAACCAATCAAATTAGCTACTGACATTAATAAGAATCAAGACACACCATTACCTTCCATCCATGAATAACCACACAACTTTAGTAAGATTTAAGATATTTATTTCCTATTTGTTACACTCTACTAGCAAGTTTATTAGTCTCAACACCAATAAACTCATCAACAATACTACAATATAGCAACTTGAATAGGACTTTATCAAAGCAAAGATCATGAACATTATAACAAAGCACGACGTCAACATGAATCAACTTTATCAGAGTATCATTAGTACATTATTCAACAAAGCAAAGATTCGTTCATTTGTCTATTTGCACCCTGTATTAGTGAACTCCTTAACTACCCTCTAATTAGCATTAGCATGTTGGGCTTCACGCAAAACTATTTACACGAATTTGGAAAACAGCTAAACTATGGCCTCTATCAAAAGAGCAGTTGGTACCTAGAAAGAAAAGGCAAACAGACAATTACAATTCATTATCATATAGTTACCCTCCGTAATGGGTCATCATACAGAGTCAGTCTTCGTCCTCAGGACATCAGTCGATTCGCCATCAGCCAGGATAAGCAGCAAAGTCTCAGCAAGATAGGGTAAGAAGGAATGCTTCCCTCTTAAGGAGGAGAAGTAAGTATCGGGCACGGCAAGAAATGAGGATGGTTTTAGAGTATCAGAGCAGCAAAAACCAAAGTCTCTCAGAGTGGCAAGAATAAGGGCAAGTAATGGCATCAAAGTGGCGAGGAAGAATGCTAAGAATGGCTCAGTAAAAGGCACGTAATGGCTGATTTCTCCTTGTGTCACGTCGTTATATTAATAGTGTCAACAAACATGCCTCTAATTTCCAATTGGGCAATATTTGGCGCATGGTTATCTCTGTCCAATGATCCATCGCACACCTTACTAGAATTTTCCACCTAAGACAGTTCTCACATCGTTTATTGGCTCCTGTAATTGACGTCTTCAGCGGGTAGAATGTCAGATAAGAAAAGTTACACTTGTCACTCCAGTCAGTTGTTCCATTGTCTTCCCTAGTACAGGTGACCTTGCACCTGTTGCGAATTACACTGTTGCATTCAGCAAGAATGTCTCCTTGAGCAAGTCAGGTCTCATGAGAAAGAATTTACTACGGTTACACACACATCTCTAGCTTCTGGAAAAGTACAGTTTCATGTTCTTCAGGAAGACAGCGCATTGCACGTTCGAAAAACACATTTAATATGAGACCAGTCTGCTAGGCCAAGACCCTTCCTAACTAAGGCCTAGTGATTAATTTAGCACAACCTTAACATATAACCCTAATGCTATTACAAAATCCTACATTAGTACATTGTTAACTCGTTATTAGTCAATTTCATTAATCATCGTATACATTGGTGGCCACACCCCGTGGGCACATTTCAAACGCATACGTTAGTACCATATTAATACATTTTCTATGCGGCTTCATTATACATTATTTTGCAAGCATTTCATGTTAATATTGAATATAAAAGCTACACTCCAACAAGTACTGTTTGTAAAGTGGTGTATTTTGGATCACATTGCTCTAAATATATGGCCAAAACATAGGGGGTGATTCTAACCCTGGCGGTCGGTGATAAAGCGGCGGCCAACCCGCCAACAGGCCGGCGGTCCAAAAAATGGAATTCTGACCCTGGCGGAACCGCCAACACAGCCCGCCACATTAACACTCCGACCGCCACGGCGGGACCGACAAACAGCGCGGCGGTCACCGCCAACAGCCAGGCGGCAGACAATGTACCGCCCACACTATCATGACCGGCCAATCCGCCACCTTTTCCGGGGCGGGAGCACCGCCGATAAAAACACGGCGGAAACAGACTACGAACGGGAAAACGCGCACCTCTACGCACTCCACGAGGAAGGAGGACAGCATGGAACCCGAATTAAACATCCTACCTGCTCTCGTCTACCTGCTCATCTACCACGAGTACGAACGCCGGCGCAGACGACAACGGTGAGTACTGCACCTACGACACAGGGGAGGGGGGAGGACGAAAGGTTACGTGCACACACATACGCGATACACCCACCCCCCCAAACCATGTACACACCAATGCAGAGCAACAAGTCACAGTGAAACCACCCAAACCCCCGTAAAAAAAACAAGGACATAATTAAATAGTGACTCGAAATTTATGGGAAATAAAAACCACTGATAAGTCACGGTCAAATAGCAATAACAAATCAAAAATCCAAATTCAATATCCAGTGCATACGATAAACCGAGGCAATAAGTCCTGCACATCTAACGAGATTCCAAGTGTCCGTGGGCCAAAGTGTAGCAACACAAGGGCAAAGCCCACACAGGAGACCTGAGTCCTTTGGAGAGAACACTGCAGGGGCATCTGATGAAAAAACCACAGGCACCTCATGGGGAAGGGAAGGGGGGGGGGCACCACAGCCACATGATTCTACGACGCCAGATCCACGAAGGGGCCACCATGCCCACTCAGCCATCCTGGGGAGTGCATAGCCACAGTCTCTCAAGTCTCTACAGTGGGTGGGTTGCCCACAGTGCCATCCTGGGGAGTGCAAAGCCACAGTCTCTCAAGTCTCTACAGTGGGTGGGTTGGCCACTCGCCCATCCTGGGGATTGCAAAGCCACAGTCCATCAGGTGGATAACAGTCTCCACCGGTCAAGGAGGAGGCATGGTGGGCACAGTGAACCGTGAACAGTAGCTCGAGACAGATCCGGCACTGTCATTGTGCCAGTGGTGCTTGAGACGGCGGGGCCCAGCGGAGCGGTGCTTGAGATGAAGGGCCCAGCGGAGCGGTGCTTGAGACGGCGGGGCCCAGCGGAGCAGTGCTTGAGACGGCGGGGCCCAGCGGAGCGGTGCTTGAGATGAAGGGCCCAGCGGAGCGGTGCTTGAGATGAAGGGCCCAGCGGAGCGGTGCTTGACAGGAAGGGCCCAGCGGAGCGGTGCTTGAGACGGTGGGGCCCAGCGGAGCGGTGCTTGAGATGAAGGGCCCAGCGGAGCGGTGCTTGAGACGGCGGGGCCCAGCGGAGCAGTGCTTGAGATGAAGGGCCCAGCGGAGCGGTGCTTGAGACGGCGGGGCCCAGCGGAGCGGTGCTTGAGACGGCGGGGCCCAGCGGAGCGGTGCTTGAGATGAAGGGCCCAGCGGAGCGGTGCTTGAGACGGCGGGGCCCAGCGGAGCGGTGCTTGAGACTGCGGGGCCCAGCGGAGCGGTGCTTGAAACGGCGGGGCCCAGCGGAGCGGTGCTTGAGATGAAGGGCCCAGCGGAGCGGTGCTTGAGATGAAGGGCCCAGCGGAGCGGTGCTTGAGACGGCGGGGCCCAGCGGAGCGGTGCTTGAGATGAAGGGCCCAGCGGAGCGGTGCTTGAGACGGCGGGGCCCAGCGGAGCGGTGCTTGAGACGGAGGGGCCCAGCGGAGCGGTGCTTGAGACGGCGGGGCCCAGCGGAGCGGTGCTTGAGATGAAGGGCCCAGCGGAGCGGTGCTTGAGACGGCGGGGCCCAGCGGAGCGGTGCTTGAGACGGCGGGGCCCAGCGGAGCGGTGCTTGAGATGAAGGACCCAGCGGAGCGGTGCTTGAGACGGCGGGGCCCAGCGGAGCGGTGCTTGAGACGGCGGGGCCCAGCGGAGCGGTGCTTGAGACGGCGGGGCCCAGCGGAGCAGTGCTTGAGACGGCGGGGCCCAGCGGAGCAGTGCTTGAGACGGCGGGGCCCAGCGGAGCGGTGCTTGAGACGGCGGGGCCCAGCGGAGCGGTGCTTGAGACGGCGGGGCACAGCGGAGCGGTGCTCGAGATGAAGGGCCCAGCGGAGCAGTGCTTGAGATGAAGGGCGGAGCGGTGCTTGACAGGAAGGGCCCAGCGGAGCGGTGCTTGAGACGGCGGGGCCCAGCGGAGTGGTGCTTGAGATGAAGGGCCCAGCGGAGCGGTGCTTGAGACGGCGGGCCCAGCGGAGCGGTGCTTGAGGCGGCGGGGCCCAGTGGAGCGGTGCTTGAGATGAAGGGCCCAGCGGAGCGGTGCTTGAGACGGCGAGGCCCAGCGGAGCGGTGCTTGAGATGAAGGGCCCAGCGGAGCGGTGCTTGAGATGAAGGGCCCAGCGGAGCGGTGCTTGAGATGAAGGGCCCAGCGGAGCGGTGCTTGAGATGAAGGGCCCAGCGGAGCGGTGCTTGAGACGGCGGGGCCCAGCGGAGCGGTGCTTGAGACGGCGGGGCCCAGCGGAGCGGTGCTTGAGATGAAGGGCCCAGCGGAGCGGTGCTTGAGACGGCGGGGCCCTGTTCAGCGGTGCTCCTCGCCACGGCGGGGCCCTGTTCAGTGGTGCTCTTCTGCACGGCGGGGCCCTGTTCAGCGGTGCTCTTCTGCACGGCGGGGCCCTGTTCAGCGGTGCTCCTCGCCACGGTGGGCCCTGTTCAGCGGTGCTCCTCTCCACGGCGGGGCCCTGTTCAGCGGTGCTCATCCAGTAGGTCAAGGGAGCCAGACCTGGCCTGGACTCCCTGCTCAGTCGCCCTCCGACCGTGCTGTTGCTGGACCCTTCGGTGACGGAGTCCTGGGCCCTTTGGTGTCCTTCCTAACACCCGGGATGGGGCTTGTGGGCCCCTCCTGCTCCGCGCTCCTGCTGGCTGACTTTTCCGCCCTGCTGCCCTTTCGCTCCTTAGATGGGGCTCTCGGGCCCTTGCCTCCCCTAGATATTGTGGCTGGTGAAGTGGGCGAACTTTGCTCCTTGGGGGCAGCCGTGTCAGTCCTCTCACGGCAGCCCTTTAGCTTCCTGGTCTTCTTGCCTGGTGGGGGGCTGGCTGTCCCCTTGCTGCTGATTGAAGTGTCACTGCTGGCAAAGGGTGGGCTCCAGAACCCATGCACCACAGTGACACTCGAAGCTGGGCTGGTGGTGGCTGAGGTGCTCTTGGGACTCTTTGCAGATGGAGGGGGTGGGTCAGTGGAGGGAAAGAGGTCAAGATTAGCAAGGAAAACTTTCTTACGGCCAAGGTAAAAGGTAGGAGAAGTGGTGATGGAAGTGGAGGAAGAGGATGTGGTTGTAGGAGAGTCAGGTGTGCTGTCTTTGGGTGCAGGTGCATGTGCTGGAGGCTGTCGTGAGGTGGATGGCTGTTGGGTGGGTGTCTGCCTGCGTTTGTGTGTCTTGGAAGTGGGGGTGACAGACACAGTGGGAGAGGACACAGGGGACGTGTAAATGGTAGTGGGGGTGGTGACTGCACGTGTGCGGACTGGACTGGAGGGTGTGCTGGTGATGGAAGCACTGGCTGATGGTGGTGTGCATGCAGGTGTGAGTGTAGACATCACAGGGAGGGAGGAGGGAGACGAGGAGGAGGGGGACACAGAGGTGGTAGTGACTGCTGGAATGTCTGCATCTGGGTGTTGCTTGCGTGAATGCTTGTGGGTTCTGTGGTGCTTGTGTCTGGATGAGCTGCCCTTGGGTGTTGAGGTGTGTGCAGGCTGGTCTGATGGTGTGGATGGGATAGGCTGAGGAACAGGAGACAGAGACAGGCTGGAGGCAGTCAGAAGAGGGAGGCTGGAGACAGGGACAATGGCTGCCGTCAGTGCTGAGGCCAGAGCATTGAACGATTGTTGATGGGCAGCCTGACCCGAATGAATGCCCTCCAGGTAGGCATTGCTCCGATGCACCTCCCTTTCTACCCCCTGGATGGCATTCAAAAGGGTAGTCTGCCCAACAATGATGGTCCGCAGGAGGTCAATGACCTCCTCACTGAGGGCAGCAGGGGTAACAGGGGCAGGGGCTGAGGTGCCTGGGGCGAAGGAGACGGCCGCCTTCCTGGGCGAGCGGGCACGGAGCGTAGGCTGAGGGGCTGCTGGGAGGGCGGGGCTGGTGCGCTGGGTGGCGGCTGTACCTGTAGAGGCAGGGGGCCCGGATGTTGCCGCCACCGCTAGGGAGCTCCCATCCGAGGACGTGTCGCTGTCGCCACCACCGGTCCCCGTTGTGGTGCTCCCCTCGCCCTCCGGATCACTGGTGCCCTCGGTGTCTGTTCCTGGTCCCACCGGGGCCTTGTGACTTGCAGCTCCCTCGTGCTCCGATGCCAATTCTCCTCCGCCTGATGATGCTAATGCACAGATGCACAAGAAGACGAAGAAGAAGGGTGGGGGGAGAAAAACGAAGACCAGGTTGAGTGCATGCAATGTCAACACCGTTGGCGGAGAGGACAGACACAGGAGCCTCATGCACTAAGCCGTGCATTCGGGGTACACTACTCAGTACTTCTGACTAGGACAACAGGTCTAGAGACGACAAAGGCGCACATGTGTGATGCTGGACCATCGATAGCTGTACTTGTCACCCTACAGAGGTGGGGGCCGGGAGCACAGGGCCATGCCTAAAGGAGAGGACTACACTACAGAAAGCGCCCTGGCCTAATGTCACCCCCAACCCTCCTCCCCCACCCAGACGCCTCCACTGTGCAGAGAGATAGCAGAATGTGCTGATACTCACCCCCTTGTGTCTGCTGTGATGTCCTCAAGCGCCCATCCAAATCAGGGTAGGCCACCGCCAGGATCCGGGACATCAGGGGGGTCAGGGTACGACTGGCACCCCTCCTAGGTTGGGAGGCCATCCCCAGCAGTGACTCGGCGGTCTTCCTGGTCCCGCGGCGGATGTCCTCCCACCTCTTGCGGCAGTGGGTGCCCCGTCTGACGTGGACCCCCAGGGCCCGGACTTCCTTGGCGATGGCACGCCAAATGTCCACTTTCTGATGGGTGCTGACCTATTTGACATGTACAGGGTGGGAAGGAAAAATCATCATATTTCTGCATGTTAGATGCGATTGGCCCCCCCTCCCCAACCTTGCCATATGGCACATGCTCTCATCTGTCGTGCGTTGCACTCCTCATTCGCCCCCCACCCCACCAACTTAGCATCCAGCCCACTCCACACAGGCATAGCCCATTCAATGTGCACCCAGTGTACTTACCTGTTGGTCTGGAGGACCGTAGAGTAACGCATACTGGGGGAGGACCCCATCCACAAGTTTGTCCAACTCCTCAGACGTGAAGGCAGGGGCCCTTTCCCCAGTCGCAGCAGCCATTGTCACTTCCAGACCGAGGTCACAGCAGCACTTGCAGTATAGGTCCTCTCCTGTGGATGATCAGGTCTTGAGTGATTAAGCAGATAGAAAATGGCGGTCACGCCCGTGGCGGTGCGTACCGCGGCGGTGCGTACTGCGACCGCCGGCGCACCTCGTCATTGGCTCCTGAAACCCATAGGCCTCAATGTTAGCCAATGCGGCTTCGTATAGCGGTCTTCGACCGCCTACCGCCACGGTGTGCCACGCCAGCGCATTGACCTCACATCCCATTGTCCCACTTCACAGGTCAGGCAGCAGCCATTTCAAGGGCCCACATGGCATTATTTGTACTGCGTCACACAGGCCTAGGCCTTGCATTGCCACACATACACGCCTTTCAATACATAGATAATCGTGTGCTATGCATGCAGTGGTGAACGTACCTGTGACTTGCTTGACTCTGTGCTCCATGTTGTCCTTCCTAGGCACCGTCCGCTGGGACTTGCGAGGAGAAGGATGAATCCTCGCGTGTACCGACCGCTGGTGGACCTGTCGACAATGGAAGAACGCCACATCATACTATGATACCGACTTGACCGAGCCACTATACATGAACTGTGTGCCCAGCTGGAGCCAGCCCTGATGTCCCCCATCCGCCAACCCACAGGAATTCCCCCTCTAGTGCAGGTTCTGTCAGTCCTCCATTTTTTGGCAAGTGGCTCATTCCAGACAACAGTGGCCATGTCATCTGGAATGTCTCAGCCTATGTTTTCAAAAATCTTGTCTAGAGTGTTGTCTGCCCTGACAAAACACATGCGGCGCTACATTGTATTCCCTGAGGAGGTTGATTTGGCCACTGTGAAGGGTGATTTTTATGCCCTTGGACATATCCCCAACATAATTGGTGCCATTGATGGGACCCATGTGGCTTTAGTACCCCCAAAAGACGATGAGCAGGTGTACAGAAACAGGAAAAGTTACCATTCGATGAACGTTCAGGTGGTCTGTTTGGCTGACCAGTACATCTCCCATGTGAATGCCATGTTCCCTGGGTCAGTGCATGACGCGTATGTGATGCGAAATAGCAGCATCCCTTATGTGATGGAACAGCTACAGAGACAACGTGTGTGGCTAATTGGTGACTCTGGTTACCCCAACCTGCCTTGGCTATTGACCCCAGTGAGGAATCCCCGGACCAGGGCAGAGGAACGGTACAATGAGGCCCATGGGCGAACTAGGAGGATCATAGAAAGAACCTTTGGCCTCCTGAAGGCCAGGTTTAGGTGCCTACATATGACAGGGGGATCCCTGATGTACTCACCAAAGAAGGTGTGCCAGATCATCGTGGCCTGCTGTATGCTTCACAATCTGGCATTGCGACGTCAGGTGCCCTTCCTGCAGGAGGATGGTCCAGATGGTGGTGTTGAAGCAGCTGTGGAGCCTGCGGAGAGTGAAGAGGAGGAAGACGAAGAGGACGACCCAGACAACAGGGACAGAGTTATCCAACAGTATTTTCAGTAGCACACAGGTAGGAATCACCCACGCCATTTAACATTTACTGAATGCCCCCTGCATCTTTACTTTGTGTATTTCCCCCCAGTTCTTTTAAACTGAAGTTTACTTTTCCCTTCCCTTTTCAGTGCTGTATGACCCACTGCGTGACTTCTGCTTGGTTAGCCCATGGACTAATGCTTATTGACATCGGTATGCTGTCCACACATAAATAACAGAACATTATTGATAAGTAATGTGTTATACATTTGTAATTAATACAGGCTGACTCCAGAATGATTTATGTGCAATGAGTGATTTATTTTTAGTGCTATATATTGGTACATGATATTAAAACAGTGATGGGTGAGGGTGGAGTAATGTCCATGGCAGAGTCCAGTTCTCGGTCGCACAGGTGCATTGTTCATATGGCTGTGGAAGGATGGAGCAGGGGCAGTTCAAGGTTGGACAGGGTGACACTGTGGGACAGTGGAATGACATCCGGGGGGATATTAGGCTGGCGTGGTCTTGGCATCCTACTCGGTCTTCCTTTGAGATCTCAGGTTCCTCTTGCGGGGTGGTTGTTCTTCAGCAGGAGGTGGGGTTCTGGTGGCCCGTCGTTCTGTGGGGGCCTCCTGACCACTAGCGCCGGCGGAGGTGGTAGGCTGTTCCTGGCTAGTGACAGGGGCCCTTTGCGGTGCCACATGGTCCCGCAATGTGGGTTCTATCCGGTTGAGGGCCTGGACTATGGTCCCCATAGCGGTAGCGATGTCCCGGAGTTCATTGCTGAACCCCATGTACCGTTCCTCCTGCTGTGCCTGGATCTCGGTGAACCTGGCCAGTACCGTCGCCATCGTCTCCTGGGAGTGATGATATGCTCCCATGATGGTGGTGAGGGCCTCTTGGAGAGTCGGTTCCCTGGGCCTGTCCTCCCCCCCCTGTCGCACAGCAGCCCTCCCAGTTGCCCTGTTTCCCCGGGCCTCTGTCCCCTGGACGGTGAGCCCACTACCACTGCCCCCAGGTCCCTGTTGTTGTTGGGGTGTTGGGTCAGCCTGGGTGCCCTGTAGTGGCGGACACACCGCTGATTGACGCGTCCGCGAGACAGAGGCATGGGCCCGCTGGGTGGGAGCTGTGCTGGTGTTCCCAGAGGGGTTTGGGTCTGCTGTGGCCTGTGTCTGTGTGTGGGGAACCGACTGTCCAGAGGTCCCCGATGGTCCGGGCTGGTCGTCAGGTTCTAGGTCGACAGAGCTGCTGTCCTCGCTGGGGGCCTGTTCTGGGGTTGGGATGGACAAATCTGGACCCTCCGTGGCGGTGTGTTGGCGTTCGGGCCCTGCAGGGGTAAAGGAGTATGGTTATTGTTTCTGTGTGTGCCATGGCGTGCATTTTGAGTGCCCTTGTCCCCCAGTGCTGGCATTCCCTTGTGGGAGGTGTTGTGAGGGTTTGGGGGGGGGGGGTGTATGGGTATGTGCAATGGTCATGCTTTGGTGGTGGCTGTCTATGGTTTGTGTTGGCATTCAGGGGTTGGTGTTGTTTAGGGTGGGTTGTGCTGGTGAGACATTGGCAGGGAGGTTATGTGCTGGGGGGTGATATTGGGGGAGAGGGGGGGGGTTGGCATGCTGGTGGTTGGGGGGGTGAAGTAGTTGAGATTCGACTTACCAGAGTCCATTCCTCCGTGTACTCCAGCGAGGCCATCAGGATGCAGGATGTTTACCACCTCTTGCTCCCATGCTGTGAATTGGGGTGGAGTGGGTGGGGGTCCGCCGCCAGTCTTCTGCACAGCAAAGTTGTGCCTGGAGATCATCGAGCGCACCTTCCCCCGTAGATCGTTCCATCGCTTTCTGATATCTTCCCGATTTCTGGGATGCTGTCCCACAGCGTTGACCCTGTCTACGATCCTTTGCCATAGCTCAGCCTTCCTTGCTATGGTGGTGTGCTGCACCTGTGTGCCGAAGAGCTGGGGCTCAACCCTCATGATTTCCTCCACCATGACCCGGAGTTCTTGGTCCGAAAACCTTGGGTGTCTTTGGGGTGCCATGGGGTGGTGTGGATGAGGTGTGGGGTGGTGTTTGTGGTGATGTGCGTGGTGATATGTGGTGATGTGTGCGTAGATGTGGTGTGGGTGATGAAGTTGGGTTCCTGTGTGTGTTGGGGTTTTCTATTGCTATGCTCGCTCTCTCTATCTCTATCTCTCTCGCTCTCGCCTTCGCTCCGATTTCCAACTAGTGGGGGGTTGTGGGTGATGTGGGTGTGTGTTTTATAGTTGATTGGATGTGTGGGAGTGTTGTTTGTATGTGTCTCAGGTGTGCGTATTTCAAAATGTCCAATGTGGCAGTGTTTTGGAGCTGGGTGTGTATTTTGAGCGCGGCGGTGTGTACCGCCAATGGAATACCGCGGTTGAAAGACCGCCGCGTGGATTTGTGGGTCAGAATGGCATGGGCGTGTTTGTGTTGGCGTGACGGTGGAGGTTTGGTCATCTCCAGTTTTCCGCGGCCCGCTGATGTGGCGGCCTTCCTTGGATGTCGGATTTTTGGCGGTTTCACAGTTGGTGGTCAGAATGACCGTGGCGGTTTACCGCGGCCGCGGCGGTAGACTGGCGGACTTCTGACCGGCGGTAAGGGCCTTTTACCGCCGAGGTCAGAATGACCCCCATAGTTTGGTAGAGTGCTGGTTTTTACAGACCATACATTTTCTATTGAAACGGCATCTTGAAATAACCAGTAAAATTGCATCAGTCACACAGCATTGTGGAAATCAAAGTTCTGCACATATTTATTATTTGTACATTACAGTAAAATATTTTGGTTTGTTTTGCTCCTGTTGAAATTCCATTACATCTCAGAATTACAAAAAAGTGCCTAATTTAAAGTTTTCTTGCTGCTGCTAGGTTGTAAAATATTTGTAAACTTAATTGACAAGTATTTCAGTTTTCTTGTGTATTAGAAAACATTTGAAAACCTGCAGCATTTCCTTTTATTCCTCCCTCCTGTACCCAGCATGAGTGCCAAGTGGCTCACATTGCAAATTTCCCTCACTTTGTAATCAAAAAGCAAAAATTTATTTTCATATTAAATATGCAGCAGTTTGTCAGCAGACATTGCATAACACTTGACTTCTGCCTTTGAACTTAGAGCAAATGGAACAAGATAAAAACAAATTTGAAGGCCTCTTTACTTCTCATTCCCCTTCAAAACTTCTGCATGGTACTGTAGTACCCAGCACACCTCTATTTCCAGCATCCCAGGCTTTAGAAAGCGTAGAGCAAAGTTATTATGCCCATGTAGTGAGATACATTGCAGAAATGATTGGTACCGCCAGCCAGCCCCCCACCCCCGCCAGCAGCAGCATTTGCTAACTTGAAAAATAAAACGATTTTTTGGGGGCAGAGCCCTGGGGATGACAGGCACCAGGGGGAATGGTAGGTGCACTCCCCTCAGTGCACATGTGTGTTTGGCCAAACACACATGCGCACTGTGCTGTCTCCAACCTGGCACTGTGTTGCTGGGTTGGAGAGAGCAGGCACGGCTCGCAGTCTGCCTGGGAGCGCAAATTTAGAGCGCTCAGGCCAATCCTGGCGCTGCTCTCATGCTGCCATACAAAAATAAATGCGTCCAGCCAAAGATGATGTTGTAATGGAATTTACTCAAAAACATGGTATTTTTTTACTTTGGGTGAATTGAAAGTGACCCGTTACGACACAGTGAGCAATCTTTCCATTCATTCTGCAACATCTCTATACACTTTTCACCCTTCAATCCATCCTTTCATACATACATTCTTCCAGTCACCCTTTCACCATTCAGCCCACTCATTTTTTCCTCCTTTCAGCCATCCATTCATCATCCTTTCATCACCATCCTTTCATTTATCCTTTCCCCCTTCAAATCCTTCATTCCAACATCGATCGATCCCTCGACCCATCATTTCATCATTACATCCATACACCATCCTTTCGCCTTCCCACTCACCCATTTACCCATCTGTCCATTCATTAATTCACACAGCCAGCAATCCTTTCATCTATCCATTCATTCTTGCATCTACCCATTCTATAGATGTGACGTCCTTTCACTCACCCATCCACCTTTTCACATTTCCATCCTCTCACTCTTTCCTCCATCTATCTACCCACTCATCCACTTATGCAAAAAAATCGATTCACGCATATAATCTTTCATCAATCCATCCATTATTAAAACCTTCATCCATATCATCAATACTTTCACCTTTCCATCCATCCATCCCTTCATTCTTCCATTCATCCTTTCACCACTTCACCCATTCACGTTTACTCCACTATGCCTTTGCCTAGTGATCCTGGCACGGTTCCTTCAATTGTTTCACCTTTACATGTTCCCACACTTTACTTTTCCATCGATTCATTCCTTTACCCTTCCTTTCACTTTTCTTCATCCACTCCCTTCTTCACCCTTTCAATCTACTCGTTTCGTTTCTCCCTCCCTACATTTTTTCTTACCTTCCTCTCTTCTTCTCGCTCTTTCTATTTGCGCCTCGCTGTAACTTTCCCACTTTGTCATGATTTCTCAGTTTTCTCCTCCGCTGCAGCCGACTCACTGAGCACACCCCGAAGGCTGCAAAGTGTTATTTTATTAGCATTTATCTGCTGACAGAAGAGAGCCATGACTTTATGTTTATTTCACACTGAAGGAAATTTGCAGTTTAAGACCAATAAAATAAAGACATTTTTTGGCACAAACAATTGAGCCTCCCACCTAAGTGTGAAGTGCTGGTAAATAGGGAATGTCAGAGTGACTGAGTGTGGGTGAACATCTGTGCCCCAGTGTGTGAAGAGGGGCTGCAGTTGCTTGGATAGACTGACCCCCTTCCCCCCCAAACCAGACTCAACTGCACGTGCTGAGCTCTGGAACTCTAAAGGAGAGGGAAGGAGAGAGGGAGAGAGGGAGGGAGGGAGAGAGAGAAAGAGCGAGAGGGAGGGAGAGAGAGAGGGTGGGACAGGAGAGAGAGGGGAGAGGGAGGGAGGTGAAAGAGTGGGGGAGCAGTCCTTAATTTGTGCTTGTTGTTTCCGGTGCTGAGCACCGGCACTTATTTTTGATGGCTGGGGCTTATTCTTCTCCCTCAAGCATTTGCTGCGAGCAAAAGACACATATGGGAAAGACGGAGGAAGGGAAAAACGAAAAAGTGTCACAATGGGAGAAAGCAGAAAGCTGCAAGAGTGAGCTGAAGGGGCAGGGAGTGGCTTTAAATGGATTGAAGAGGCCAGAGATGGCTTCAGGATTATGCAGCCTCAGTATTTCGTGCTCGCACATTTAAATACAGCAGCCGCGTGTTTAAGAGGAGGACTTTGGGCACAGGCACATGGTCATTTACAAATTAAGCACTGTGGGGGAGGGAGACAGAGAGGGAGGAGGAGAGAGAGTGTTTGCATGTTTTGTGTGATTGTTGTACGTGACCAACTAAATGTAAATCAGGGATCCTGTCTTGTATTTTGGCCCTGGTATCACAGGAAGCTAGCATGTGCCCAGAGGCCCAGGCTTATCCCTGACATTTCAATGTCCTGGGCCTAGCCTGTGATATGGAGGGGTGCACTGATGTCTCTGTCCTGGATGTAGCACACAAGGTCGGGGTGTCAGCATGCTGTTGTGTTTTGTGAACCCTCAGCATGGCCAGGCCTTTTTATCTGTGTCAACGGGAGTGTGTTCTGTTGACCTTCTGATGCAATGCTATGCCGTTATATGTACCTCAGAATCCTTCCCTGGCATCTCATGTGTATATCAAGAATGTGGACATGTACAGAATGTCTGTGGTATATGTGTCATAGTAAGGATGTATGACTGAATACTGAAGCCAGTGGGATCCATTTTGGGTGCCCTTGATTTAGAATGGCACAAGATGGAGGTTGAGACAGTGGAAGTGTATTTCCCTAATTCCTGTGACTCAAGAGTGGAGATCCAACACTGAAATGAAAATGAAAACACAGCTACCTTTAGAAATCCCATGAAGACTTTGTTACCAGGTACTGCTGATTAGTGCCATTTGGTTGTTGGTAGGAGTTGCGGGAAGGACTGCGGTTTTGTTGTTCTAGGTGAGGAGGTTTCTGGGGCAGGCCTGCACTTTTGCCTATCCCGGATTAATGCTTTAGAGAGGCCGATGAAGCCAGGTGCAGACAGCTCACACTTCAATGTGTTAATGTGGTGGCTGGTCCTGCTTGAACATAACCCTTGTACTATATTCTGTGACAACCATCATTTTATACAAAAGATGTGCCTGAAGAGCTGCCTGAGAAGGACACTTGAAAAATAAAAACACCACCTCTCAATTTTACAACAGTGAATCCACATTACCTGTGTGGAAAATGTATATAAATGTAAGATTCAAACCACTCCACTTTCTTCCTGGCCACGTTCTTCTTGACCAAGTAAGGGCATGCCCTGCAGAGTGCTTTAAGAAATTCTGTGTTACAAGGGCTTGTGCCTAATAGCCACTCTCCCAGAGGTGAGTGTATCTTCTGAAGTCTGAACTTTCTGATGGAGGAGTTGAGGGTCTGTCTGGTGCATAGAAGCCTCCCTACCTGCTAAGAGAGGGAAAAAATGTGCCTGGCACTGCAAGAGAGAGACCGTTACGGTGAAGAAGTCTAGTGTATTTTTGGTGTGTGGGACACACAGAAAAAGCACACAAAATCAGACAGCAAATCAAGAAATTACTCATATTGTGAGTGTGTCTCCTGGTTTCTCTGCACAGTCCCTAGAAGAGGACAGCTGCATGGACTACACCAAATCCAATGATGCCATTTGCCACTGTGGGCCCTCACCCAGTGGTGCCACTCCCAATGCTGAACGACCAAGCAGGCACTCGTTGTTGAGAGCCCAACTGGCCTGGGAAGCCATAACAGCATCTCGCTACAGTGACCCTGATAAGCCTGGATCTATCCAACTGTTCTTTGGTTCTCAAATGTTTATATTGCAGATCATTCAAGGTGCATATGGGCTTTACATTGAAACGATGATGCAAACTGGGGTCTTACAAAGAAGTGCATAAGGAGAGACTACACAAAAAGGAACCTAAGTACAAGGTTTAAAAAAAGATGTGGAATTGGAGAGATGAAAAGGCGGGAAGGGGGAAGCAAAAAGGAGATAGGAAAGATAGGAAAACTTGTAGGGGAAGCAGAAGATTGGTTGAGGGGAAAGAATGAGGAAGGAGTGAACTGGGGAGAAGGGTAAAAAAGAGAAGAGATTACAAGTTAGAAGGCTTAGACCGCGCAAGGTGGTGGGCATTTTGACCAAGAATTCTGACAGAGAGAGTGAGAGGAATTATCCTACTAGAGCAGCAGGGGTTTATGGGTCAGGCATAGCCTGAACAGGTGAGCCTTTACTAGTCATCAGTAAGTCAGTAAGGTTGTGTAGGACATTGGGTTGTTACATATGAGGGGTGACTACCCACCTAAAGCAACAAACACAGCCCCTGTAAGGGTGAACTACTAAAATCATTAAATTCACCTGCACTCAACATCCTTGTGGCTATGGCACAGAGCAGACAGGCTTACTGTAGAGGCAGTGTGTAAAGTATTTATGCAATATCAAAGCATCAACAAAGTCAAAACACAATCAAACAAAAATCCCAAACAAATTTAGACAAATAGAGTAAATTATAATAAACAAAATGGCACTAAAACACCAAAATTCCAGCAAGCAAAACCGGGGATATACACTTTGAACATTTTGAATGAAAATAGCACCAAAAAGTGTTAAGCAGAAACTGCAGTCGACATGTCACGGTGAACTGGGACCTAAATAGTATTTGAGGTTGACCGCATTGGAGTGCAAGTTGGCTAACCATACTCAGCCCAGTCTGAAGTTTCACATTGGGACTTTGTATAATAAATGGGAGTACAAAATCTTCAGCCAGGCACAGCAGTAGGCTGTAGCGGAGGACAGCTCAATGAGGCGAGGTCTCGATGAAGTTGTTTATTTTTGGCTTGAAAGCTCAGAGTGGGAGAAATTTGAATTTTGTGATAAAGGAAGATTCCTACCCTGCACATATTTTTTGTGCCTTCTCCCGGTCAAAAGTACTATATGCGCACATAGTCACTTCTTTGGGGCTCAGGTTCATCCGAGAGGTGTGACTAGGAATTTGAGCACCCCCTCCTCCGTGGACACTTCACACCTATTCTGCTTCCACTGCAATAGGGAACATAGGAGGGGCCTGTCCCAGTGCGATCTGACATGTTCCTAGGACAGGGGAGGCCCCTTTGTATTGAATTATGTTCCTGGGCACCTCGGAAACTCCTCTACATATTCAAGCATGTGTCTCTGCTCAGGAGCAGTTTTCTGACTTCATTCATGGTTGAGCACCCAGATGGCTGCAGCTGGAGGCTAATGAAAATTAGCCTACAGAGGCTTTAGGCAGGGAAATGGTAGTTTTCTAAAAGTAACCTTTCCTTTATATTTCTTAAAAATCCGATTTCGTCAGTGAATTGGGCTTTTCGTAAATGTTACATACAGTCAAAGAAAGAAATTTGTAGCTGTTTCCTAGCAGAGGTGTGTTATTAAATTTATAGTGCGTCCCAGAGTTTCTCTATGGAACAGCCGCCTTGCTACATTAAATAAAGCTTTTAGCTTCTAGTCACTCTAAAGACATGTTTAACCTTACATTTCTGCATGTCCTACATTTAAATACCATGCACCCGCCTTATGGGCTATAAGGCCTACTTAGTGGCCATTTATCAATATTTAAGGGGAATGTTTAGCCCTGTCAAAAAGGTATATTTTCATAGGATAAACTGCAGTTTAAAAGCTGCTGCAGTTAGGCTACAGTGGTAGGCTTGAACCCATGTTTAATACTGCCATTCAAGTGACTGACTTTATGAGTGCTGCAGATCTTTAGAGGCATTTAACTTGCAGACCCTGGGTACAATTCGTACTATATACTAGGGACTTATTGGTAAGCTAAATATGCCAATCATGGTTATGCCAATTTAACCATGATACGAGGGGAGCACGGGCACTTTACTACTGGTTAGTAGGGATAAAGTGCACAGAGTTCTATAGCTGACATACACAGATTCTGAATAGCGGTGTTTTTAAGAAAAGGTTTTTCCTCTGCTTCTCAAGATCCTAAAACCGCCTGGAGTCTTGAGAAGATTGGTAAAGTAGAACTGGGATTGGCTAGTTTGCTTTGAATGCTAAGTCTTAAATTTTATTCTGGCCTCGATAGGAAGCCAATGCAGAGCCGTGAGTATTAGAGAGGTTTGATCACATTTTTTAGATAAGGACAGTAGCCTGGCTGCTACGTGTAAAAAGGCTGGAAAGAGTTGCTCCCAGCAGCTCCTTGAATCAAGATAGTATCAGGCATGGGCAGAAATAGGCACCCTGGCGAGATGAAAGGATTTCATGAGGTTAATGAGTTTTTGCCACTCCCTCGCTCTTGCTACCACAGGCAAAGGTCTGGGTGTGCCAGGTTAAAGAGCCAGTTCTACGCATGTGTGTCAGAGAGACTGCATGTGTGTCACAGAGAGAGTGTGTATGTGTGTGCAGAATAGACATGGCAGAGATTTTCATTACTATGTTTGTAAGAGAGATTTACAGTGTTTGGAAGTGCATTACAGAGAGTTTGGCTGTCTGAGTAAATCAACATAGACTTTGTGATATAGAAAGTACGTTTTTGTGGTGTGCACATTATATGTACACGTGTCCAGAGACTTCGGCCCATATTTATTCTTTTTTAGTGCCGCATTTGCGCCGCTTTTTGATGCAAAAACGGTGCAAACTTACAAAATACAATTGTATTTTGTACGTTTGCGCCGCTTTTAGGTCAAAAAATTATGCAAATGCTGCACTAAAAAAAGTATAAATATGGGCCTTCATATTTTAGAGAGCAAAAATGTCTGTTAATCAAAGACACTGAAAAAGTCTGTCTCGAAAAGAAAGTTCGGAGTGTGTGTGAGAGAGCAAGGGTGTGCATGTGTGAGAAAATGTGTGGGTACCAGCATGGCTGTGTGTCTCGGATAGAACGTGTGTGCGTGAGAGAGAGAGAAACGGTGTCAGAGAGGGGAGTTTATCACTGATAAAAGGAGAAACAAAGAGGAAGACATGGTTTGTGGCCTTATCATAGAGATTGTGTATCACAGCAGCATAGTGTGTGTGTCAAAATGAGGTGTTGAAGCCAGAGTATATGTATAGCTGAGAGAAAGAAATGCATATGTGTGTGTTAGATACAGAGTATTTGCCCAGGGCTGATTCACAAAAGCTTTTAGGAGTATGGAATAGTACTACAGACGTACTTTTTAAAATGCTCTTACATGAATGAAACGTCCTCGAAAAGTTCAACTGTTTGTAAAAGTGCAAAGAAAGCACACATAGCCCTATCTCTTTGTACTAAATGCCCTTCAGTATTCCCTGATTATTGCCATTTGATTCCCATTTTAGAAGATTTGGGGCAATTGACAAAGTCAAGTATCCAGGTGCGGCTTGCGAGAGGAAAAAGGGGCGGGCGGCGCGTGGCGAGGAGGGCGGGGGACCAAAAAAAAAAGTACAACTTTTCCATGCTCTGCTCTCCTCCGTCGTTGCAGGCACAGGCTCCCACCTGCCTGGCGGCCAATGCTGACGCTGCTCAAAGCAGCATCAGGATTGGCTGGGAGCACCCAACCAGGGCGCTCCCAGGAAGACTGGGAGTCTCTGTCTAGTCTCTCTAACCCAGCAACGCCGTGCCGGGTTGGAGAGACCCTACTGTGCATGTATGTTTGGCCGGCTCGAGATGGCCAGCCAAACATGCATGCGCATTGAAGTGGAGTGCTTGGCACTCCCCATCCGTCCCCATCACGCCCGTAGCCCCACCCACTTTTATAGTAATAACATAATAAACATAATTTATTATGTTTTTACTAAAAAAGATTTGCAAGTCCTGCTGCTGGCGGGGGAGGGCGATGCTCCTCCGCCCCGGCAGAGGAGCCGCCCCTGCACATATCCTTTTCATAAAGCACAAATACATCTCTTCTATTATAAAAGCAGGCTCTTGGACCTATTAAGTGATATCATTCATACGGCCAGAGACCAGTGCCCACCCCCTGCCATCTACTACCAGGGGCCACCATAACACAACAATCATACCATGCAGACACCCACCCGTTTCTGTTTTTAGCCCTCAGGGCAGCAGGCGCTGTGGTGTTAGGCTAATACACAACATTACAACATTCCCATCATGTGTTACAATATTTATCAAATGTGTAAATTCCTCCAATACTTTTGGGAGGCCCGCCGTGATCAGCACGCAATGACATCCTCAGAAGAAGCAGCCCCCTAAATAGTGCTTAATTTGAGCCGGTGGTTTCTAGTGCTCAGTACCGGTACTTAATTGTCAACACCAGCACTTGTGGCAGTCTGCCACAACGTGGTGCTGTCTGGCTAATTTAGGGGCGACCAAAACAACAGTTAATTCTTAAATCAATATCCATTAAAAATGACTATTCCCTGCTGCCCGAACCCACCTTATAGCTTTGGGGCCTGGAATAGTCTGTATTGTTTCACTTGTAGTAGTGTGATGCTCAGTAGTTGTGTTGTTACTTTCTCTGGCAGCGCTGGCATAGGCACTGTGTGGTGCCAACTGCAGTGGCGTCCTGACGAGAGCCCTGGCTTTTATTTTTTTTACAAATTAAGCACTGCGCCGAAGCGGCTCTTGTGTACATAACGCAGAGAGTGCTCCTTGCAGGGCGCTCCAGAAATAGGAGAGAGTTGGATCTGCACGGGAGTCTAATCCTTGATATAATTGCTATAGACAGACACTGAGAGATTAAAAGGAATCCAATTTGTAATAATTCGCTTTATAAGCTCCTTCCCCTGAACAGTCGGCGAGCTGCAGGCGCCAGAAACGAAAGGTTTCCAGTTTTGAGTTAAAAACACAAATTCATCTGAAACATAAGCCATCTCTTGTGCATTTACTGCCTGTAATCCCACCTGTCAAGGTGAGTTATAAACAGATCGTAAACTCTTGCATCCAAAGCGATTTTTAATTCCCTGTCCCTGAATGACTTAATGATATCTGTTCCAGTATGGCATGATGCCTGCCTCTGATCTACACTGGCATTACAGAGTCGCGGCCTGCAGGGAGCGGGGCAGCACGTGGCAGGGGGGACAACAACAAAAAATACAAATAAAATATAATTTTTAAAAAACTTACCTTCCTCCACTCGACTCACCACGCCGCACTTTTCCGTTGTCATTACTGCAGGCACAGGTTCCAAGCCTGCCCTGCAGCCAATCCTAACACTGCGTTCATGCTGCTAGCAGCATGAAAGCAGCATTAGGATTGGACGGAGCGCCCGGCCAGGGTGCTGAAAGGCAGTATGGGAGCCTCTGCCTGCTCTCTCCAACCCCGCCCACAATGCCGGGTTGGAGAGAGCACAGTGCGCATGTATGTTTGGCCGGCACGAGATGGGCTGCCAAACATACATGCACAGCACTCCCCCTCCGTCCAGGTCATCGTCCGTGGCCCCGCCCCTTTTGCGATAAAACCATAATAAAGAAAGTTTATTATGGTTTTATCGTAAAGGTTGTGCAGCTGCCGGCATTACAACCACTCTGTCCCACAGAAGTATTGTAATCTCCTGTCCTAATGTGAGTTTGAAACCCTTATGTTCCAGAGCAATATTCTGCCCTAATGTGAATATAAAACCACTCTGTTCCAAAGTAACATTTCAGCCGCTCTGTCTCCCCGCAGTATCCTAACCTCCTGCCTCTTGGGAGTTTTAAACCCTTATGTCCCAGAGGGACATTGCAGCCGCTCTGTCCCACAGCGGGTAGTCTAACCTACTGCCCAATGTGTTTCAAACCTCTCTGCCCCAGAGGGACAAAATAGCCACTCTGTCCCTGAGTGGTGTACCAACCTCCTGCCCTAAACTGAGTTTCAAACCCCTCTGTCCCAGAATAACATTAAAGCCACTCTGTCCCAGAGTAATGTTCCAACCTCCTGCCTAATGTGTTTCAAACCGCTCTGTCCCAGAGTGACATCACAGCCACTCTGTCCATGAGTGGTATTCCAGCTCCTGCCCTAATCTGAGTTTCAAACCCCTCTGTCCCAGAGAGCCAAGATGTCCCACAGAGGTATCCTAACCTCTTCCCCTAATGTGAGTTTCAACCCCCTCTGTCACAGAGTGACATCACGACCACTCTGTCCCAGAGTAATGTTCCAACCTCCTGCCCTAATGTCAGCTTCAAAACCCTCTGTCCTAGAGTGACATCATAGCTACTCTGTCCCTGAGCGGTATTCCAACTCCTGCCCTAACCTGAGTTTCATACCCCTCTGCCCCAGATTGACATGTAAGCCTTTCTGCCCCACACAGGTATTCTAACATGTTTCCCGACGGCGTATCTTTACCTCCTGCCCTAATGTGAGTTTCATCCTCCTCTGCACCATGGTGACATTACAGCCACTCTGCCCCCAGCATTATCCTACCCTCCTGCCCTAGTGTGATTTCGAACTTTATGTCCCAGAATGCATTACATCTTCTCTGTCCCAAGGCAGTATCCCAACCGCCTGCCTTAATGTGAGCCTTAACCTCCTCTGTCCCATTCTGAACTTACGCCTCTCTGTCCCACCGCGGTATTCCAACCTCCAGTGTATGACACATCCCTCTGTCCCAGAATGACGTCACACTTCCTGTACCAACATTGCGTCACAACCTCTGCGGTTTCAGGGGACCTATATAGCCCCTCTGTCTCACAGCTGTTTCCGAGCCTCATGCCCCAAAGTGACTTGTCAGTCCTTGTGTGCCAGAGTGACGTAGTAATTCCTCTGTCCCGGAGTTTCTTCACACCCCTGTGTCCCGCAGAAACATCACAGCCTCCTGCCCGGTGCTTTAAATGGGCAGGTACTGTCCGGTACTGAGTGCTGCACTGTCCACACTTGTGCGGTACGCGGGAGAGTACCTGCACTTCTGAGGAGCACGCCGGTACTCTGAAGAGTGAGTACCTGCACTTCCATATTGCCATTTAAAGCCCCACTCTTGCCCTAACGTGAGTTTTAAGACTCTCTCGCCCACAGTGACGTCACGATTCCTTAACCTCTCCTCCCACTGTGTTTTTAAACCCCGCCCACAGTGACATCACAGCCTCCCGTTTCAAAATCAGTTTTAAACACTTCAGTCCCAGGATGGCAACATAACTCTTATATCACATTGATGTCACGTTTCCCTTGTTAGTGTGCGTAATCATCCCCCTGCCCCAGAATGAAATCATAACTTTTCTGTCTCAGATTGAATGCAGATTCCCTGAATGTATCTTAACTCTTCTGTCCCAGAGTGACTTCACAGCCCGTCTCCCAAGCAAACGTCATAAAGTTCTGCCCTCACGTCAGTTTTAATACTCTTTCACCCAGCGTGACGTCAGGATTATGTAACCTCTCATGCCACCGAGTGTCTGCGCAGCCCGCCTGCCCCACAGTGGCACCACAACCTCCTGCCCTAATGTGGGGTTTAAAACTCTCTCATCCAGACTGATGTCACGATCCCCTCTCACCCAGAATGACAGCAACATATCTCCTGCCACCGGCTGTGGTTACCACCCTCTGTCCCGCAGTGGCCTCACAGCCTCGTGTCCCAAAGTTAGTTTCACCCACCCTGTGTCTCAGAGTGGCATCATGATGTCTCGCGTTCCAGAGTAACTTTACAGCCTCTCTGACCCTAAATGTTACTCCAAACGTATTGTCCTCAAGGAAGCATGATTAACTCTCCTTCTCCGAACTGATTGCACATACCTTCAGACCCAGAGTGACTCAGGGTTCCTAAGAGTAATAATATCTTATCCTCTTCCTTCCTGTAGTGGTATCATACTGTCCTTCCCCAATGTGACATCATTATCCCCGCCTCCCAGATCCAGCTGTTAAGTCAGTAATGCTGGTGTGTACCGATGCCCACGTTGCAGCCTGGCAGATGTCAAGGACAGGCACTCTGCGTGCGAACCCAAAACCCTGGTAAAAGGGGCACTTCACCTTTCCAGAGGCTGCTTTTTGGCCAATGTTTAGCCCCCCAGTGAACCCCACGAAAAGCTGATGGTCTACCTGATGGCCAGTGCTTAATTTGTGCTTGTTATTTCCGGTGCGGAGCACCGGCATTGAGGCCTGGCGCTTATTCTTCTGCTTCAAGCATTTGCTGAGAGAAAAAGTCACATATGGGAAAGAAGGAGGAAGGGAAAAACGAAAAGGTGTCACAAAAGAAGAAAGTATAACTCTGCTAGAGTGAGCTGAAGGGGAAGGAAGTGGCTGTAAATGGATTATAGAGGCCCGAGATGGCTTCAGGATTACACCGCCTCAGTATTCTGTGTCCCTACATTTAAGTGCAGCAGCTGCGTGTTTAAGAGGAGGGATTTGGGCACCGGAGCATTTTTATTTACAAATTAAGCACTGATGATGGCCCATGGTACAACTGATGTAAAAACTTAAGGCTTTCTTTGGGATCCAATCGATGGAGGTTCTCCTCTGGAGTGGTAAGGCAGGACAGAAAATGCTGATAGAGTGACGGATTGTCCAATGTAAAAAGGAATCATAACTTGATCGTTCTCAGTGGTGGAAAAAGGATCTAGCCAGGGTTCTGTCCCCTGCTGGAAGATACCCTGTGCCACCTTGGGCTGTACCTACCATTCACAAGGTGCCAGGCACCCCCCGGCTAAACCGGTCCACCTTGGAGTTCAAAGATTCTCCCACATGGTTCACGATCAGGGAGATGCCCCACCATGAACCACAGATAATATCTGTGTGACTGCAGGTTGGGAATATGAAAATGTGTATCCTGCAGGGCCAAAGCTACCTTTCAAGCTCATAGATCTAGGGCGCATAGAACCTGCAACAGATTGAGCATTTTGAATCTGTCATTCCGAAGGAAGGCATTCAGAGGTCGAAGGTGTAAAATGGGACAGAGACCTCCTTCCTTCTTCGACATGAGGAAATAATGGGAGTAACATGGCATCCCTCTCTTTGAAGCCAGAACCATCTTGGTGGCCCTTTGGCTAGTGTGTCTCACACCTTTTGCAACAAGATGGAGAAGTGCTCCTCTGAGAGATGCTCTGAAGAGGGAGGAAGCGGTGGATGGGAAAGGAATGGAAGGGGGGCATGACCTTGCTGGACGATCTGGGGACCCACTTGCCTGATGTGATGGCTTTACACCCTGGAAGGACATTTTGGATTCTGCCTCCCACAGATGGGACATGTCCCGCAAAGACAAACAAAAGTGGCTTAAGAAGCTGATGCTGCGGGGAGTGGGACACGAAGGTTGGTGCTGCTCGATCCCCATCCCTGGGCCTGAAAGGACTGAGATGACTGCTGCTGAGGGCAAAGGACCCTGGCACTGCCAGTATGGCAACCTCCTGGAGTAGAACAATAATGGCCACAGCACACAGGAAGTATAGTCCAAACAGTATGGCAGGGATAGTTGCCCCTGGTAGTATGATGTTGAAGTACACAATTGCAAGAAGTCTCAAGTCTTATGTGTAGATGGTATCTTTAATTAACAGATACTGGTCATCAAAGTGTCATCAGCGCAATACAGCCAACACGTGTTTCGTCACGACAGTGACTTTATCAAGGCGGGGCCGTCCGGCCAGGAGGGTACGTTGCGCAGGTAAGTTATGAGGGAGAACCCTATACAATTGTATGGGCTGAGGAACGTCAAAAGTATCTTCTTATAGTGGAATTGTCAATGATGAAAATGAGTAAGTGGTTAGGAAAAGTATTTGAATGCAAGGTGGGCAGGCCCTGATAAGCCTGTGACCGGAACCTGGAAAGGTCGTCAAGACGCGCGGCAACAAGTTGGTGTTGAGAGTAACGGTCAGGTACGGGTCTGAGCTCTCGGCTTAAAACGCTTCATTGACAATTCCACTATAAGAAGATACTTTTGACGTTCCTCAGCCCATACAATTGTATAGGGTTCTCCCTCATAACTTACCTGCGCAACGTACCCTCCTGGCCGGACGGCCCCGCCTTGATAAAGTCACTGTCGTGACGAAACACGTGTTGGCTGTATTGCGCTGATGACACTTTGATGACCAGTATCTGTTAATTAAAGATACCATCTACACATAAGACTTGAGACTTCTTGCAATTGTGTACTTCAACATCATACTACCAGGGGCAACTATCCCTGCCATACTGTTTGGACTATACTTCCTGTGTGCTGTGGCCATTATTGTTCAATTTTGTCTTTGGGTACTGTGATACCCATTCTTGGTGCCTACAGGGTAGTAGGGCACTGGGCCAGGTTGCACCAGACTCATCTATGATCTTGTCACTTGTCTGCAATTACTGTTTTACTGCCTAGATTGTGCGGCGCCTTTCACCCTTACTACCCTACTGTGCTTTGCCCAAAACCTCCTGGAGTATCCTTGGAAGACCGAAACTGATGGGGATACTATCTGGCAGCGGTGGAGAGGCCCAAATAATGTGCTGTGGCCCAGCGTTCTTTAAACCACTCGAGTGGAGTCAGGTTTTTCACCAAACAGGCAGGATCCTTTAAAAGGCACATCCATAATGGACGCCTGCACATCACAGCAAACAATCAGTTGTGCCCAGGCATGCATAAATTACATATTTGGTCACGTCCCGACCATCTTGGATAGTCTGAGCCAGGGAGGCATGTTGGAAATGATCAGTGGACCTGAGGCGTAACAAAGGCCCCGCAGCACCCGCAGTGAGCGAGGACCCCCGAGCTCCAAGGAGCCCCCTCAGCACAGTACAATGTGCATAAGCAGCAGGCCCCTGACTGGGTCCAGAGGTAGGGGCCCCTCCAGGTATTTTGCAGGTGGGGGGCTCAAGTTTTGTTACTTCACAGCAGTGGAGTTCCATGTTCACATCAAATCAGCTGACTGGGAGCAGCTTTGTGGGGTCTGTAGTGGTGAAGCGCTCTAAATCGTGTCTCGGCAGAGAAGCAGTGTGAAAGAGGTGAGAGATTTTTGACATTCTGAAAGAATGCGTGAGAAACTGAGTCATTGGTTGAGGAGGGTAAAAGCCTACTCGAGCAACAGCTACAGTTCTTGTCAAAGTGAACCAGAAAAACTCAATAAATTAACCTGTGCTTAACCCTCTGGTAGCTCGGCACGAAAACAGCCAGGCTTCACTTACAGGCAGAGTGTAAAGTATTTATGCAGCATTTAAACAGTAATAAATAGAAACACAATAAGAAAACTCCAACTTGGAAAAATAGAGAAAAATGTCATAAATGATTGACAACAAAACAACAAAATCAATCATTAAAACTGGAGTTATACATTTTTTGAGTTTAAAGTGCAAAATAGCGCCTAAAGGATCAAAGCACCAATCGTGGACATCTAGTCACGCAGGACAAGGGCAAAGTCAAAAGTTATGGTTGCCTGCAATGGAGCATGGGTCGGAAACACAAAGTGGACTGGGCTTGATCTTCACTTACCTTCAGACTTAGAAGAATTTTTAACAAAAAATGTCTGAGAAGGAAAAGCGTAGCAGGGCATGGCAGCTGGTGGTGTCGGAGAAGGAGGTGTCGAAGTGGGGGAGCCGCTTGGGGGAAGTTGCAGTGAAGATTTCTACATCTGGACCTAGGCCCTCATTACAACCTTGACGGTCTTTTGAAAAGACCGCAGAGGTTGCGGGAGCCAGAATACCGCCAGTGCCAGCGGTATTTCTGGCGCCCTATTATGGCTTTTCCGCTGGCTTAGCGGACGGTAACTGTGTTACCATCCGCTGCCCCAGCGGAAAAGTCACATCAACGTTGTTGCCGGCTCTTAATAGAGCCGGCGGCAATGCTGATGTGCAGCGGGTGCAGGAGCACCCATCGCGCATTTCACTGCCCGAAATTCAGGCAGTGAAATGTGCGACGGGGCTATGCCTGGGGGCCCCTCCACTGCCCATGCCAAGTGCATGGGCAGTGCAGGGGCCTCCAGAGGCACCCCAAGTCCCCCTTACCGCCAGCCTTTCCATGGCGGCGTTTACCACCGTGGCCAGGCTGGCGGTAAGGGACTCATAATTCTCTGGGCAGCGGTGCTTGCACCGCTGCCCTGGGGATATAGTGGAGGGGCCGGCGGTACGGCCGTGGCTATTGCGCCACGGTCATAATAGCTGGCGGAACACCGCCAGCCTGTTGGCGGTGTTACTGCCAGCTTACAGCCGGCCACCAGAGTCATATGAGGCCCTTAGTCTTCTTTCGGGAAGTCGAAAATCTCCATTGGGATGAAGCTGCAGGTAGTCGAGGAGGGCTTCACAAGGCTGGATACCCCTTCGGCAAAGAGTCGCTGTAAAGGATTTGCTGTTGTGGAGAAAAACATAGCGGGAGCTGCCATGAACTCAGGCTGATCGACGATGCACCTTAGGTGGACCAGTGAGCAGGTAGGTTCCAGCCTCCACTCAGTTCTCAGATTCCTTTAGGAATCGGGCCATCCGGGCACCTTCAGCACCACTTGCATGGGTACCCGGACTGGAGGGGGCACCACTTGTATTGTCTGCACTCACTCAGGCTGGGTTCAACATGGTTGAAGCCTTTTCTGTCCCTGAAGCTCCGATCAGGAGACCAGCCAGCTAGCCCTTTAAGTCACTCTGGAAGTCTTGGGTTGAAACAGAAAAGCAAGTCTCAAGCAGCAGGGCAGTCCTCTGAGGGCCTCGGCAGGCTTCAGTCAGTGGGACTCTCATCTTGTGCAGTAGGGCAGTCCTCTGAAGTATACAGCAGGCCACAGGCAGCAGGGCAGTCCTCCAAGAAACCTTCCGTATGTCCAGAGTGGGTCTGAGGGGCTAATTTATATACCTGGTGCCCCCTTTGAAATGGAAGACTCTTCTGGAGTTTTCCCACTGCAGAAGTGTCTGGAATTTCCTGCCTCTCTGCCCTGATCCCAGTCTGTCTTTGGGCACAATAAAATAGTTTGAAGTTCTTTGTGTGTGAGCTGAAGCAGGGTCTTTGAAGTGCAAATGTGGCTGTGCACAACTTCACCTTCCCCACCCATCCCATCCTGCCTTAGTTTGGGCCATCCTGCTAACACCAGGTCTCTTTTTGGTGGATATCTGGGGGAAATACACAAAGCCAACTACACCTAGCTACGTGAACCACAAAACAGGCACCAAATGGTTAGGACAGGAGAATGCCAACTTTCTAAAAGTGCCATTTTTAGAAATATGACTTAAAATCCAACTTTATTATTAAGTAGGATTTTTAATTACCATTCTCAGGCCACCAAACAAGACATTTATGCATGCTCTTAACCACAAAGTATCACTTATTGACTGTAGTAAGGTACCCCAATCTTATCCTATTGGATAGGTATGTTTCACAATAGTGAAAAATGAATTAGTGTGAACTTTTAACTACCAGGACATACAAAACATGCAGAACTTAAAAATAAACGTCCAACTTTTTAAATACAATGCACCCTCCCTTATGAGCCGCTTAGGGCCAATCCTATGGGTGGCAATGTATATTAAAAGGGAAGTTTTAGGCAGGGAAATGTTTATTTCGCAACACCAAATTGGCAGATTAAAACTTCTCACAGGCTGCAATGGCAGGGCTGAGACATGTTTTAAGGTGCTACTTAAGTGGGTAGCAGAGTGAGTGCTGCAGGCCCAATAGTAGCATTTTATTTACCCATCCTGGGTATATTACTTTACTAGCGACATATAAGTAAATTATATGTTCCAATCAGGTGTTACCCAATTCTTCCATGTTTTAGGGAGTGAGCACAAGGGCTTTGGCACTGGTTAGCAGCGGTAAAGCACAAGGCCAACAAAAACACATTCAACAAAACAGGAGGGGAGAAATCAAAATTATTGGGGAAGACCACCCCAAGACCACCCTGAGGTTGAATGGTTATAACTATAGGATATAACTATGAGTTTGGGCAATTCACTTGTTGGGCACCTACCAGACTTAGAAGGTGTGTGTTCTGTCAGCCTCAGTTGCTGATTGGAAAGAAGGCGTATGACCCTTTCTCATTCATTGGTTTGATTTCTAGTCTGATTTATTATAGATATACTTTGGGGTATATTCACCTATATTTCACTCAACGCACTGTAGCACGACAACTTGCTGCATTGGGTGAAAAGGAACCAGCAGAAATGCACCATACCTACTAAGATATGGTGCATTTCTTCTGTGTCCTATTGCTGGTGGACTTGTGCCAGCCTGGCGCCAATGCAAGCCCTCTTGCGTCATGCTCATAGTTGTCTGCATTATAAGCAGGATTGTTTTTGTGCAGGAAGGGACACCGCCCTCAGAAAAGCAATCCATTGAGGCATTTACATCTGTGTGTGTGTGTTGCAGAATGCATCACGCATTGAAAGAGGAAGTAACGAGGATAAATATGATACTTTTCCTCGGTTTGCCTTGGTAAGGGAGGCTCAGCATTTTGACACAATATCAGGTTTACTGACTTTAATAATTCTGGGACTGTGTCAAAACCCGTGAGTGGATGCGTGGGAATGCCCACACTCCACTCATGTAATGCCGCCCTGCTGTAAGGTAACGCAAGGCAGCGATATGCACTGCCTTGTATTAATCTGAATTTACTAAATCTAGCAGAGCCACACAAGGTGGCTTTGTGTGGCTTAGTAAATACCATTTTAGGACTTGTGTTACCTTGCGATAACTTGTATCACTCAAGGGCAAGGCAATTCCTTAGTAAATCTGGCCCTTCGTCTCAAATTTTATTTGGTGTGTTGCAGTTGTGAGAGCACATGGAGAGGAAAAGGGGTGAGAAGAGAAGGCAAGTCTCTTCTGTCACTTCAGAGGAGGATGGCGATCGTCCAGAGAGAAACAGATCCTGGTGGTCCAGACTGATTTTGCCTGGTAGTCTGCCATTCATGTTTGCATCACAGGCGCAGGAGATGATTGAGGCAGCAATGTCTAAGGCTTGGCTTTAGAAATCTTGGATGACAGAAAAAAAGGAAAATAAGGGAAATCTAATCTTCATGGTCAGCATTCTTTGAGTTCAGACACAGTGGCTCCTAGCGCTTTGCTTATGGGCAAATATGTGAGGAAAGAATAGATACCTCAATCACTTGACCATATTAAGAGACAATTTGGGGTTTGATCCTGTACCTGCTGCAGACAAGGATGGAGGGCTCCTGCCATAATATGAGAAGCCTCTGCAGATTTTATTGCCTTTTCACAGGAAAGTCAAGGACTTCTTTAGTCAACGGAGAGAGGTAGATCAGTTTACGAACCCAAGATTTCTGTAGAGGGTGCAGATGTGGTCCTTCCTCCAAACATTATAGTGGTTCTGTTTTGGAGCCCTTGACTGGCCGAACCTCAGTCCATTCAGATGATTGCTCACCAGTAGATGCAGTTGATAGGAAGGTGGACACTGGTCTGAAGAAGTTGTTGTCTGCTAACAATTTGTTTTTTAAGTTGGGTCCCTATGCAGTATGGACATGTTAGTCCCTGTGGGGAGACTTTGAGACTTTAGTAGTAGAAATCCAGGAGGGTACCAATTGCTCATCTCCTGGTGCAAATGGAGCAGGAGGCAAAGTTCTTGGCAGATCTGTCTGCTGATATTTTAAGATCTGAAGCTGTGACTTCTGGGGATCCAGTACTGGAATTTATGGGCGAGAGACTGGAAAGCTGACTTTTCTGAAAAATCTGCCTTGCTAAAGATTTTTTTTGAGGGTCACATGTCGAATTGAGATAAGCTTGACTCCATGATTACGTAGTCTTTCAAGGATAGGAAGTACGCTTTACCCTGTATAGGAGGGTCCTGGGGTAAAGATCACCATAAAGCTTCTAAAAAGACCCCAAATCTTACCATCTTGTTAAAAGATTTTTCAACTAAAGACATCCATAAAAGCCCTGGAATCAGTAAATTTTTTAGTCAGTCTGTGCTTCAAAACAGAAATCCTGACTATTACCAATCTCATTCCATTCCAGAACTGGTGGGGGAAGAATAATGAACTTTTACCATGTATGGAAGAAAACATTTCTGACCACTGGGTCTTGAATATTATCAAGACAGATTATCAAACAGTCTTCAATTCTTGGCCTCAAGACTCAGGTATCAGCATTACAGCAAGAGAGAGCTTTTGTCCAAGGTGCTCCAGAGGAAGTAGGAAAGATTGTATATTCCAGTCTCCTCCTAGTGCAAAAGGCTTTGGACGATTACACACTATTGTTGGATCTGAAGGTGGTCAATTCATGGGTAAAGGCATGCACTTCAGAATGGTCATGTTGCAGAACATCATAACCTTGATCTTAACAGGAGAGTTTCTAGCTACCATGGACCTACATGATGTGTATTTACACATCCCTATTGATGTGAATTACCTATTGTGTTTGCAATAGGGGATCGACAATTTCAGTTAAGGGTTCTCTTTTTCAGGCGGAATCTGACTCCATGAGTCTTCGCCAAAGGTTTAGCTTATCTAGTGATTTTGCTTCATAAGGAGGGAATCATTTTCCTGCAGTACCTAGTCGATCAGTTAGTTCATTCTCCATCGAGAAATCTGACAAAGGTTCACACAGAGCCTTTACCTCTAATGCTCTAGGTATTAGAGGAGCATGGTTTCCTGATACACATACATAAGTCCAAGGTGCTACCCTCACAGGATCAGGTGTTCATCGGGGCAAGATTCTAAACAGATCTGGGATTTGTGACTCATCCATACAAAAGGATACAAAAGGTGCAGGATCATGTATTAAGACTTCTGTCCATCTGTTCTCCAGAACTGAACTCCTCGCACATTAGGGGGTCTGGCAGCGACCATTCTGCTGGTGTCTTTTGCCAGATTTCACCCACAGAGTTGTTGGGTATCTTGTAATGCATTGGAATTCCATATTTCAGGACCTTTCAAGTTGTGGCATTTCAGGAAATAGCCCAGTAACTGCAGTGGTCGTTAATCACTCACAATCGCACTATAAGGATTTTGTTGTCCCCTCTGGATCCCTTGATAATAAGGGTGAAAGTCGGCACAGTGGGTTGAGGAGCACGGATGGATTCACATCAGATTCAGGGTGGTTGGTTGCTCTCCCAGAAAACTAGGTCTTAAGACTGGAGAGAGTTGGAAGCCATCAAATTAGCTGTCTCAGGTTTCTTACACCTGCTGAAAGTCAGGGTAGGCCTGGCCAGAATGGAGAATATGAAGGCGAACTATGAGCTAGGTGAAGTATTCACACAGGAGAGACGTCGTTTGTTGGTAGAAGTGTACTTTATTGGTTCATGTCATAGGGTCAGTGAAGCCCCATCCTGCCAGACACAGACACTGAGCCTCCCTTGTACTATGTCATGATGAAATCTACATACCAAGAATGCCTCATGACATAGTTACAGAGGTCCCATGCATACATAATACAGTGCTCGTATCTATAGCACCGACGTTACCACACCCGGGTAGGTACAAGGTTGGTTTCTCTGTCCATGATTTTGCATCTGTTATTCACTTGGACAAAGCAAAGGGTATTGCAGATCTCAGCGGTTTACATTCAAGGGATATGAAATTCAATAGCAGATAAGCTGAGTAGGGTGATCTGTTCTCTCTGAACCCTGTTTTGTTCTGATAAAAGATCTTTTTGCATTCACTCAAAATCCCCTTCTGAAGGCTTTTGTTCTCAGATGAAACACATAAAAGGGGACATGGAGAGAGGAGGCACTTTACTGTCCTTGGCTCTAAGGGCTCCTTGATGGCTTTCTGCCGTTTCCCCTGATTCGCCGGTCTTTGATGTGGATCTGAGGACCGAGGCTCTCAGTGAACTGATTACTCCACCGCGGTGAGCACTTGGCATCCTCTTGTGCTCTCAATGAGGTTTTGTCAAGAGATTCTGCTTCTGATGTCCCCATCTCCTCTGGAGTTTCTGCCTCTTCTTTTTGACTCCTTAGAAAGACTCAAGCTGGCGGCTTGGAGATTGAAAGGGAAGGGCTTGAGAAGAAGGATCTCTCTGAGGTTTTGGATTTAGCTGTCCAGACTTCCAGGAGAGCATCTACACTAAAAGCAAATAAGGAGCATTGGTGCGCTTTTAAGAAATGGTGTGAAACAAGGGAATTGGTTCCACAGGAGACCATTTGGTTCAGATTCTTTCCTGACTTTGGAATGGGTTTTTATGAGGCTTGAAGCTTTCCACATTGAGAATTCAGTGGACAGCTATTAAGCCATTCAGGAGCACTTGGAATAATCTGTCAGATGAACAGGAGTTATCGGAGGGTTTAACAACATGAAACTGTTATGCCGCGGCACTCGCCGCGGCGCTCGCCGCGGCCGCGGGCTCAGGTTGCCGCGACGCGGCACGTTAATTCTGCCGCAGCCGGCGCCCGGGTCGCGGAGAGCGCCGCGGCCGGCACTCGGGTCGCGGTAAGCGCCGCGGCCGATGCTCAGGTCGCAGGGGTTGCCGCGGCTCGAGCGAGAGCCATGGAGGCTCCAAGGAGCCGGTCTAGGGGTCGCGGCACTCGCCGCTTCCCTTATTTCACGTACTGCCATAAAGGCAGACGCAGCAGAGCCTGAGACCCCGAGGGGGTTTCAGGCATGGCCGCATACAGCGCATTATGCGCTTAACATTTATTTTTCTTGCATGTCCATTAACTGCCCACCACTTACCGATGTTCCTAGAAACAAACCGAACCCTTGCACTTGGGATCCTTTATACTTGCCTTTTTCTCTTCCCAGCATGCTGACTGCTTCCTCTCTGCCCAGCATGCATTGTTTAACGCACATACCTAATTCACTATTGTTTTCTTTTCCCCAATCCAAGATGGTGGTGTTCTACTTCCTGTTTCCTATTTCCTGTCCAGGGGTATATAAGGGGATTCCAACTGCTTGTCCATTGCGTTGCAACACTCCTTGGTGGTAGTCACGCTCTGATTGATTTCCTTCTGCAAATCTTGTGTATTCCTGACCTGTCCTGTTTTCCAGCCTTCCTGATCTTCGGTCCTAACGCCATGGTGTTCTCCTTTCGTTTCAGGGAGTTCCTGTGGAGGTTTTTTACCCTACTGGGGTTTTTCCTCTGGGACTCCTTCTGGAGGGCACGGATTGTAGTGGTTCGCTCATACCAAACAGCACCGTGGCTACCGGAAGGGGTCGCCCCTACCTCGGCCAGAGCAGAACCCGCCGGAACAAGGGCCGTTCCCCTACGCCTCTCAGCTGCGACGGTAAGACCATTGAAAACTGTGACAGATTGCAACGCCCCAAATTCCAGTTGCAGTCCGGTACTATGGATAACCCAGTGGCAAACACGGAACCTACTAACCAGGACCTGCTGGCGACGATACAACAACAGGCTCAAGAACTCCAGCAGTTACATACTGAGAATACTGTTTATCGACAAGCCTTTGCCTCCAGGACCACCGATGTCCCCGCAGTAGCCGCCACTACACCTCGTTTTTCCGGAGATCCTACCAAATTAAAAGAATTCCTGGATGCCTTGACGGTGTACTTTGCCTTTCGTCCCTCGCAATTCGTACAAGAGAAGACCAAGGTGGGGTATTTGATTAGTGCCTTATCAGGGCCAGCTTTGGCTTGGGCCACACCTCTAGTAACCAGAAACGATCCCTGTCTATCTAATTATTCCACCTTTATCACTACTTTTAAACAGATGTTTGAACGCCCTGGACTCGAGGCGTCAGCAGAAGAGGCTCTTTGCGAAGTCCAACAAGGGAGTCAAGATGTATTACAATACATCACCCGTTTCAGACAATTAGCAGCAGAAACAACCTGGGTGGAACGTACCTTGGTGACACTCTTCCGTAAAGGTCTCAGAGAGGACATTAAAGATTAATTAGTGCACTCTGCTAGAATAGAAAACCTCAAAGGATTGATGGACCAGGCACTAACGATAGAATATCGGTTGAATGAACGAAGAATGGAGAAAAAGAAGAGTCGTTTACCATCTCGCTCCTTCGCCCATCGTACCGAGGAAATCCGTCCTGAACCCAAAGGGAATACCGAGGAAGAGCCCATGCAGATTGACACGGCTCGAGGACCTTTATCCGCCAGTGAAAGGGAACATAGACGAAGGAAGGGGCTTTGTCTATATTGTGGTGCAGCTGGTCACCTAATTCGCGCTTGCCCCATTCGTCCAACCAAGCCCTTGGGAAACGCCAACTCCCGTCCTCAGTAAGAAGGGTGAGGACGGTATATCGTGATATACCTTCTATTTGCTCTTCCAGGGAGGAAGGAACTGCCCTTTTTCTCTTACCAGTTACCCTCCATTTAACTGATGGTCGGGAAGAAAGAACTTTGGCCTTATTAGACTGCGGAGCCAGTGGCCTCTATTTAGATGAAACCTGGGCCAAAGAACGACAGATAGCACAAATACCCAAGGAAGTACCAGAACAGGCACATACCGTTGATGGGTCGCTCTTGGCCTCTGGACCTGTACAATATACCACCCCTACCTTCTGTTTACAGTTTGGAAAACACCAGGAAATTCTTTCATTTGACTTAATTTCATCACCACACCACGTCATGATCCTGGGAATTCCATGGCTTACACGGCACAATCCTTACATCAACTGGGAAACAAAAACCATTTCGTTGTCCTCCCATTTTTGTCAACACCACTGCTATCCCGCCGGGGATTATTGGTCCCCAAAAAGCCTCTCAACAGCACCTTCTCAGGTGGGAGGATCCATTAATGTCCTACAGGGAGTTCCCAGACATTACCAGGACTATGTCGATATATTCCAGAAGCCAGAAAAGCCTGAACTGCCACCCCACAGAGAATACGACTGTGCCATCCCTTTAGAACCAGACACAGTGGTTCCTTTTGGGCGGATGTACTCTCTCACAGAACCAGAGAAACAAATTTTGAAGGAGTACCTAGATGAGAACCTACAAAGTGGGTTGATTACTCCCTCCTCTTCACCCGCCGGGGCTCCTCTTTTCTTTGTACCAAAGAAAACCAAAGATTTGCGTCCCTGTATCGATTTCAGAGGGTTAAACAGGATCACTATTAAAGACCGGTATCCGTTACCCCTCATAAAGGACATCTTAGAAGCAGTCAGAGGAGCCAAGAGATTCACCAAGCTGGATCTCCGAGGAGCCTATCATCTACTAAGAATAAGAGAAGGTGATGAGTGGAAGACCGCCTTTAGAACACCTTTTGGTCACTACGAATATAGAGTAATGCCATTCGGACTCACTAATGCCCCGTACATCTTTCAAAGATTCATGGACTCTATCTTCTCTGATCTTTTGCAACAGACAGTGGTGGTGTATCTTGACGATATCCTAATCTATTCGGTTCATCCAGAGGAACATTCCAAGCACGTTCGCCAAGTCTTAGAGAGACTCCGACAACATCATTTATTCTGCAAGCCTGAAAAATGCGAGTTTGATCAGACAGAAGTAAAATACTTGGGATACTGTATAAACCAAACCGGAGTTGCCATGGACTCAGACAAAGTACAGGCTATATTGAATTGGCCATCTCCTTCTTCCATCAAGGAGACTCAATGTTTTCTGGGACTAGCCAACTTCTACCGACAGTTCATAGCAGACTTTGCCCAGAGAACCAGCTTCATTACTCAAACCCTCAAAAAGGAACATCTAAAGAAAGGTTTTTGTTGGACACCAGGCGCAGAGTCAGCCTTTCAGGATTTAAAGAAAGCCTTTATTCAAGCCCCTATTCTTCGACACCCAGACACCAGCAAACAATTCATTGTTGTCACAGACGCCTCAGAAAGAGCTATTGGGGCTGCCTTGTCACAAAAACAAGACGATGATGACCTAGAACACCCTGTATTTTATCTATCACACATTCTATCTGATTCTGAGCGAAACTATTCCGTGCTAGAACGCGAATTACTCGCCTTAAAAGTCGCGTGCACCGAATGGAGACACTTTTTGGTGGGATCAAAGGAACCCTTTGAAGCCCGGACTGATCACAGAAACCTACAGTGCTTAAGAAACTTTCAGTGCCAAAATAGCCGGCAGGCTCGATGGGCCTTCTTCTTCAGCCAATATGACTTCTATATCACCTACATCCCTGGTTCTCAGAACATCTTGGCGGATGCCCTGTCCCGACGTTATCCTGGGTGCGGTGATTCCGCTGTTCAAAACTTATTTGACAACAATAAAATTATAGGGGTAGCACAGACTTTTTTAGATCAAGTCAAATCCGAATATGCCCGTCTACACGAAACAGAACTAAAAAAGTTACGCCCGCAGCTGCACACAGATCATGACTATTATTATCATGATAAGGCCCTGTTTTCACCCACTAAAGCAGTGCAAATCGAAGCTTTACGCATGTGCCATGATTCCCCCATCGCAGGTCATCGAAGAATGAAAGCTACTCAAGATCTTTTGCTTCGCTCTTTCTGGTGGCCAACTCTCAAGGCTGACACTGAGGCATATGTGTTATCCTGTCCTACATGTGCTCAAGCCAAGACATCCCGAACCAGACCTGTGGGGTTACTTCGCCCATTACCTGTTCCCCCAGGCCCATGGCATACCATATCCACCGATTTTATGTGCGCATTACCTTCCTCAATGGGAAACCACGTCATAATGGTAACTGTGGACTCCTTCACCAAGATGGCCCACTTCACGGCCTTAAGAAAGTTACCAACGGCAAAGGAGTTAAGTCAGATCTTTACTCAAGAAATCTTCAGGCTACATGGGTTACCCCAAGTCATCATATCGGACAGGGGTCCTCAAAATATCTCCTGATTCTGGAATCAATTCTGTAAGACCTTGGGAATCAAGGTGGCCTTATCATCCGGGTTCCACCCTCAAACCAATGGACAAACAGAACGACTCAATCAGGGTCTCGAACAGTACTTACGTAGCTTCTGTAATGCTACACAAAGTAATTGGGCTCCCTACTTACCGCTTGCAGAATTCTCCTATAACAATTCCCTACACAGTGCCTCTAAGGTCTCTCCTTTCTATGGATCCTACGGTTTCCATCCCAGGGCTTTCCCAACTCCCCTGAGAGATAACTCCAATCTTCCTGCCATCTCCTCCTATGTTCGACAGCTACGGGGTATACAACGAATTATTCATTCCAACCTTGTATCCACCAAGTCCCGCATGAAGAAAATAGCAGATAGGAGACGCTGTGCGGCTCCTCCATATCAGGTCCATGATAAAGTCTGGCTCTCCTCTAGATTCCTACCTCTCCGACTCACCCAAAACAAATTTAAACCCCGCTTTTATGGTCCCTTTCTAATTCTCAAGAAAATCAACCCAGTGTCTGTGCGTCTTCGCCTACCTCGGACGTGGAAGATCCACCCGGTATTCCATGTCTCGCAACTGAAACCTTACCGTCCTGATCTTTTTCATAGGCAGTTGCCCTGTCCCCCTCCTCTGTTGGTTGACAATGTGCCTGAGTACGAAGTTCAGGAGGTCTGTGACTCTCGGATTTTCCATGGGCACCTCCAATACCTTATTCATTGGAAGGGATACCCTTTGAGTGAGTGTTCCTGGGAGGATGCCTCTTCGGTCCATGCTCCTCTTTTGATCCGCCGCTTTTTTCGGCTCTTCCCTCACAAACCCGGGGCCTCGGGGGGGGGCATACTGATATGCCGCGGCACTCGCCACGGCGCTCGCCGCGGCCGCGGGCTCAGGTTGCCGCGGCGCGGCACGTTAATTCTGCCGCAGCCGGCGCCCGGGTCGCGGAGAGCGCCGCGGCCGGCACTCGGGTCGCGGTAAGTGCCGCGGCCGACGCTCAGGTCGCGGGGGTTGCCGCGGCTCGAGCGAGAGCCATGGAGGCTCCAAGGAGCCGGTCTAGGGGTCGCGGCACTCGCCGCTTCCCTTATTTCACGTACTGCCATAAAGGCAGACGCGGCAGAGCCTGAGACCCCGAGGGGGTTTCAGGCATGGCCGCATACAGCGCATTATGCGCTTAACATTTATTTTTCTTGCATGTCCATTAACTGCCCACCACTTACCGATGTTCCTAGAAACAAACCGAACCCTTGCACTTGGGATCCTTTATACTTGCCTTTTTCTCTTCCCAGCATGCTGACTGCTTCCTCTCTGCCCAGCATGCATTGTTTAACGCACATACCTAATTCACTATTGTTTTCTTTTCCCCAATCCAAGATGGTGGTGTTCTACTTCCTGTTTCCTATTTCCTGTCCAGGGGTATATAAGGGGATTCCAACTGCTTGTCCATTGCGTTGCAACACTCCTTGGTGGTAGTCACGCTCTGATTGATTTCCTTCTGCGAATCTTGTGTATTCCTGACCTGTCCTGTTTTCCAGCCTTCCTGATCTTCGGTCCTAACGCCCTGGTGTTCTCCTTTCGTTTCAGGGAGTTCCTGTGGAGGTTTTTTACCCTACTGGGGTTTTTCCTCTGGGACTCCTTCTGGAGGGCACGGACTGTAGTGGTTCGCTCATACCAAACAGCACCGTGGCTACCGGAAGGGGTCGCCCCTACCTCGGCCAGAGCAGAACCCGCCGGAACAAGGGCCGTTCCCCTACGCCTCTCAGCTGCGACGGTAAGACCATTGAAAACCGTGACAGAAACCTCATACTGAGACACAGCTACCCTGTTTGGATTTGCTGGTGTTTCTGGAGGCCATCAGAAATCCTATATTTCAGCCCTTGGAAAAGTTTGAAATTTGACACCGAAGACTTGTTTCTTGGTAAGAATTACATCTGCCAGAAGTCTAGAGGAATTAGGGGCCAGATGTAGCAAAGGGTTTTACCCATTCTATGTCTATGGGAAAATGTGTTTGTACATATGGCCCTAGGTTCCTTGTATTTTAGACACCTCTTGCTCTGAGTGTTTGATGATAGAATAATTCTGTGTGTAGGTCCCTCCTTTTGTCCCAAAGATTAACTCTTCATTTCACAGGGACCAGGAGATAGTCCTCCCGGTGTTTCCCGTTCTACAACGTATTCAGAGGAGAAGAGACAATCCTCACTAGATGTGAGATGAGAGGGGCGCCCCTATGTTATCTGAACAGTGTCAGGTTCCAGGGTTTCATCTACACACTTTGTTAACTTAGTTCCACCTAAAAGGGGAGCCAAGCTTACAGTTCAGACCCATAGTAGGTGGGTCAAGTATTCGATTGCGTTGGCCTACAAGTAGGTGGTGGTCCTGGTCCTCTAGGAGTCAAAGGTAGTTCAACGATGGGAATGTCCGGATCCTTTAGCAGAGATTGACGGAGCTTCCACAGCAGACATATGCAGGGCGACGTCCTGATGGCCCGTTCAACTTTATGAAACTTTACAGGGTAATGCAGGAGGTGAACATAGGTCATGTTTTTGCTTCAAAGGCTGTTTCCTCCATGAATTGAACAGGCGAGTATTGTCTTATCCATTAAATTCTGGGCATGCATATTGCAGTTGTTCTGGTTTGTATTTGCTTCTGTAAGCCTCATCTTGTAGTGAGTTCAAGCGAGGGGGTCTAGGAGGTAATGCACCAGTTACTTACTGGTAATTGCATTACACCGAGCCCTTCCTCGCTTTATTTCATTAACTCCCTCCCTCCCTGCTGCTTTCCAGGCCAACTGATCTTCGCGGTGGCTTTTTTATATGCTGGATGTGGTACGGCGTGGGAGGGTCTTCTATAGTTGACTGTGGGGTGTTTGATGTTGTCTGAGAGAAAAGGCTGCCTGATATAATAATGAATTAAAGCATGCAAGGACTCAGGGTGATGCAATTACTGGTAAGTAATTCTCACACACATGTTTACATGGAAGGTTTGATGCTGATCCTGGTCTGGTACCTGGCATGTTGCAAATAGGCAAGAAGCCCAGCTGGCCCAAAATGAGATTAGCACAACTGCTGAATTATTTATAAAAATGGCTCAAATGTTGTGTGTGTGTGTGTCCGTGATTGTGTCTGCTTGTGGGTGCATGCACAAGTGTTGTGCCTAGCAGCCAAATGTAGGGCCAGACTGGGGACCCAAGAGCAGCAGTGGCAGAGATGCTCAAACCTGCCCCGCTCTCATCGCTGTATCTCTCTGTTTCTACGCATCCCATTCTCTCTCCTTCTCTTCTTTCTCTCCTTCCTCTCTGATCACCTCGTCTCTACCTCCGCCCTTCTCTGTCACTTTGAAGGTCTCCTGTGCCTGCTGCAGTTAATCTCCAAAAACTAGAGAAAGTGACAGAGGCACCAGCAGTGGCCCTTGGTTTTCAAAACCTGCCTCCAGTGTTCCAGTCCACAGGGAAAATGCTCCAATGGAATACACGGCCAGCCCAGCCCGGGCCAAATTCGTGCACTGACAGGCGGTAAGTGAAAAATACTCTCCAACAAGAAGAGGGGAGACCCAAAACTTGGGCTGCAAATATCGCCATACCACCAAACTTCAAGGGGATCTTGGCTTACAGGCAACACAAAATGTGAAAACTGCAGCTTAGTACCACATTTGACCTTCGTTTCTGTACCATGAGCTAAATGCATTAATGCAGTGAGGATATAATTGCTCTGTTTAAATATTCCAGTAAGCTTGACCAAGATCAGACATTAATGGACATAACTCGGCAGCACCCTCTTTCACTGGATATCAAGGGTAGACTGGCACTGACTCAGTGGTGCTCATGACAGATAGGCCTGCCTACACCCAGCACTTTAGCACAGCTCCCCTGCTCCTGCTGGGCTCTGCTTCCCTGCAGATCTTCACATTACTCCTTCTTAGCAGGGAAAATCTGCATTCTGCAGGGCACCACCTGTGCTGTAGCTCCTCCTGGTGACCTTGTCAAGAAACACAGAACCGTCTAAGGACCCCTTCCTACCTCATCTTCAAAGCTTGCAGCAATCCTCTCAAGATATCCATCATTAGCCTCTGGAGGCATCTAAGCCAACCCCCTACCAGTTGCTTATAAATCTAGTGTCCATAGATGGTCCGTCACGTCATTTAATGAAGTAATACAATATTCGGCCAGTTGTTTATAAACAATCACCAGCAAAGTCAATGAATTTGGATTCAAAATTTGTGAAAAGCTGAAGAACTAAATTTGCTGACCCTCATTATTGTGAGAGACCACATCTCTTGTTAGAGCATACAGCACCATAATCCTCTACGCAGAACACAGTAAAATATACTTTCTGCTGCAAACGGGCATTAGAATTATTCAAAAGTATACAAAAAGTGATGGGTGGAATGCTTGAGTTAATCTCAGTCACTTGTGATTACTAAGGGCCACGCCCCAGTCCATTTATTGTTTACACCATGCCTCCCCTCAGTTTGGGCCCATCCATATGCAAATTAGCCTTGACCCTGCTCCAATAAGAGCAGTCCAGCCCAAACTGTGGGCCAAGTCCTCACTGAACCGGAACACAAGCAACCCAGGACCAGTTTCGCCTGACTTTGGGCTCACCAGCCAGCTACAGCTTGGTTCCAGTGAAAGTGTGCCTGGGACACTGAGGTGGCACCCTGTCTTCTTCACTCAGAAAATGGGGGAGAGTAACAAATTACCATCCCCTCTTTAAATTGCAGAGTAAGGATTTTTTTCATTATTGGTCTGGTCTTCTCTCACTGCTTAGCCAACTCCATGGTGGTGAATACACCTCACAGTCATTACTCTGCTAATCCATGGGTTCTGTGTGCTTTGGGTGTCGGAGGTATTGTTTCTGGGATCATTACTCACTCCAGTGCCTGTCACAGTATTTGACCCTAGTCACTGAAATCCTGTTATTTGGTGGTTGGACCTTACCACCAATGGAGCACCTACCAGGGCCAGTGCTTTCCTGGCCATCTCCTTGCTGCAGTCAGATGAGTTGTTTTCAATGTCCTTTACTGTTGGCTCTTTCAGGTCAGGGTGCTGGACCACTTCTCTGTTCCAGTCCTAAGCAACTGTTCCCGGCTCTAACATTGTGCCATCCTCTACGCCCCTTTTTAGCAATGAAGTGCTGAAACGAGAGTAATACTGCTCTTTCTTCTTCATCTCTTCAGTTGCCCCTGAAGAGCAAGGTGTCTTTGTCCTCAACTTGAGGCAAGGGAAGCTTGGCCGAGCAATGATTTGTCAGACAGAGAAGTGTTTCCATTTTGTGTCTGCACTGTCAATACCCATGGTTTACGCAGCACAGGGCCTGCTGATCTTGATGGGGTAAAGAGAACTTTAAAAACATCCCTGCGGAGCTTTCAGATTTTCAGACCTCTGCCCTGTGCTCTCATACTGGTACCACTTCCCCTTTTCCTGGTGATTGGAGCTCTCGCTTGATTCCATGCCCAACCACCACCCCAACATGCCAACTGCTGATGTGGCTAATTGTGAGGAACCAAAGCTCTACCATGCGCTATCTACCGCTCGGGTGATTTCCTCATGTGATATGTATTTGCCAGGTGGTAAGAAATATTCTAACCACAAATCATTTCTATAAGACACCTCTGTTGAAATCTGACACGAAAAGAAAATGTCCGTTTTGAGGCTCATTCCACTCCCACACTTCAACATTTCAACCTATCCCTTTTCAAAAATTCAATTAGGGCCAACATTGCATTAGGAAGCATTTCACAAGGTGAATTTCTGTTGGGTGTCTTAGGCTCCTCACACTGGAATATTTATTTATTTATGTATTTATTTATTTGTTCATTCGTTCATTCAAGGCATCTTGCAACTAGGAAATGATGAAAGCAGACAGACCTACGGGGAAAACGGAAGAAAACAAAGGAGCAAGGAGACAAAAAGACGTTAGTAGACGGGATAGAACTTTAAGGCTTTCCAGAAAAAGGAAATGTCAGCATGCCACCCTTTCTGATGTTGTGGGGCCAGCAATCTGAAAGAGATGTCATCAAAGCAAGATTTCCTGAAGAAGCGGCTGGAAGCAAAAAGGGTAGAACCTGATTGAAAGGGTATGAGGGGAGTAAAGATAGTCAATATATCAGATAAAAAGTTCGGATCAGCTCAACTGAAGGCCCTGTGTGCAAAGCAAAGTGCCTTGAAGTGAACCTTTACATAACAGTAAGCAAATTAAATGACCTTGCAGGTTCATAAATGTGGTGGCGTTTGCGAGGGCCACCACTCTTCCTACCATGTTCTGAATTCTCGGAGTTTCCTCATCTGGCAGGCCATAGTCAAGCAGAACAGACTCTAGGCACCTCGTCAATGGCAAAGCAGGCCATAACTTTGTGTCTTTCTTGCAATAACCTGCCTAAAACCTTTCTAATCTGGACTCCATGCCTGTACTCAACTGCTACCGCACTCTACCATGTTAGCAACTTTAGTTCCTTGGCCCACCACAACTACCTTTCATCTAACCTCGTGAGTATTGATCTGTTTACAGGATTTGTGACAACATGCAATACTTTCTTGTCTCCACAACTTTGGTATCACGGGCTCTTCTTTACAAGGGATCCCATCATATCTCTGTCTGGCCGCTGCCTCTCTGTGGCATAGACTTCTGATCGGTGCCTTCAGGGCCTAGTCCTAGCTGCACCCATTGGCTCTACCTACACTACCTCTCAAGGGCAGTTAATCTTCTCTTTGGGCTTGCCCTTCTGCCTCTATGTCAAAGACACAGAAACCTTCTCACCCTGCCCCCTTCTCTCCCATCCGCCAATCACAAATCTCTAATTCACTGGCAGGCCTCAGTAGGTGACCCTGTGATCTATTGTGCTAAACACTACAATAAAGTCAATTACTTCTCTACTTCAACTCCACCCTTTACATCTACTCCTGGTCCCCATCCCCCACACACCTTGTCTTCAGGGGCTTAGGTTCGGTGGGGGGGTTGTTTGGGGTGTTACACCCCCTAATAAATGCATGTTCTGGTAAATAGTTGTGTGCAGGTGCTTTCAGTTGGTATTGTGAGATGTCACCAGGAATTTTTACATACACACAGACAAAAAAAGTGCACACACTCTGTTTGAAAGTCCTCATATTGGTTATTTGACAGAATATTTTTTTTTTTTTCTTTTTCTGTACTCTTACCAATCTGCAATCCTCTCCCTTTCCACTGTCTCTTAGGCCCCTCTTAAGCTCCCTGCTTGTCCTGTAATGTATTTAAACATTATATGCCCGTCTGATTGTCAGAAAATTTGAAGTTTACCCCCCATGTTACTGACCAAGCTACGCCCCTACTTGACTTATTGCACCTCAACTAGAATTCTCAGTTTGCTACCTGGCCCACAATGCACATGGGACCCTCTATCCCAGCCACTCGGTGTCAAGTTTGCAACATGCAGAAAATGCACCCCCCTCCCAGTCCACATCCCAAAACATCAATCAACCCACGTGTGCTTAGTAACCGGGACTGTTGCAACAGCCTGGCCCCGCCCTCGGTACTCCTCCCCTCGCCAAGGTCGTCAGCTTTGACCCACAAACCATAGCAACCTTGCCAAGCACACACCCTCTGCATCTTTTCGATGCCAAGCTAGGTGGCTGTCTGCTGAAGCCAGGCGACAGGACACGCCGCTGGGACTTGTTTTAAAACTAGCAAGTTATGGGATGCTTCAGGCAGGCGTAAATCTGATTTATCAGCAGTGAGTTCCTGTTGCGCCCCGCGCCGCGCCTTCTTTCGCAACCACTACACGGCCTTGCAGAGCGATAACGGGCCAGACCCAAACAGAGAGCTTTTTAAAGAAACGATGAGACGTGCTTGCTTCAGCTCCCCCAGAAGAGGCCTAGCTGGCAGGCTAAGGCCGTCTTTCAAGGTTATCGACAGAACGAAAAGATAAGATGTCTAACTGATGGCTGCTTCCTCCCTTGAGCAAATTGTGTGATCCTGGGCAGATCTTCCACCCAGCATCCGAGGGCCTATAAGAATCAGCCTACAGGCTTTGGCCGCTGCGGCATGGGATCTGAGGGTCAGCTCCGGCCTGTGGGCAGACAGAAGGCTTGTATCGCATTTACCCCCAACATCACCCCCTTTTTCCCTACTTCCTGTTTTTTGGGTTTATATATATTTTTTTTACTCCCGGTTCGCGATAGACGAGTACTGCGACCCTTTTTGACTATTTAAAGTTTACCTCTTCCACAACCGAAACGTGCTTGGAAGTTTGAGATTCTTGAGGAATCGCTGACACAGACCTGCCTAGGTCCGTGCTTGAAGGTGCTTCTCCAGTCCACGGGCTTTCGTTGAATTCTGGGACTTGTAGTTTTGTGTATCCCATTACACAGCAGAACTGAAAGCCCTGGATTTCAAAGAAAAAGCTTGCACATTCTATCTGAGGCTATGAGGGTGGCAGACGAGTTCAGCTGTCCACTCTGGGCCTGTTTTGTTTGTGAGTGAAGCTTGCCCTGCTGCTGCGGCTGCTACACGTTCTGTACCTGTTCTTGGAGTTTTCAGGATGTTTGCAGCGCTCCTGACTGTGCCCTGCCTGTTCAGTGTCTATCTGGGTGAAGCTTGCACTGATGCTGCCTCTGCTGCACGTCCTGCAGCTGTTCTTGGAGTCGTTAGGATATTTGCAGCGCTCCTGACTGTGCCCGGCCTGTTCAGTGTGTATGTGAGTGAAGCGTGCACTTCTGCCTGTTGCAGGTCCCGCAGCTGTTCTCGGAGTCGTTAGGATATTTGCAGCGCTCCTGACTGTGCCCGGCCTGTTCAGTGTGTATGTGAGGGAAGCTTGCACTGCTGCTGAGGCTGCTACCACGTCGTGTAGCTGTTCTTGGAGTCTTTAGGATGCTTGCAGTGCCCCTGACTGTGCCCGGCCTGTTCAGTGTGTATGTGAGTGAAGCTTGCACTGCTGGTGCCTCTGCTACACATCCTGCAGCTGCTCTCGGAGTCGTTAGGATGTTTTTAACACCCCTGACTGTGCCATGCCTGGTCAGTGTGTATGTGAGGGAAGCTTGCACTGCTGCTGCCTCTGCTGCATGCCCTGCAGCTGTTCTCTGAGTCATTAGGATGTTTGCAGCGCCCCTGACTGTGCCCTGCCTGTTCAGTGTGTATGTGAGGGAAGCTTACACTGCTGCCTCTGCTGCATGTCCTCCAGCTGTTCTTGTCTTCAAGATGTTTGCAGCGCGCCTGACTGTGCACTGCCTGTTCAGTGTGTATGTGAGGCAAGCTTGTATTGCTGCTGCCTCTGCTGCACGTCCTGCAGCTGTTCTTGGAGTCTTCAGGATGTTTGCAGCACCCTTGACTGTGCCCTGCCTGTTTAGTGTGAGTGAAGATTGCACTGCTGCTGCCTCTGCTACACGTCCTGCAGCTGTTCTCAAAGTTGTTAGGATGTTTGCAGTTCCCCTGACTGTGCCCTGCCTGTTCAGTGTGTATGTGAGTGAAGATTAGACTGCTGCCTGTGCTGCATGCCCTGCAGCTGTTCTCTGAGTCTTTAGGATTTTTGCAACGCTCCTGACTGTGCCCTGCCTGTTCAGTGTGTATGTCAGGGAATCTTGCACTGCTGCTGTCCCTGCTGCACGTCCTGCCGCTGTTCTTGGGGTCGTCAGGATGTTTGCAGCGCCCCTGACAGTGCCCTGCCTGTTCAGTGTGTATGTCGGGGAGCTTCCACTGCTGCTCCCTCTGCTGCACGTCCTGCAGCTGTTCTTGGAGTCTTCAGGATGTTGGCAGTGCTCTTGACTGTGCTGTGCCTGTTCAGTGTGTATGTGAGGGAAGCTTGCACTGCTGCTGCGGCTGCTACATGTCGTGTAGCTGTTCTTGGAGTCTTTAGGATGCTTGCAGTGCCCCTGACTGTGCCCGGCCTGTTCAGTGTGTATGTGAGGGAAGCTTGCACTGCTGCTGCCCATGCTACACGTCCTGCAGCTGTTCTTGGAGTCTTCAGGATGTGTGCAGTGCTCCTGACTGTGCCATTCCTGTTCAGTGTGTATGTGAGGGAAGCTTGCACTGCTGCTCCCTCTGCTGCACGTCCTGCAGCTGTTCTTGGAGTCTTCAGGATGTGTGCAGTGCTCCTGACTGTGCCGAGCCAGTTCAGTGTGTAAGTGAGGGAAGCTTGCACTGCTGCTCCCTCTGCTGCACGTCCTGCAGCTGTTCTTGGAGTCTTCAGGATGCTTGCAGTGCCCCTGACTGTGCCCTGCCTGTTCAGTGTGTAAGTGAGGGAAGCTTGCACTGCTGCTGCCTCTGCTACACATCCTGTAGCTGTTCTTGGAGTTGTCAGGATGTTTGCCATGCCCCTGACTGTGCCCTGCCAGTTCAGTGTGTAAGTGAGGGAAGCTTGCACTGCTGCTGCGGCTGCTACACGTTATGTAGCTGTTCTTGGAGCCTTCAGGATGCTTGCAGTGCCCCTGACTGTGCCCTGCCTGTTCAGTGTGTATGAGAGGGAAGCTTACACTGATGCTGCCTCTGGTGCATGGCTACAGCTGTTCTTGGAGTCTTCAGGATGTTTGCAGCTCCCCTGACTGTGCCATTCCTGTTCAGTGTGTATGTGAGGGAAGCTTGCACTGCTGTGCCTCTGATACACGTCCTGTAGCTGTTCTCGGAGTCGTTAGGATGTTGGCAGTGCCCCGATTGTGCTCTGCCTGTTCAGTGTGTATGTGAGTGAAGCTTGCACTGCTGCTGCCTCTGCTGCACGTCCTGCAACTTTTCTCTGAGCCGTTAGGATGTTGGCAGTGCCCCTGGCTGTGCCCTGCCTGTTCAGTGTGTATGTGAGGGAAGCTTACACTGCTGCCTCTGCTGCACGTTCTGCAGCTGTTCTTGTCTTTAGGATGCTTGCAGTGCCCCTGACTGTGCCCGGCCTGTTCAGTGTGTATGTGAGGGAAGCTTGCACTGCTGGTGCCTCTGGTGCATGACCTACTGCTGTTCTCGGAGTCGTTAGGATGTTGGCAGTGCCCCTCACTGTGCTGTGCCTGTTCAGTCTGTATGTGAGTGAAGCTTGCACTGCTGCCACCTCTGCTGCACATCCTCTAGCTGTTCTGGGAGTCATTAGAATGTTGGCAGTGCCCCTGACTGTGCCATTCCTGTTCAGTGTGTATGTAAGGGAAGCTTGCACTGCTGCTCCCTCTGCTGCACGTCCTGCAGCTGTTCTTGGAGTCATCAGGATGTGTGCAGTGCTCCTGACTTTGCCATTCCTGTTCAGTGTGTATGTGAGTGAAGCTTGCACTGCTGCTGCGGCTGCTACACGTCGAGTAGCTGTTCTTGGAGTCTTCAGGATGCTTGCAGTGCCCCTGACTGTGCCCTGCCTGTTCAGTGTGTCTGTGAGGGAAGCTTGCACTGCTGCTGCCTCTGCTGCACGTCCTGCAGCTGTTCTTGGAGTCTTCAGGATGTTGGCAGTGCTCTTGACTGTGCCGAGCCAGTTCAGTGTGTAAGTGAGGGAAGCTTGCACTGCTGCTGCGGCTGCTACACGTCGTGTAGCTGTTCTTGGAGTCTTCAGGATGCTTGCAGTGCCCCTGACTGTGCCCTGCCTGTTCAGTGTGTATGTGAGGGAAGCTTGCTCTGCTGCTGCCTCTGCTACACATCCTGCAGCTGTTCTTGGAGTTGTCAGGATGTTTGCCATGCCCCTGACTGTGCCCTGCCTGTTCAGTGTGTATATGAGGGACACTTGTATTTCTGCTGCCTCTGCTGCATGTCCTGCAGCTGTTCTTGGAGTCTTCAGGATGTTGCAGCACCCCTGACTGTGCCCTGCCTGTTTAGTGTGTATGTGAGGAAAGTTTGCACTGCTGCTGCGACTGCTTCACGCCCTGCAGCTGTTCTTCCAGTCTTCTGGATGTTTGCAGCTTCCCTGACTGTGCCATTCCTGTTCAGTGTGTATGTGACGGAAGCCTGCACTGCTGGTGCCTCTGCTACACATCCTGCAGCTGTTCTCGGAGTTGTTAGGATGCTGGCAGCGCCCCAGACTGTGCCATGCCACTTCAGTGTGTATGTAAGTGAAGCTTGCACTGCTGCTGCCTCTGCTGCACATCCTCTAGCTGTTCTGGGAGTCGTTAGGATGTTGGCAGTGCCCCTGACTGTGCTCTGCCTGTTCAGTGTACATGTGAGGGAAGCTTGCACTGCTGCCTCTGCTGCACGCCCTGCAGCTGTTCTCTGAGTCGTTAGGATGTTTGCAGCGCTCCTCACTGTGCCATGACTGTTCAGTGTGTATATGAGGGACACTTGTATTTCTGCTGCCTCTGCTGCATGTCCTGCAGCTGTTCTTGGAGTCTTCAGGATGTTGCAGCACCCCTGACTGTGCCCTGCCTGTTTAGTGTGTATGTGAGGAAAGTTTGCACTGCTGCTGCCTCTGCTGCATGTCCTGCAGCTGTTCTTTGAGTTGTTAGGATGTTTGCAGCGCCCCTGACTGTGCCATTCCTGTTCAGTGTGTATGTGAGGGAAGCTTGCACTGCTGCTCCCTCTGCTGCACGTCCTGCAGCTGTTCTTGGAGTCTTCAGGATGTGTGCAGTGCTCCTGATTGTGCCATGCCTGCTCAGTGTGTATGTGAGTGAAGCTTGCACTGCTGCCTCTGCTGTACGTCCTGCAGCTGTTCTTTGAGTCTTTAGGATGTTTGCAGTGCTCCTGACTGTGCCATGCCTGGTCAGTGTGTATGTGAGGGAAGCTTGCACTGCTGCTGCCTCTGCTGCACATCCTGCAGCTGTTCTTTGAGTCATTAGGATGTTTCCAATGCTCCTGACCGTGCCAAGCCTGTTCAGTGTGTATGTGAGGGAAGCTTCCACTGCTGCTCCCTCTGCTGCACGTCCTGCAGCTGTTCTTGGAGTCTTCAGGATTTTGGCAGTGCTCTTGACTGTGCCAAGCCGGTTCGGTGTGTATGTGAGGGAAGCTTGCACTGCTGCTGAGGCTGCTACACGTCGTGTAGCTGTTCTTGGAGTCTTTAGGATGCTTGCAGTGCCCCTGACTGTGCCCTGCCTGTTCAGTGTGTATGTGAAGGAAGCTTGCACTGCTGCTGCCTCTACTACACGTCCTGTAGCTGTTCTTAGAGTTGTCAGGATGTTTGCCATGCCCCTGACTGTGCCCGGCCTGTTCAGTATGTATGTGAGGGAAGCTTCCACTGCTGCTCCCTCTGCTGCACGTCCTGCAGCTGTTCTAGGAGTCTTCAGGATGTTGGCAGTGCTCTTGACTGTGCCAAGCCGGTTCAGTGTGTATGTGAGGGAAGCTTGCACTGCTGGTGCCTCTGCTACACATCCTGCAACTTTTCTCTGAGCCGTTAGGATGTTGGCAGTGCCCCGACTGTGCTCTGCCTGTTCAGTGTGCATGTGAGGGAAGCTTGCACTGCTACCTCTGCTGCACGCCTTTCAGCTCTTCTCGGAGTTGTTAGGATGTTTGCAGCGCTCCTGACTGTGCCATGACTGTTCAGTGTGTATGTGAGTGAAGCTTGCACTTCTGCCTGTTGCAGGTCCCGCAGCTGTTCTTTGAGTCGTTAGGATGTTTTTAACACCCCTGACTGTGCCCTGCCTGTTCAGTGTGTGTGTGAGGGAAGCTTGCACTGCTGCTGCCTCTGCTGCACGTCCTGCAGCTGTTCTTGGAGTCGTTAGGATGTTTGCAGCGCCTCTGACTGTGCCAAGCCTGCTCAGTGTGTATGTGAGTGAAGCTTGCACTGCTGCCTCTGCTGCACGTCCTGCAGCTGTTCTTTGAGTAGTTAGGATGTTTGCAGTGCTCCTGACTGTGCCAAGCCTGTTCAGTGTGAATGTGAGGGAAGCTTGCACTGATGGTTCTGCCTGTACAGTAAATATTGAACATCACACTTCACCTTTATTGTCAGAGCATTTGCTGCCTTTTAGTTTAGCTCCAATTAAGCACATTTAACTTTTTATGGGCTATGCTAGAAATACTCCACAGCTACTGTTAAACACTTTCAGAGATGTGTCACATTAGGGGCTCCTGATAATTATTTTGTACTCGACTGAGTTTCGGCATAAACTGTTTTAGTGACTCATGCAGGGACATAGCTCCTACTAATAGGGCACTAGGCACTACTGGAAGTAAACTCACACTGACAAGTGTGGCACCTGGAAGGAAGCTTGCACGGCGTGACACAGACCGCAAGGAGCTTACACCATCATTGCGCTCCTCAGAGACCACCCACTATGTAGAACAGTGGTTCCCAATCTGTGGTCCGGGGACCCCTGTGGGCCGTGAAGACTCCTCAGGGGGTCCATGACTGCTAAAAAAAATTAATAATATTAACAGATTAGATCCCCATCTCTCAGTAATGACTAAGTGTTGGGTTCCCAGATTCCAATAAAGATTCACTGGGGGTCCCCGGGCTTCAGTAATGATAAAGTGGGGGTCCACAGAAGTCAAAAGGTTGGGAACCACTGATTGTACAGCACTGCAGAAAGGATGCTCACACTGTCACAGGGTGACAATGTGTAAGGACTATATGGCAAGGATGCTACATAGGCACAGCTGTTTTGGGATGATGCGTATATGCTCAGGCCGCTGCTGAAGGGTGCACACACAGACAGGACAATGGCGAGGGCTTACAGTGTCTGGGTAAAGATGGGAAAGAGGTCACAGTGTGTAATGCTGTTAGAAGAGACTGCAGGCCTTAATGGCGGTGTTGGCACACAGCTTGCTCTACTGGGCCTTAGCAATGAAGTGCTGGATGGAGGTAATAACCAGGGCCACTGGAATTACACGGCAGGGGTGAGACAAATGATGCAGAAGGGTTGACTAAATTATGTGTCAAGAAAAGGCAAAATATTTGGCATAACGCGGCACGTTTTGTGATGGTATTATTTGATTATTTTGTCATTTCTAACCATGCTAACGCTGTCTGGGCATAGGATGAACCTCATTACCGCCAGGTTAACACCCAAATAGAGCATAAAACAACAATAGGGTGACCAGTCAACCTTTGCAAATGGCCTTCCACTGCATGGCGACACATGTTGCTGCATTTTTAGTAACTTTGGAACCGTTTGAGCTAGAAACAACATTTGTTTGTTAAAATCTGCAGATTATGCAGCTGTACATAAAGTGGCAAATGAAGAGAATCCGTGATTGTGCAAAAAATGCAACACGTGACCCCACAATCTCATAATTCCAGTGACCCTGGCAATACCTTACTCCGCTGCGGCCCACACCAGGAGCATTAGAGAGAGTCCTTCTACATCAGGAGTGAGGAGGAGGAGATTGGCAAACTGGTAGTACTCTTTCACTGCTGTTATAGCAGTGGGTGAGTAGCATACCAGTGTGAGTACCCTACTCTGATGCTTAGAGCACTGTACATATATATTACGTGCAAAGAGGTGGTCTTCAATCGTTCGCCAACCTTGTGTGTCCGGTTGGTTCTGTGGGGCAGCATCCTGGGCAGAGGCACTGGCAAAGGCGGCATTTCTTCTGGGCTCTGGCAGACCAAAGCAATCGCTCTCATTGCAGTTGGGTCAAACCCAGAGGTCTCTGTCCCCATCCACTTCCTCTAATTGGCGGATCAAAGCAAGAGGTCTCTGCCTCCTCTTGCCTTAGAAGCCTTAGAGGGTCAGCCAGTGACAGGAGGAGGGATCTGGGAGGAAGAGAGGTCAACGCAGCCATGATGGCCTGTGTGTTTCCATTTCCTCACCACTGCCTCCCTCTTCCTTCCCACGGCTGCCCACAGCGTGTGCCCTTCAAACAAAGTTCAAAGTGCTATAATAAGTATGGGAACTTTTACCCTGAGAGCAGTGGGGGCGGAGTCGGTGACTGTGGGCGCGGAGTCAGTGAAAGTGGGGCCGGTGAATGTGGGGGCGGGGTCAGTGATTGTGAGGATAACTCAGTGAATGTGGGGGCGGGGTCAGTGATTGTGAGGATAACTCAGTGAATGTGGGGGCGGGGTCAGTGATTGTGAGGATAACTCAGTGAATGTGGGGCTGTCGGTCAGTGAATGTGGTGGCAGGGTCAAAGGCGTGGCTAAAAAGAACAAAATATTCTGTAACTATTTTGTTGGTCTTTCAGGTAACTGCATAGAAAACAACGCACACACCTTACGTTAACAAATAACCAGTGGCGGCTGGTGAAATTTGAAAACGGTGTAAGACTTGTGGATGAGTTTTATGTCGCAAGCGAACAGGCCTGATAGACAACAGGGGTGTTTCAGAGGGCTCTCCACTCGAGAAAATTTTGAATAAAGGAGTAGTAAACGGTGCATTTTTAATGAAATCTGAGAAAGCAAAAAGGTTTATAAAGCAATTGTGAACATACCTTGAAATATTCAAACACATTCAAAACTGACTTGCTGCATTAAATATGTTTAACAATTAGTGTAGTGTGTAAAAATATGATTTCATTTTCACCTCTCTTCCGCTCTAGGGTGTGACTGCTGGCACAGTAGGTGCCCATTTGAACACAACGTCATTGAAAGATGTTTCAATGGTGGGTGTCACACAGGCAAGAGAAACAGAGTGGTTAAGCACACACGGAGCAGTCTCTTATAAGAAATCAATGTTAACATAAAGGCAAAGTCCTAAATGTTTATGCAATGTTAGTGTTGGTGCCAGCCGAATGCCGCCATTTTGTGGAACTCATGTGAGGAGCATTATTCCCAGGCCAGACCTTATTCAGGACATCACACACAAACAAATTATAGGCCCGGTAGTGTACAGCACAACATGGGTGTCGGACACGGTCAGAGAATGAGAGTCCAGCCCACGCACCTTCCCACTCGACACTAATTATGAAAATGCATTCATATTTTTCAGAAACACACAGCCACATTTCTGACTCAGACACTTTCAACTGAAAAAAATAACCTTAAAGGAAACCATTAAGGCTCCCTCAATAGTTGTTGGCAACAATAAGGAAAAATACCAGAAGAACAGATGCAAAAGTATTCCCAAGTATGTGCATAAAGATGCTTATTCAAAAGTCAATATTGTGAAGTCTGAGAAAACTCAGGACAGGCAAAAAACTACGAGTGGTCTCAGATGTCTCTGCAAAATGGCATATTTGGCCAGGGATCATGCCACAGTCACTGCAATCGCAATGAATCCACCATAGTTCAGTTAAGCAATCATTATCAAAATTAATTAACAGAAACAAGTAGGTCAGGACAGGTGCATATTTGATTTGTAAACACGGGCGCGCCGCGTCGACTCGGAAAATCTCAGGGCTGATGACCTTATGTCAAACAATCCAGTGAACCCACCATATATAGTTTTGCATCCAAGGGGGAGCAGTAGGATGGATCTGAGCTCACCAGTGCCCATTGCAGAAAACAGGTACCATAATTCAACATTATCACTCGTAAATTTGGTGTCTCTGTTTCACTCCCATTCCAAAGTTGAATACGCCGTGTTTGTTTTCCATTTTGGCTGTTTGTAAATCCCATCAAAGACATGTTTTGTGCGTTTTATTTTCTTGATTCAGACTAGTAAAATGCAAACAAAATTCTTTGTTTGATGTACAATCACAAAAGATGCTTAAAAATTAAAACTTTACAGCTGCTGCAGCTTGTCCGTTTTCCAACTTGACTCAACTGACCATGATGAGATTTCGTTTGGCAGTGCTGTTGAAAAACAGCAAGCACAGCACTGCACCATGCTTAATTTTAAGGATTTAGGGCCAGATGTAGAAAGCCTTTTGCACGTCGCAAACTGCGAAAAACGCAGTTTGCGACGTGCAAAAGGCCTAACGCGATGCACAACCTCAAATTGCGAGTCGGTACCGACTCGCAATTTGAGGCTGCGACTCGCAAATAGGAAGGGGTGTTCCCTTCCTATTTGCGACCGCATCGCCATGCTGAGTTGCTTTGTGACCGCAAACCAACTCGCAGTTACCACCCACTTGAAGTGGGTGGTAACTCATTCGCAAAAGGGAAGGGGTCCCCATGGGACCCCTTCTCCTTTGTGAATGGCGAAAAAAATGTTTTTTCAGAGCAGGCAGTGGTCCTATGGACCACTGCCTACTCTGAAAAAAACGAAACCAAATGGTTTCGGAAGTTTTACTTTTTGCAACTCGTTTTCCTTTAAGGAAAACGGGCTGCAAAAAGAAGAAAAAAAAACTGCTTTATTAATAAAGCAGTCACAGACATGGAGGTCTGCTGTCTCCAGCAGGCCACCATCCCTGTGTGTGCATGGACTCGCTATGGGGTCGCAAAATGCGACCCACCTCATTAATATTCATGAGGTGGGTCTTTGCGACCCCATAGCGAGTCGCAGAAGGTGTCTGAGACACCTTTCTGCATCGCAAATTGCGAGTTGCAATTTGCGAGTCGGTCAGACTCGCAAATTGCAAGTCGCAAATTTTTCCCTACCTACATCTGGCCCTTAATATGTAGACTACCTTCTGTTGCAGTAGGGGACTGCCAGCTGAGGTCACTGAGCTGGGAAGTTTCAGGCTACTGCTCTCTGTAGGACAGTACCATCTTCCATCTTTCTAGCATAGTTACCCCCACTTTTTGCCTGATGTCAGTGTGTTTAGACTGTAGTTCACTGGGATCCTGCTAACTAAGACCCAAGTGGCTCTGCTCCCTCCTCTAAATGTGGTTGCTTGCTGACTTTTTTACACCCACAATTGGTATACTGATGCACTTATGTAATTCCTAGTATATGGAACTTAGGTACCCAGGGCATTGGTGGGTCCCCCATGAGCTGCAGCGTGTATTGTTCCGCCCATGGGAGCCCATGCACACTGTGTCTGCAGGCCTGCCATTGCTGCCTGTATGAAATGGTTCATGCACCCTTTCACCACAGATGTAAGGCTTGCCTTTTATCCTGGTCACTGCACTTAGACACTGTAACTCACCCCTCTGGTAGGCCCTTCAGCCAAAGGGCAGGGTGCATGTCCCTAGGTGTGAGGGTACCCTTGCATGAGCGGGGTTCCCCTAAAAACCCCAGACTCCATTCCCTGGCTTTTTAGGTGCGGGGAAGCCATCTTAAGGTACGTAGTGGACACCGGTCAACACGAGTGCTCCAACCACATAATGGCTTCTCCGAACCTAGGCATGCTTTGTATCAAACATGTTGGAATAATGCAACTACACCGATTACAGTGCTAGCTGCATGATCCTCTGTAGTCTGGGGGTTCCTTAGAGGATCTCCCAGTTCTGCCTGTGCAGCCTTACGGGGTCTGGCTGCCAGCCCACGCTGCTGCCAACTCCAGGCACTATTCTTTCCTTCTGCTGATGAGCCTGGATCTGGTATCTCCAAAGGGAGATATACCAATGGTAGTCTAGTAGTTAGCATTGTAATAACAAATCCTTTATTTTTGCAACACTTGTGTGGTTCTTTCTTGTGAGTGAGTTACTGTCTGACTACTGTGGTATTGCAAGTGCTTTGCATTCCTTCTGGATAAGCTTTAGCTGCTCGCCTCAGCTACTCCTAGATAGCTTTTGCTATCTAGGCACCTATACACTACACTAAAGATTGCCTGGACTCAGTATAGGGTGCTACACCACAGGTGTACCCCATAAACTGAGCCAGCCTCCTACACTCTCCACCACTCTTCGTGCACAATGCCTTTGCTGGTGCGGCACACGAAGAGGGAGGAGGAGAGCAAGGAACAGAAATGGCCAATCACTACATGTCTTCATAATAAAGCTATGAGATGACTGGCCATTGTTCCAGCATGGACCTGATTCTCCCCACCTCCGTACTGCCTCAAGCACGAGTGGGGGACCATAAGACAAGAGGCCTAACCGCTTGTCCTAAACCAATCCAGGTGCTTCGCTCTTGCTGTGAAAACATGAGAGCAGTACCTGAATTGGCTTGGCCACCCAGCGTCCATGTGGAGTCCTGTAGGCTGAGTTTGTGACACCTCCCTGGCTCACTGATTGCTCAGGATCAGAGGCCTCTAGACTACAGCACCATAGTACTAGTGTCATTGTTAAACTCCACAACACACGCCTCGTAACCTCACTCTCCTGCTGCAACCAAGACAGCGGCTGAGAAAAAGTGCCATGGCCCAAAACAATAAGTGTAAATTGATTTCACATTACATAAAGTGGCTCAGGGGGACACTACAGTGGCAGGAGGGACCTAAATAGTGGAGCAACTCCCTGAAGCCCCAATAGAGAAACAGCCCTGCAATTAACTGCAAGTTAAAATGGCCCAATGGAAATTACACATAGTATAAAATATGCTGTCACAAAACGTGCAAAAAAAATAAGGTTTAAGACAAAAAAGAGGTTTCAAGTATAGATTTTAGTAAAATGCAATCAGACATTACCGAGTGCTAAAAAAAAATTATGTGTCCATTGGATCTCGTACTCCAGAACTCAGCTGGTAACACCATTTCAAAAAGAATAAATGAAGTTTCAAGCAACTCCATCAATTAAAGCTAATACTGGCTCTCAAGCTGCCTTTGCATTTGCAGATTAACTAATTGTACAAATATCATAGCAGGTATCCTGGCGAGAAGGCTTGTTTGGTCTTTCACTGACTCTCACCTGATTCCACAGCACAGGACACCCCCGTCCCTTTACCCTTCAGCCAAAGCCATCATAACTGTCAGAATTAACCAATTAACTGCTCTGCGTTGTCTTCTGTTTTTGTGATGGCATAAATGATGTCATAGATCATGTCATGAGTGATGTAATATATGACGTCGTAAGCTACGCATGGCGGGTGTAAGTTATAGGTGAATTTCTGTGTTTTTTTTAGTTCAAAACATTTATGTTGCCACTAACATATTCACCTGGCTATAACTTTCCTTTAACTTTAGTTTATTTCAGTGAAGTTCTAAGCGTTTCTTTTTTAAAGAGAGCTTTCTATTAGGGGTGGAAGAGTTTATTCCGCTCCGCTGGCAGAGTTGGTGGAGTTTTGGCTTAAAGCGGAGTTCCAGACAAATTCTGTCAAACGCCAGGCTCCCCGTGGAGTATTTTCTCATGCACAATAAGATGGCGAGTGCAATCGAGATTTGGTGTCCCCTAGCATGATTTTCGCTCACTAGGATTGCACCTGGTGAGATTTCTCTAAAAAAAGAGGGTTGAGGGAGGTTTTCACCGTTCATGGTCAGAACGCTGCTGCTCGAGTAGAAAATGTAATCGAGCAGCAGCAAAATCAACTCGGGAAGCTGCACCATTTGTTGCACCAGGTGGTGCAGTTTGTGCTGATTTTTCAGCGAGGAAGGATCTCCTGGTGCTAAATCACAGCGCGAGCAGTGCGATATGCCTATTTTTGCCCATTTGTGAATGTTTGTGGAATCTCGCAGAGTTTTTTTGTAACTCCGCTGAATTCCAGTGAGTTAAACTCCGCAAGTTCTGCTCTGGCTTACTTTTTAGCACACTAACTATAACATTACTTTATCTTTGTTTTTTCTATGCATTTCTAGGGTTTTTTTTTAACATAAAGTTATATAGTATTACCTTACATAAAGCTAACCCTGTAAAGATCCAAATAAAGGTGCTACTCAGTTGTAAATGTAGATCATATCTTCTTTAATAAGTAGGTAATAGCAGAGACCCCATCCACATCAAGATACATCAGCAACTCCCAGAAATGCCTTTGCTTAACATTCCACATTAGAACCCTCCACATTCTAGATGTCTACCTCATAGCTTTGCTTAGTTCTAGAACACCACATCAACCCCCCACCACGCACGGCAATGGGGTGTGCGCGGCACAGGGTTGGCCACAGGGACATATGTTTTTTAAAGGGAAGAGTGCCTACATGGCCTCCCTCCCAAAGCCTGATTAAGCCCATTAGGCCTTGGGGGCCCCAGGGTTGTATGTTTTTTAATAGGGAGGGGGCTACGTGACCAAAACTCACAAAAAAGGGGAGGGGAGCTGCACAGCCCTCTACCTGAGTCTCTTTAGACCCTAGGGGCCCTATCCATCAGGGCCCTGTTTTAATTAACCCCAAGGACGTAAAGGTTACATCCTTGGCTGCTGGGCTGAGGCGCCAAGGACGTAACAGTTACGTCCTTGGACCGGCTAATGGGGGGAGCGCTACCCCCCCCCCCCCCCAAGAGCCTCGCCTCCACGTCCCCAGGGCAGGGATCGAAGGGAAATCGCTTCCCCTTCCACCCCCGCTCCCCCTACCCCACCCCCGTGGCATCTGATGACGTCAGCGTGCAATTGCGTGCTGACCTCATCAGAGGCTGCCCCAACCGCACACGAAGCTCAGCTTCCAGGGCGGATCGGAAGAGGAGGATTACGGGGTGAGAGAGACATCAAAGGAAAGGAAAGGCCTTTCCTTTCCTTTGATGTCTCTCTCATCATTTCTGCTGCCCGATCGCAATGCGATCGGGCAGCAGAAATGCCCACTAGACACTAGGGAGGGTTTTTTTTGTATTTCTGAATAAGGGGACCTTGGACAAGGGCCACTCCCAAGGGGGGGGAATTATTTTTAGGCCATTTCTGCCCCCCCCCCGGGGGCGTAGAAACCGCTAGACACCAGGGATTTTTTTGTTTGTTGATTTTTTTTTTTTTAGATGTGGGGAGCGACCCCTTAGGCAAGGGTCAGTCCCTGGGGGCAAAATTAACTTTAGGTGATTTCTGTCCCCCTTGGGGGCAGATCGGCCTATTTTTATTAGACCAACCTGCCCCCAAGGGGACTGAAACCACTAGACACCAGGGATTTTTTTAGAACAGTTTCACATGAGGGGAGCGAGCCCTTAGGCAAGGTTTGCTCCCCTGGGGGAAAAATCTTTTTAGGCCATTTCTACCCCCCTTGGGGGCAGATCAGCCTATTTTTAGTAGGCCAATCTGCCCCCAAGGGGAGCAGAAGCCACTAGACACCAGTGATTTTAATTTTTTGCGTGGGGAGCGACCCCTTAGGCAAGGGTCATCCCCTGGGGACACATTACTGTTGGCCATATCTGAGCATCTTGTTTTGGAAGGCCCATCTGGCCCCACAGAGACCAGGGAAGATTTTTTTTTTTTTTAAAGGGTGGTGGTATGGCCATACCCTCACCCCAAATAAATGGGACCAAAGTTGTTCTGCCCACCTGTGGGCAGATGGGGCAATTACCCTGATCCACTCCCCGGGGGGGGGCACAAAGCCTACTAGATGCCAGGGAAATAAAAAAATAGTGGGGTGGTGGCTACCAACCAGTATGGGCATGGTTATGCCCCCACCCCAACTGAACGAGGTAACAGTCTTTCAGCTCTCCCCTGCACACTAAAGCATCTTATCCCACGGCAAGCAAGAGGACATTTGATTATTTTGGGTTTTGGTTTTACATTTGGGCCATGAGAGCTTTTCTAGCTCTCTAAATCGTCCCACTTGGAATGGTGAGGGCTGCACTTTTTAGACTTTGGGACGCTGCCATGTAGGAAAATCGACAAGACCTAGACACATCTGTAAACTAACATCTGGGTGAGTCCAGAGTGGTGCGCTTCAAATGCACCTCGCACCAATTTCTTATCCACAATGCCCTGCAAACCTCCAACTTTGCTGGAAATCACATATTTCCCCCACATTTTTGTCATTGAACCTTCGGGAATCTGCAGGAATCCGCAAAACTCCTACCACCCAGCATTGTCACATCTTTACCGATAAAAATTCTTCCCCACTTGTCAGCCTAAAAATGTTTTTTTCAAACTGCTCTTTTGGACTCGCTTTGGTTCCCCCTCGATTTCGACACTTTTTTGGCTCTTCCCTGTCACTGTCACTGAGGGGAATGTTGGGTGGTAGGAAATTTGTCCCGGTGCACTGATCCCACACAGAAATCTGGGAAAATTGTGATTTTTTAGCTAAATGTGAGGTTTGCTGAAGATTCTGGGTAAGAAAACACTGAGGGATCCACGCAAGTTATACCTCCCTGGACTCCCTCGGGTGTCTAGTTTTCAGAAATGTTTGGGTTTGGTAGGTTTCCCTAAATGGCTGCTGAGCCCAAGGCCAAAAACGCAGGTTCCCCCCCTTTAAAAACAGGTAGTGTTGCGTTTGATAATTTTGATGTGTCCACATAGTGTTTTAAGGAATTTCCTTTTACGAGCACTAGGCCTACCCACACAAGTGAGGTACAGTTTTTATCGGGCGACTTGGGGAAATGCTGGGTGGAAGGAAATGTGTGGCTCCTCTTAGATTCCAGAACTTTCTATCACCGAAATGTGAGGAAAAAGTGTTTTTCTTGCCAAATTTTGAGGTTTGCAATGGATTCTGGGTAACAGAACCTGGTGACAGCCCCACATTTCACCCGATCCTGGATTCTCCTGGGTGTCTAGTTTAAAAAAATGCACAGGTTTGGTAGGTTTCCCTGGGTGCTGGCTAAGTTAGAAGTCAAAATCTACAGCTAGACACTTTGCAAAAAACAGCTCTGTTTTCTTTGGGAAAATGTGATGTGTCCACATTGTATTTTGGGGCATTTCCGGTTGCGGGCACTAGGTCTACCAACACAAGTGAGGTACCATTTTTATCGGCAGACTTGGGGGAATGCTGGGTAGAAGGAAATGTGTGGCTCCTCTCAGATACCAGAACTTTATTTTACCGAAATGTGAGGAAGAAGTCTATTGTTGGCCAAATTGTGAGGTTTGCAAAGGATTCTGGGTAACAGAACCTGATGAGCCCCACTAATCACCCAATCTTGGATTCCCATAGGTGTCTAGTTTTAAAAAATGCACAGGTTTGGTAGGTTTCCCCAGGTCCCGGCTGAGATAGAGGCCAACATCCACAGCTAGGCACATTGCAAAAACCAGCTCATTTTTCTTTGGGAAAATGTGACGTGTCCACATTGTGTTTTGGGGCATTTCCTGTCGAAGGCACTAGGCCTACCCACTCAATTGAGGTACCGTTTTTATCGGGAGACTTGGGGGAATACTGGGTGAAAGGAAATTTGTGGCTCCTCTCAGGTTCCAGAACTTTCTGTCACCCAAATGTGAGGAAAAAGTGTTTTTGGGCCAAATTTTGAGGTTTGCAAAGGATTCTGGGTAACAGAACCAGGTGAGAGCCCCACAAGTCACCCCATCCTAGATTCCCCTAGGTGTTTAGTTTTTAAAAATATACAGGTTTGGTAGGTTTCCCTAGGTGCCGGCTGAGCTAGTGGCCAAAATCCACAGCTAGGCACTTTCCAAAAAACACGTCAGATTTCAATGTAAAAATGTGATGGGTCCATGTTGCGTTTCCTGTCGCAGGCACTAGGCCTACCCACAAAAGTGAGGTACCATTTTTATCGGGAGACTTGGGGGAACACAGAATACAAGAACAAGTGTTATTGCCCCTTGGCTTTCTCTACATTTTTTCCTTCTAAATGTAAGGCAGTGTGAAAAAGACATCTATTTGAGAAATGCACTGTAATTTACATGCACAGAGATGTGCAAATAACCACTGCTTTTCAACACCTTATCTTGTGCCCATTTTGGAAATACAAAGGTTTCCTTGAAACCTATTTTTCACTCTTTATATTTCAACAAATGAGTTGCTGTATACCCGGTATGGAATAAAAACCCAGTGCAGGGTGCATCTCATTTATTGGGTCTGGGTACATATGGTTCTTGATGAACCTACAAGCCCTAAATATATCCCTGCAACCAGAAGAATCCAGCAGACATAACGGTTTATTGTTTTAAAAAATCTGACATCACAGGAAAAAGTTACAGAGTAAAACGTGGAGAAAAATGGCTGTTTCAATATTTTTTTATTTCAGCTGTTATTTTCTGTAGGAAAACCTTGTAGGATATACACAAATGGCACGCTGCTGAATTTAGAATTTTGTCTAGTTTTCAGACCTGTTAGGTTTCCAGGATCCAGCATTGGTTTCACGCCCATTTCTGTCACTAACTGGAAGGAGGCTGCAAGCACAAAATATAGTAAAAATGGGGTATGTCCCAGTAAAATGCCAAAATTGTGTTGAAAAGTTTGGTTTTCTGATTCAAGTCTGCCTGTTTCTGAAAGCTGGGAAGATGGTGATTTTTGCACGACAAACCCTTTGTTGATGCCATTTTCAGGAAAAAAAAACACAAGCCTTCTTCTGCAGGCCTTTTTGCCCATTTCACAAAAATAATGAAATTGTTGCTGTATTTTGGTTGTCTTGATCTCCTCCAGGGGAACCCACAAACTCTGGGTACCTCTAGAATCCCTAGAATGTTGGGGAAAAAAGGGACGCAAATATGGCGTGGTTAGCTTATATGGACAAAAAGTTGAGGGCCTAAGCATGAACTTCCCCAAATAGCCAAAAAAAGGCTCGGCACTTGAGGGGGAAAATGCCTGGCAGCGAAGGGGTTAAAGGGGAGGTGGGCCCCCCCAACAAGCAATATTAGGCCCTGGGACCAAATTCCCCAGGGCAGTTTTTTTGTTTTTTGATTAAATAGGAGGTGGGCACGTGACCCCCTCCCCAAGCCTTATTAGGCCCCGGGGACTCTGCCCCCCAAGGCTTTTTTTATGAAAGAGGATGGGGGCATGGTGGCTCCCCTCCCTGAGCCCTTTTAGGTCTTGGGGACCCCCATCCTCCAGAGCCTTTGTTTTATGAACAGGGAAACAGGGCACGTGGCCTGCTTCCCGAGCCTTGTATGCCCTGGGGACTCCACTCCACAGGGCTGTTTTTTTTATGATAGCTGAGGGGTGGCGGGATGTTGCAGTTTTCGTGCTATTGATGTCCAGGTAGTGATAACATTTAATTTCTCTTATGTCGGATACCGGCTGGCATCTCTCCAAGATGCTGACGACATTGAGATACCAGTACTGTACATGCAATGAAATGAGCGACGATGCTTGAAAATAGTTGTCAGCTTGATTCAAATTTGAACAACATTTATCACATCACTGAATCTACCCTCACAATCAGATGTCACCCAGTGCCTTAAATGGGAATGTATTCTGAGGCCTCGAGTGCCTGCATTTCTTTAATATGAAAGAGATTACCCACACTTTTCAGTGGGTTTGCAGAACTTTCAATAGGAAAGTACCAGTACTTTTGAGGAGCAAACAGGTACTCTGGAATAGTGAGTACTGGCATTCCTGTGGTCCTGTTTCAAGCAATTACATCACCCAATTCCATGATGTTTTACTGGTTCAATAAAATGATGACCTTTTAATTGGATAGTTCTAACAGTCATTGTTCTATCTGTCAAAGTGGTACATGATAATATGAGTTTTCCAGATGGCATGGCATTGTACCCAAATGCCCAGAAAAAAAGGCAAAGCTACCTGAGACATCACAACCAGCCTTTAAAGTGGTAGGAGATAGTTTTATTTTCACTGGCTGGCAGGGCTCAATGTGTTTTCATTTTTTGATGCCGGTTAAAGGCAGATAGCCGGTCAAAAATTTGCAATGGGAAGGATCAGCAGGATGGGGACTACTGCCCAAGAAGCTGCAAAGCTAGCCAGAGGCCTTGCAGCCAGCCTGAAAATTATAAAAGGTAAGGCATGGGTTTGATTTCCTGTATTATGTTGGATTTGGAGATGGGTAGCATAGGAAGGATGCCTCACCTGGCCACCATGAATGGGAGTGTGGCCATCAGCTGCAGGGATTACAGCTGAAGTCCGTTGATAGCCTACACCACATCCCCTTGCAAGGGGCGTGTGAACTCTGCTGCTCAGGAGCAGCTTCTCCTGTGGTGAGGCCTCCTTGTAATGCCCTCAGGCCAGGATGGGAGAAGGTGCATCGCATGTGTACCTGCTCAGGCTGGCCAGGTTTAATACTGAACAATGGGTCAGCCCACAGAACAAATGTCCGGTTGGCAGTCTATGCTAGGTTGGGGATGGGTTTCTGTAGCCTCTCAAGTTCAGAAGAGCAGGCAAAAAAAGTAGGGGGAGAAAAACAATCACAGTTGGGCTCAGACATTGGACCCTGAGCACCGGACAAATGCCTGCCTTCCCGAATGCTGGGTCAGAAAGATGCCTCATCATGTAAACTAAAAATAATATGTGTCTATGGGATCTAAGAAAACTGGTCTCGCAAAGAAGGGTGTGGACAGAAGGGTAACATGAGGCAGGCTAATTCCCTCGAGTGCAGTCAGGGCAGAAACCGACCAAGGATTCTGTATGTCAACCTGGAATGTGCATGGTGCCTTCCTGGCTAGGGTCTGAGCCACAGCCTGACTGGGTCTTGTCTTCTGGTGACCATCTGCCTTCGGAGACCTTTGGGAGCTTGAGAGGGACTTGGGGTGTGAACCCCACTAAAAAGTTTGGCTTCCTTGGGTCCAGCAAGAATAGGTGCAATCTGGGCCTTGTGTAGTTTCTGATCAGGTTGTAGCCTTAATTTCTGTTCCTCTCCATTTCTTGTTCATGGGATCTATTTGTTCAGTAGAAGGAAGTACCCTTCCATATAAAAGGTTTATGACCACAATTAATGTTACCAATTCCCTTCCTTGTCCTTTTGGCATCCTTTTACTCATTCAACAGCATCTCTTCCTGGTGCATGTTGCCATGAAGATCACTACGCCTTCTTGGATGAGTCACCTTTTTTCTGTACACAGCTTGCAGGAGCTCCTGTGGCTATGCAGGTCCGGTCTAGCCTCCTATATGTTGTATTCCTTTATACTATTAAAATGTGCACATCTCTCACACACCCTTTCCTTGCCAGGTGCTGTGTCCCATTACACGATTATAGCACCTTCGGGGACATGAAATCACTACCCATATGGGTTTAAAAAAAACCTTTCTGAGCAAACAACCTACTTAGTGTATATAGTGTCTATCTATGTAAGCGCTTCAGTGCCCTACATTGGGAGCACAGTCAGACACCGTTAATGAGAAAAACTCCAGGTTTACTGTTGTGTTTTTTAAGCCAAAAATTGCTATATTTCGTCTGTCTCCCACCTGAAATTGCCTCTGCATCAATAGAAGTCAATAGGGAACTATATTCCCCCAATTTTCTTTTCAAAGTTTCTCACTTTAATCAGGGGCGTAGCTTCAGGAGAGTATGGGGTGTTACAACCCTCTAACAAATATATCTTTTGATAAATAGTTGGGTACATGGGCTTTTTAGTTGGGTATAGTGAGGTGTCTGTCGGATTTCAACGGGAATTTTACAGACATAAACAAAGCGCGCAAACTCTCTCCCTCACTCCGTTTGGGAATACTTAAAAAATGTTGGTTATTTCACAAAATAATGTGCCTTCTCTCACTTAGTGTCCACACAAATCTGCATTCCTCCCCCGTTCCGCCGCCCCTAAGCCCCTTTTGTGTTCCCCGCTTGTGGTATAATGTATTTTAACATTGTGAGCCAGCCTGATTGCTGGGAGAAGCTCACACCCCGCCCGGTCTTACTGCCCAAGCTACGCCCCCGACTCACCCCTCCTAAAGTGCTGGCAAGCTTGCGTGCAAAGGGATAGTAAACATAATGCAACCGCAGTAACACAATTCAGCTTCTAGTGGGCCTCGTGTAAGGCTCATTATTATTTTATGTAAACAAAAGGGGGCAGAAGAGGCAGGGCACAGGGACGCTCTGTTAAGTAAACCGAGGCTGCTTGTTGACACCGTGGTGCACACAGCTCGCGCTCCGGCTCCCGCCAGGAAACAGTGAGGCGCGCGGGGACGCGCACCTGGCGCGGGGGCACCGTCTCCGCCTGGGGATGGAGAGGCGGGCGCGTCCCTCACGCGCCTCCACGCTTCACGGCGCAGCCCTCGAGCCTGGCTCGGAGCTGTTCCAGGCCTGGGAACCGGTCCGTGGCGTCCTGGGCGCGCCCCATCCGGTGGATCCCGGTTCTGGCAGGGTGAAGTAATCACAGCGCCAAGAAGGCGGAGGCATGTCTTGCAGAGATTTCACTGACAAGACGCAGGGCCCGATTCTGGGCGCTGTGCCGCTTGTGAAAAGCAGTCACCATTGGGTGATTTACCACCTCAGTAAACTTTAGGGTCGAGCGCGCAAGCGCTTTGACCTGTCAAAAGTATTGGGGGCTTTTAACTCGTGCCCATCGCACGCCCATCATTTTCACTCCTTCCTGGGCTTGTCTTTTAAAAATTCTTTGATATCATTGGTAAATGCTCCACTTTGTCCCGCCATGGGGAGGTTTTGTCACCGACTTGCAGGCTCCCTTAAATAACTGCATGATTGCTGATACTTTTGACTATGAGCAAGCTTCTTTTTCCTTTTGTGTCTCTCCTTCGCACTCATGCTCATGGCTGCCAGGGCACTTTGAATCTACTTGCTTATGTCAACTGTTTTACTTATTATTTTCAATTTATGTGGCAAGAAAAGTCAAGTTAGGAATTTACAACTTTAATTAAGTTGAGCAAATGAGAGACCCTTTGTATTGAAAATGCTTGTTTTTGTCAATTGCTAAACTTATGGTAGACATTCGAACTTCATGTTCACATGCCGCGCTGTTCTGTCCTTTGCATTGGCAATCTGGCCTGGCAACCGGTCTGTCACAATCCGACACAGGATCAACAATTGCGTGTTATTGTACTGCGTCTAGTGGTTAAAAATGTGTGCCACATAGCCGGCTAGTGTACAGTTTAATGCGTGAAATGTTGCTCCGGTCCAGGTTTAGTCCATTGAACTCTGGGACTTGTAGTCTTTTAAAGTGGAATAAACAGGACTGCAAGTCCCAGAATTAAAAGGAAAACCTAGAATGCAGCAGCACATCATGTAGGGCGCTGGGAAACTTGAAAGGGCGGTGCAATTCTGTGTAAATAAGACACCTTCTTGGGTACCTTACTTACACTTTGCGTTGCAGGTGCCTTATAAATGCACTTTTCTCAGTTTAAAAAATGTTTGAAAAATGTATTTTTTCCATGCAGCCCGTGTGCCTGTGAAGAGAAAAAACACTCATCAGCAAACTACAGCCCATTAATCTATCTCCTGCCAAGACCCCACCCAATGTGGCTGTGCTGTAGGAGAACAGAAGGCGGTATGACTTCTTTGCAGGTGCATCACTCATTATTCCCAGGGTTCTTTGAAGTCTGTGCTAAACTGGAAGATCTGAAAGGGTGGCAAAAACATATGCCATTCTGAACCCTGTGTGATGCGGATAGATTGCAGAGGGAGTTCCTTTGTGCAAAAAAGAGCCTCTGGAGCTGGGAAGAGCTTTACAGGCTCCCAAGGCTGTTTTTGGTTTTCAATTAAATGAGCCGAACTGCTCGCACAGCATGCTGATGTAACTAAAGTGAAATGAGCTGATTGGCCCATTTTGCTTTCCCTGCCTAGGTGCTCAGGGGGCTATCTCAGCCCGCAGAGCACCTAGGGAGACAGGAGAGGTATCATAATGGCACACCCTCCCAAGTGGATCCCTGCTTGGCGATTGTCGCAGAAGGGGAATCCCCAACCAGATATCCACCCCACAAGGCCCCGGGAGGGGGGAGTAGCCTCTTGGGTAAGGGCTTGTGTCCCCCCACCAAATTTTTACTGAAATTCAGTCTTTCTGCTCCAGAGGGAGGCAGATGAGGTTATTGCCCCGGATCTGTCTCCCGGGGGAGTGCCAGAAAGACCTCTAGACACCAGGGATTTTTTTTTTTTTATTAAAGAGGGGTGGCCAAAATAAATGGAGACTAAAGTTTTTCTACCACCCCTCGGGCGGCAGAAAGCCCACTAGGCACCAGTGATTTTTATTTTAGAAAGGTCTAGGGGTGGGGGCTGCCTAGAATGGGCATGGCGATGCCCCCCCCAAAAAACATGGGCAGTCTTTCCGCTCCTCTGGCGGTTGCAGATGGGGTACAATTAACCCTGATCTGCCCCCTTGGGTGGGGGGCACAATGCCACTAGACATTAGGAAATATTTTTTTTAAACAAAAGAGGGATGAGGGCTGCCCACCACCATGGGCATGGTTATACCCCCACCCCAACAGAAGGGGGCAGCAGTCGTTCTGCTTCCCCTGCCGACTAAAGCATCTCATCCCAATGGCAAGCAAGATTAAATTTGACTCTTTTTGTGGTTGATTTTACATACGGGCCAAGGGAGCTTGACCTACTCCCAGTATCGTCCCACTTGCAATAGTGAACGGCTGTACTTTTTCGGCTTGGGTACGGTGCCACCTGGAAAAACCTAACAGACCAATGCACTTCTGAAAACTAGACATCTGGGAGAGTCTAGGGTGGTGTGCTTCACATGCACCCCCACCATTTTCTTACCCACAATGTCCTACAAACCTCCAAATTTGCCTGAAGTCACACATTTTCCTTTTGGGGGTTTGTTTTTAGAAAAGAAAACACTTTAATAAGCTTGGTGTAAGTGTCTTTCACTAATATGAATGTGCAGCAAAATTGTAAATGGCTTTGTATGAAGCGCAGTCACAGCGGTTGATAAAAACCCATAGGATTGACCAGAGGGCCGGCAGTGAACTCTAAATCTGGTGGGCCAAGTAATGCAGAGTGATGGACACAAAGTCCACCGCCAGCCGGATAGAATTTACTCCATCCGCCAAAGTCTAAATCGGGCCTTAGTTACAAACAATATTCTTTATTGTTTGAACAGTGTCAGTTTCTGTAGCTAATGTAGACATTGAGAAGAAACCAGATATCCTTCAAAGTGATGGAAGTCCAATAAGTGGATCTGTAGTTGACAAAAAACATGCAGTTCCTTGTTATAGTGATGTGCGGTTGGTAAAAACAGGAGTTTTGAGGTCTGGATTGGATTCAAACATGATCTATATAATATATAATAATATATAATAAATGATAAACACTTGTGTCCTGATTTGCTAGCACAATCGAAAGCGATGCAAAGTCGCAGCATGTGGGATCAGGGATTTACTTTCTGGTGCAAAAAGTGAGAACTGGATTCATGGAGTCTATTGTCAGGATGCAGCAACTTAAAGTTGTTCATGTGAATCCTGAGTGTTCATGGGATGTATAACCTCTGCACGTGTTTTTCCTTGTGGTTGAACGCTTCCTCCATCGGAAACTAGTGTTTTCGCCAATGAGGTTCAGAAGATTGATGTTAAGGGAGTGGTGTGATCCCAAGACTCAACAACTTGTACTGGCTGTAGCTTGGCACTGAAATCTAATTGCCCCATTGGCTGTCTTCCATTGCTTTACCTTGGAATCAGGATTGCGTAACCTCAAGGTGAGCATACCTTTTTGATGTTCAAGTCGGTTACATCTGACAAATAGACTCTTTCGGACTTGCCACAACAGAGTAATATCTTCTGCTTGCGCTCTTTGCACAGGTGTATTTTTAGCATGCGTGATTTTGAAACAACTTTTTAAAATTCATTTTGCTACAGCAAAATGAAGAGTTGGGAGCAAGTTCAGATATCCACTTTGTGGTGAGTTAATTTTCTGGAAGGCATGAGAATGTGCATTTAGTAGTTTATTTGATTCAATGGTGTGAACAAGCCTGGAGGGAGATTTGTCATAAATCACTGGCATGAAGCTACTTCTGGAATCAAGGATTCGTAAAGCACATAAAGAAGAATGTTTGTCAACAACTTTGGCGCTGTTTGATGAATCTTCGCAACATTTTTAGAGCTAGTTCGCCACTCACTTCAGCTGCTGTCTTTCAGGTTGATTCGTCAAGCAGAACCGAGAAAAAGAGGGGGTTCCAAAATGCTTTTTTTCCCATGCAATTACCTATAGGGATTCTGAACACGACTACAGCCTGAACCACTGACGGAATTGCAATTTGGCAGAAAGATAGCACTTGTTCCGAAAGAGATCTTTTTAGTATTTGGTGTAAATCCATTCAGTAATTTCTGAGATACAAAATGAAAACCAAATTTGTATAGCTAGAGGCGCAAAAACTTTGAGAATTCCCCCGATATTGTGCAGAGTTCTGACTGGCTACCAACATTTCAACGAGGAAGTGTTGGCAGCCATTTTGGGACTCAGACTTAGCCGAGTCACAAACAAAAAGATTAATAAAAAAAGAAAAGTGGACATGGTAGGAATTCCATGACACTCTAGCCTTGGTGCTGGGGTTCCCCTGGGACTCCACCAGGGCAAAAAAGCATTAAAAAAAAATTTCCACAGAAAATTGTAGCGGATTTGTGAATTCGGGGAACATTTTTAAAAAGAGTGCGGTCTCCCGTGATTGTTAACAATTTAGCCCCCAGGTGGGCCAAGTCACGGAGGTATGTGGTAATATTAAAAAAAGGAGGGGGTGCACAGGGCCCCCGTCCGGGGGCTCATATGATCCCTGGGGACCACCACATCCCTGGGGCTTGTTTAAAAAATATAGGGGGGCTGTGCGCACCCCCCTCTTGGCCTTTACAGTGCCTGGGGACCACCACTTCCCCGAAACTAAATTTAATAACTTTCTAGGGGGGCTGCAAGGACACTCCCTGCCCCAGGGACCACCACCCCCCCAGGGGCATAAACATAATTCAAAGTGGGAAGGGGGCCGCATTTCCCCCCTCCTGGGTCATATACAGACCCAGGGCCGGCTGGTGCCAATTAAAGGGGGGGGGCTGCGCGGCCCCCACCTCCTGGAGCTAGTAGTTGCCCTGTGGACCGCCACCCTCCAGGGCCGGCTCCTGCTATCTCCGAGATGCCCACCCTCTGGAGATAGTTGTTTGCTTTCGCTTGGTGGGATCTTTGGCAGCTCCCACCGAGCAAGAGCAAACATTAACAGCTGTAAAACTGCTCCTACTTACTGGGAGCGAAGTTTTCATCTGTTTTCTTGCCCACTGTCGTACGGGCAGGGAAACAGATGAAAGATTGCTCCCACACACAAGGAGGTGCATATTTAGTATCTCCTTGTGTGGAGAAACAATGCCAGCTCCCGCAGGAGGCAGGTAGCTGGCTGGGACCTCAGAGGCCTTCAGGCTCCTCTCGCGTTACCCATCATTGCAAACTGTGTTTCTTGGATGGGGTCAGGGGACCCAGGTTGACATGACTGGGGCCCATGGTCCCCCTACCAGTTTTATTTTTGTTATAGGCTGCAGGGATTTGGTTGGGCCCAGGGTGGTCCGCGCAGCCCCCATTTAATGTATTTAATTTATTCCTGGGGAAGTGATGGTCCCCGGGGCTTCAAACAGCCCCGTGGCCCACAGGGCACCCCTCCATTTTTAAAAGAGAGCCCTGGGGATGTGGTGGCCTCGGGGGCTCCTAAGAGCCCCATGGAGAGGGGTCCATGCTGCTCCCCTCCAACATTTTCACAAAGCCCCGGGGAGGTGGTGGTTCCTAGGACTCAAAAGAGCCCCAGATGGGGGCCCCCGTGATGCCCCTCCTTTTTATTATGGTGAATGTCCCCAGGACCTTGCCCACCCAGGGACTAATTAAACAAGCATGGGAGACCGAACACCGGACTCAAGTGTTTATCTTTTTTAAATGTTTGCCAGATTCGAGGATCCGCAGCAAATTTCACTGACATTTTTAAAAAAATGCCTTTTTGCCTTGCAGCATCCCTTGGAGACTCCAGTACCTGGGCTATGGGGTCAGGGTATTCTTACATTGCTTACTTTTCTTTCTTTCTGAAGGCCATGCCAGGTACGTGGTTGGCTGCTTAATGGCAGAGGCTGTTTGTATATTGATCAAAAGACCTTCCCTGTCCCACACACATAAGCTATGAATATTGCTTCAACTTTTCTCACTTGTACTCTGAGTTGACATTTATGGAATATGTAGCATGATATAGTAGCACTATATAAACCCTAAATAAATAACCAAAACTCTAACCCACAAGCATGATTCATCTCCACTCTGTCAGTCTTCATGCCTTGAATTTAGAAAAGCCTTGAACCAAAGGTCAGACAACAGAAGCACAAAGCAACACAACAAGCCGAGTCAAGGCAAGAGCAAATATTACCAAAGTAAAAGTTCTGAAGTCCGAAAGTAGGAATGGTGTCCAACACCCTTGCTCCTGAGAGTTAATTTTAGAACAAAGATAGTTATCCCATAACTATCTGCAGTCACCTATTAAGGATGAAGAGGATTTTAGTTTATGCTGGGGCATAGTAGATGGTGTTCCTTCACCAGTGGTGTAATGAACCTTGATGGAGCCCTCTTGCACATTACCTGCAGGGGCCCCCTTTCCGGACTCACTTGGTAGGTCTCAGGCCAGGGTACTGTACCGAGGGGGCCCGCTGTGACTCAGGGCCCACCCGCACCGCGGGGGCTGCAGGGACTTTTGTTACACCAGTGCCCTTCACGATAAAGGCATGAGGTGCTAAGGAGAGGCTTAAAATCCATATATATCCATCCTATATCCTTGCTGACAAGCCCTGTGTTGAACATCTTCCGTGGGCACCTTCCAGAAACTATTGAGAGTCTCAGTACTGGCCAGAAATAAATGTAGTTAGAAGTCAACCAGCACAGGCTAGGACTTAAAATAATATGGCCCATGCGTAATGATGAAAGTGACACCACAAATAAAATACAAACACACATGGGTGAAATGTAAACTGAATATGGTATGCAGTTAAGCGTGTTAGCAAGGGCCGGACTGGGGGTGAGATTTTATCTGCACGGCATATTCCACAGTGACACAGGTATGTTATGTAGTTAAGGATAAAAAAATTCAAGCGTGGCATCCTAGAGGTGGGCAAGCCACTGAAAGCTTGAGGCAAGATTGAGTCAGATGTCTTTCCCTGGCTCAGATCTGGGTCCTCTTAGAACCTCAAGCCCAAAATGAGCTAAGATTTCACAAGCGGCTAGAGCTGCCACACCTGCATGTAGGGAGCCAGTAAGAGACCCGGGCTTGGGTCAAGTACCATTCTGAAAGTCAAGGGCAAATCACTTTGCTGAAAATTCATAAGATGTCCTGGGTCTTTTGTGAAGCGCTCCTACGTGCTTGGTAAGGTTTGTGCTATGAAGAACTTTTAAAGAAATGTGGCTCCTGCATTCTAAAACCTTATATGCCAATGATTAAAGCCAAGGCATTAACTTTTGATATGAGGAAGGAATGCCCATCTAGTGGTTGAACAGCAATTTGTAAAACCAGAAAACCTGGGATCAATCCTGGCTACCCAGCTAGATTAAACTGTGTGATCCTGGGCAAATACTTTATGTCACAGAGCCTCTCTTTTCTTCTTTATCACAAATCAGAGCACTTCATAAAATGTGAATTCCGGCTGTGAGCTGTACAAAAAGCTCTCCTGTTTGATTTAATAGCCTATAATTTTGCTCTGTCCATCCATAATATAAGAATCGTGGCCAAAATAGAGTACACATAACAACTGACGTGCTTCCTTGCTTTGTAGTTCACTGATGGCATTGTCAGCACAGCAGGGAGCTCGCAAAGTTTCTAGGTTCATGTTTAAAAACTATCACTTTTTAGAGTCGAGCCTGCGTCGCATGCGCTTGCGCATGCGTTTTGCTTGCGAGACGCTTTAGGAGTTAGAAAAGGGCTCAGAGCCCCATTCACGTCACGCCAGTTGTCTTTCATTGGTTTGTGGGCTTGCCTGTTAAAGTCTGTTTGCTTTCATTAGTGGAAGGCATGCATACGTCATGCCTTTTCCAGTGGTTAGCCCTCCTCGAGCGCAGCGACCAAGTACTGAAAATATGCGAGGCTCGCTGTTTCCCGTCACATTTGTGGACTACTTTTTATCTTTTGTTCACAGCGCGATCTTGCTTGGCAGAAGTCGAGCGCTTTGCATAACATTGACCCTGTTATGTAGTTAATTGCACTTTTGCCGGTTACGTAGATAATTGCACTTTTGCCGATAGGTTTCATTACGAGTGAACTGTAGCAGCGCCATCGCACTGTTTTTTTCTTTCAATGTGTAAAGAAAAATCCGGTTGGGAGTTTACAACTGCTAATAGCTGTGACTCGGAGAAATGCGAGACCCTAGTGCATTGCAAATGCTTGTTAATAAATACTTCTCACTGCACTGATATAATTTTCATGCACAAATATGAAACGCTTTAGCGCGCTAAACAAATACACTTTTTCGAATTTTGAACAGATGTTGTCACATGGTTTAAGTGATGTTTGTGGCATGTCTAATATTTCCGTGGCTGGTCTTGTGCAATGGCTCTTAGCCAGACACTTGGCTCGGCTCTCCTGGTTAATTTTTTGGCTCAGCTGGAGCAAGTCTCATCCCTGGTTCAGTTCTAATCAAACAGAACAGAGGAAATGGTGGAAAAGGAGGGAACGCGCGCGAGCCAGGAAAATACGTAATCGGGATGACACATGATTACTTCAGAGTAAGTGAGAGAAAAACAGGCGGTTGTCATGCCTGTTCCATTGCTGTCTCATGTTTTGGTCTGCTGTTTTTTGCTGCCTGTCTAGCTGGACAAATTTGCCCCTCAGGGTAGCTGCTCGTAGGATCAGCTCCCTTTCTGTTGGGAAGATCCAAGAAGGATTAAGAAAATAAACATGGATGTAAACAGAAACAAGCATTTGCAATGCAATGGGTCTTGCGTTTGCTCGAATTAGAGCTGTTGGCGTTGTAAATTACTAACTGGACATTTCTCACCACATAAATTGAAAATGGAAAGTAAAACAGTTGACATAAGCGAGCCAATTCAAAGCACCATGGCAAGCATCAGCGCGAAGAGGGGACACAAAATTAAAAAGAAGATCGCTCACAGTAAAACGTATCGGTAATCATGCCATTATCCATGTAAAAGGGCAGGCTGCAAAGCGGTAACAAAACCGCCTCAAGGAGGGACAAACGTAAAGCATTTACCAATGACAAGGGATTTTTGAAAGGTAAGGTACGAACCAGTGATAATGATGGGCGGGCGGTGGGCGGTGGGCGGTGGGGGGTGGGCGTGCTTAAAAGCCAAAAATACTTACAAAAGGCCAAAGCCTTTGCGCACTCGACCTAAAAAAGCACAGCACACGGAGGCTGTTTGTTTTAATGTTAGAAATCATGGACATCACGTACATTTGCCTATTTTGAGAGAAAATTCCAATTTGCTGAATTGCTACAAGCTTTTTTTGAGGTGTGGGTGTCTCTATAATACATACACAAAAGGTATGAAATGATGTTGCTGATTTGTACCCGCAGCGAGTATTGTGTTTATCAGAAAACACTATCTTTGGGAAGCTGCAGAGCCCCGACTTCTTGAGCTTTGCTCTTCTCCACTTGGATTGCAGTATATGCAGGGCCACTGGAATTATGCAGCTGGAGAGGCCCAAATTATGCAGCAGGGGTGAGTGCATTATGCGGCAAGAAAAGTCAAATTATGTGCCTTAATGTGGCTTATTTTGTACTATTACCTAATTACTCATTGCCTCATCACAAGTTTGGTGGCCCCAGTGCAGGACTGCCAAGCTCGTAGGGAGGACACCCCCGCTCTATTACAATGTTTCCGCTGGTCAGACCGGTGGGAACAATGCTACCAGATAGACTTCAGCTCTATTAAAGGAGCCGAGTGCTATCGTGGAGCAGAATATCCACTGTCTGCAAAGCTTTCCAATGGTGCTAGGCTGAGGGGCCCCTGCACTGCCCCCTGCGGCCCCCTACACCTGTTCTCTGCCAGCCTTTTCATGGTGGGGAAATCGCCAGGAAAAGGCTGGCCGAGAACAAAATTGTAATAAGCCAGGTGGCACTGAGTTCAGCCAAGACTGCCATCGGCCCATTGGGAACAATGTTCCAGGTGTGGACGGACCCACCAGGGTCATAATTGGGCAGTCGGGCTTACTGCAGTGCGGCGATCTAACCGTAATGAGGCCTTAGTCTTTTTTAAACTTGATAATACTGTCTGGGCATTCGTTGCACCTCATTAGTAGAATTTTAATACCCAAATATAGCAATAGGCAACAAAAAGGTGATAAGTACAGCTTTGCAAAGAGCCTTTCAATGCACAGTAACACATGTTGTTGCGTTTTTAGTAACTTTTGAACCATTTGAACTAGAAACAAATGTTCATTGTTAAAATCTACAGATTATGCAGCAGATGGATGATTATGTGGCATATGTGGCAAATCTATAATTATGTGAAAATTGCTGTGGCCTCACAATCTCATAATTCCAGTGGTCCTGAGTATATATCTCAAATAAAGATACTGAAGAGATGTTAGTTTGTAGATGTCCAGCTAGAAGAAGTGCCAGTTAGCTGTGGTCTTGAACATCTCACTCCATTTCTACAGTGCATAGGTGTGGTATGCCTTAGAGTTGTACGAGTGAGTCAGGAGGCTGCATTTTGAAGACCATTATATCTCCTCTCATCCTTTATTTGGTGAAGTATTTGGTAATCTTTAGCCACATTGTGATAGAGGTATTGAAAGATTTGAGAGAATCAGTGTAACAAAGAGCTGCCATATTTGATTGGCAGCTAGGTAAGTTCAGATCATGGGTTGGCCTCATATATCCACTACTGTGGTGTCTCTGGTACTTCTTGGGTTCCACCTCCAAAGCTCATTAATGGAACCCATAAATCTACTTCTATGGTGTCTGTGGCACTCCTTAGAGCCCAGCTCCAGTGCTCCTGGATGGACCCCCACATACCCACTGCTGTGATGTTTCTAGGTTCTACCTCCAGTTCTTGTGGATAGACCCCATATGTCCACTGCAGTTGTGCTCATGATTTTGCACTTCCAGTGCTCCTAGGTGGACCCCAAATACCCACTCCTATGGTTCTCTGGTATTCCCTGGGCCCTGCCTCCACCATTCTTTTGTCCCAGAAGCATCTAGTAATTAATCTCCTTCATAACTGCAGGCTCTTAATGGATTACACATCCTCAAAGAGGGTAAACATGGCAAGGTCATTATGGTGAGTATTTGCAATACTGCCTGTATCCTTCCCACATATCATCACTATACAACAATCTTGAGTGTTGCTTCATTTTTGACCCACCATGAATGGAGCCCACCACCTAAAATCATGCAAAACAACCTGTAGCATCCATGTTAAAACATCAAACTTTGCCAAACATGTGCAACAAATGGAGGAGCCTCATACTTGATCACCAGAAAGCACTCCAGGGTTAAGGAAGCGCTGCACAAATGTCAATACAGTGCACTGCAGTAAATGATGCTTCTCTTAGAACAACATCCCTATTATTATCATCTTGAAAAACGCCAAATGCTTTGCAACCTTCCTAGAACGTGGTATACTCTGCTCCTTGCACTGTCCATTGAAGCTTGATTTACTTTTGAAGTGTGTCTAAAGCAGCAGCAGGCGTTGGTGTGATAATGCACATGGCCATGGTTGTTTACCATGAAGACATCCAGGGCCATATTTACAAGCCCTCTGAGCCACCGCTGCATCACTTCTTTTGACACAGCGGTGGCGCTAGCAGTGCTGTACACTGCTCCATATTTACAAACTGACGCATTGGGCCCAATTCATCCGTTTGTAAAGCCCTGCATCACATTGTGCCTGCGCCAGTTATAATGTATGTATGTATATATACATTTCACTGCGTCATTCTGTGACTTCAATGTGTCAAAATGTTACCGCCTGCTCAGAGCAGGCATTGAATTGATGCAGGGCTGTTTCCTAAAAGAGACGCCTTGCATTGTTGAGTTGCGTCAATTTAACAACGTTACTCCAGCAATGCGTGAGTTTAGCGCCAACAGATTTGTCTGAATTTCTGACACATCTGTGAAAAAGTGCGCTATGGAGCTGTGTATTGTAAATACAGCGCATCCATGGCGTCATTAGGGGATGTGTGGAAAGTGCAAGAAGAAATCTAACACATCAATGGTGATACGTCAGATTCTTGTAAATGAGGCCCCCAGTGTTATCTGACTGATAAACAAGGCGGCTCCATTTCTTGTGGCTTTGAGTCATGGTGCAAGAATTAGGGATGTAGCACTGTGCAAGCCCTGGAGTGGTCGGATTTGCTTGGTTGCACTGAAATGATGATGATTGGTGGCCCTTCAGCCACGTGGCTCTCGTCGCCAGGTGTGAAGGAAACATGTCAATCGCAGAAGTTAAATACCAGCTGGCGACCTTTGACACTAGCCCAAGTTATATATTTAATTCCTGAGTATGCTTCCCTTGATCCACTGGGACACATTCTAGAAAAGAAAGTATTATTTATGAGGTCTCTACCCCTTAGGCCTACCGGTGACATAAGGCCACTGTGGACTTTCTACATGCACTAGCAAAGATTATTATAGTACTGAGCAGAACCGTGGGGTCCAACGCTGATGCGGCAGGGGTACTTGAGGGTCAAATATGAACTGTATTGGATGACACAGGAGTTGTCTTTTGTTTTCGTGTCTTCTCCTTGTACGTGTGTCCGTCCCAAAGAGGTGCAAGTTTTTGTTGATATGTTAGATGTGCTGCATCATGTTCGCAGACAGTTCAACTACAGTAGCAGCACCTCCCCCTCACCTCCCCCACCCTTTCACCCCCTCTCTCAGCGCCTTGAGACCTTCACGGGTGAGTAGTGTGCTTTACAAATTCCTGATTGATTGATTGATTGAATTGGATTTATACTCTCTTTCATACAATGAGTTTTGGCTGACGTGGGCCTTATTCACTATAAACATTACTGACACTGTAGAAGTGTTCACTGCTTGGACATTTGGCAACGATTGCATCAATTAAGGGGTCGTTTTTTTTGGAGCATAAGGTGTGAAGCACAACAAAATGAGGTTGGAGTCATACGCATTTTTTGAAATGCCATGACATAAGGATTACCCCACTGGCATTTAAAATATTCCATGTTTTGTGGGGGGAGAAGTCTGCTGTAAAATGGTCCAGGGAGCTTTGCTCTGCGGCAGTCAGGTTTGGTGTATACGTACTGCCTTGTTTGGATGGGAGACTTCCTTAGATTGATATCCACTATGGATTCCTTGTGATGCTTGTGACCCATCTGTAATTCTCGTACCCACTGCACAACTGCCACGACAACTCGATAACTTTGATGCCTGTGGAAGGAACCTCTAGTAGAACCCTGCAGTGGGATGGCATGATGTGTGTTGCAGCCTTTGTATGACCATTCACGGTTTCAGGATCACACCTGGTGTTTTGCTGGAATTATGTGAGACTCAAGTGGTGTTACAATCTTTGTGACCTTGAAGTAAGGGTTAGAAATTCATAAACATATGCGATTTACACTTTGGCCCAGATATAAGAGGGCCTAGTGCCTCTTTTCGCCACATTAGCATCATGTTTTGTTTAATACTAATGTGGCCCAACGAGGCATAACAAATTCTGGGCACAACAATTTTAGAATAACAGGAATACCTGAGGAGAAGGAGCAAAATGTGGGAACTAGTTCCTATGTTTAGGAACTCATTCAAAGCCATTTTCTGCCTGATTACCTCTCAAAACTTGACAATAAGTCAATTTTTGGCCTGGCAGGCACAGGAAAGATCATCAAAAAGCACTATTAATGAAACAAACTCTCGAATTACAAATCCTCAAAGGATTCACAATATGGTTTACCAACCCTATGAGAGGATCTATGGCACTCAGCAAGAAGTAGGTACTTTATGGCTACAACTTTTTTTTAGATAATCTTCTGTTTCCCACTTTAGGACAAAGTTTGGTTAAATGTTTGAAAGAACCGTTTACATTGCAAGAAATTGATTGTGTTGTCTAATCTTAAACAAATGGAAGTCAGCATGTGAGGATGGTCTCCCAGCGGAATTTTCAAAAAGATTGTCTCAAAACCTAAATAAACCTATTCAGACACTGGTTAATATACCAGAGAGAGTTAGCATCCCCCACTCTTTTGACTTAGCAGTAGTAGTATGTTTTTTTGTTTTTTTTTATGTAAAGATCCGGGAAATGTAAACTCCTCTAGGCCAGTAAGTCTTTTAAATACAGATTATAAAAAAATAATGAAATTGCTGGCAAAGCAAATGAATCAGGTTGCTGGGTGGTTAATAAATAAGATTTAAAACAGGTTTATATCAGGCAGCAAATTATTTACAAATACGAATTACTTGATTGAGGCATTTGACTTGTATTTTACAATAGGGATAATTCCAGGAGAGATTTTTTTTTTAGATGCAGAGAACGCATTTGATCTTCCTAACTGACAGAACCTTTTTGTGTATTTTAAAAGTGTTTGGATTTCCACCTAAATTTATTAAGGTAATCTCAACCTCTATCAAGGGGCAAGGACATGCCTGACTATAAGCTCTTCTGATATTTTTTCATTTAAAGTAAGGCCCGAAAAAATACATGGGTGCCCACTGTCTCCAATTATATTTGTGTTCTTTTGAAGCCCCTCGCTATTGCTATTATAAGTTATATGTTCATTAACGCACCTACCAATGAGATGTTGAAAATTAAGTTGCACGCTAATGGTATCATACTTTTCTTGAAAGCAAGATCTGCAGATTCAGCACTGACTCCAACACTAAGTTTTTAACATTTTCTATCCATTTCAGGAGATGGACCGCCATTAAATAAACAAGTCAAAAACTGAAGTTCTGCTATACCTTTGTACTACAGGCACTTTGCTATTAGAATTGCATCCATTGATGAAACAGCAGCCAAAGAGGTATTTAGGAATACACACAATCACAAAAAGGATAATCTCCGTGAATTGAACTATAAACCATTGCTCTACAAAATTAAATTCTTATTCTTAAAATGGAAACCTCTCGCTCTTTCAGTCATGGGTAGAAAATTGTTAACATGCATGCCAGTCTTGCCACTAATCAATTTTTTTATGCAGCAGCTCCATGCTTCCTGAGTATGTAATTTTTAGAAAAATTGAGGGAATGTTTTCCAAATTTATATGGGTCAATAAAGCTCACAGGTTGGCTCTACAAATACTGTACAAATCAACCATACCAGGACCTGCGCACCTTGATGTGAAGGAACCTACTAATGGAATTTTTCACAATTTTCTTTTAGTTTTTATAATACATACTCATGATACTGGATATTAAATAATGATTTTATGAGCTAAATTCTTTCCGAATATGACATTTGAGACTTTTTGTGACTTGTAAAGTCACCAAAAAAGTTAGATATTAAACACTGCTGCACGTCTTAAAAAAGAAAGAGCAAATGTTCAGATATTATTCTATCCCATATTATAATGGTTCCACCCAATTAGAAGACATTTTTTCCAAAAAAACAGCAATTAGTTGTAAAGACCCCAGCACAAGGATGGAATGGCTATATCTACTTAGCAGATTTTTTTAAAAAACAGGATAGCTGGAAAACATGGACAAATATAGGACCAGACATTAGATTTTCGGAACCAGCCATGCTGTGGCCGTTTAATCGAATCGTGAGATTCTTAAAGAACTAAGGGCCAGATGTAGCAAGGCATTAGTGCCTCGCAAACGGCGAAAAACGCAGTTTGCGAGGCGCTAATGCCCGCATGCGATGCAGAAACACATTTTGCGAGTCGGAACCGACTCGCAAATAGGAAGGGGTGTTCCCTTCCTATTTGCGACTCGCAAATCAACTCGCAGTTACCATCCACTTGAAGTGGATGGTAACTCCTTTGCAAACGGGAAGGGGTCCCCATGGGACCTCTTCCCCTTTGTGAATGATCACAAAAGTATTTTTTCAGAGCAGGCAGTGGTCCTATGGACCACTGCCTACTCTGAAAAAAAAGGTTTCAGTATTTTTTTCTATGTGCAGCTCGTTTTCCTTTAAGGATACTTAAGGATACTTAATTTCCTTTAAGGAAAACGGGCTGCAGATACAAGAAAAAAAAATGCTTTATTTAAAAGCAGTCACGGACATGGTGGTCTGCTGTCTCCAGCAGGCCACCATCCCCGTGAGTGTCCAGACTCGCTATGGGGTCGCAAACTGCGACCCACCTCATTAATATTAATGAGGTGGGTCTTTGCGACCCCATAGCGAGTCGCAGACACCTTTCTGCATAGCAAATAGCAAGTCGCAATTTGCTGTCTACCTACATCTGGCCCATAGAACCAAATGTAGTGATGGCAAGGTCAGAACTAGTTGAGAATTTTTTAGTGATAACTAGGTTCAGATCTATTAGCTTCTTGAAGAATAGACTTGCCGAGGATAAGGTGATAGAGGTCCTCCCAAAAATAACCTAAAAAAAGGCAGCTGTCTTAAATCTAAGGGGCAGATTTATGGAAAGTGGCGCTGCACCACGCGCAGCGCCACTTTCCCTGCGCCCCTTAGCATCCCCCTACTGCCACCATGTGTGCGCCGTATTTAAAATACAGCGCACTGTGACCCAGGGTAGTGGGCAATAGTGTCATTTTTTATGATGCTATTGATGTATTCTGCAGGAGTAGCGGCAAAATATTACACAGGGACCCATTCTAAAGAATGGAAGCCCTCTTTTAACACCTGCTCTTGAGCAGGTGTTAAAAGTGCCATAATAAATGGTGCAATGAAATCCTATAGATTTCCTTGCACCATTTTACCGGCCCCTTTGCTTCATTATGCCTGGCGCAGGCATAATGTCGCGCAAAGGGTGACAGAGTGGCGCAATGCATGCATTGCGCCACTCTGTAAATGCGGCGCAGGGATTTTGGCCTCGCTGGGCCACATTAACGTCAAAATGTTAATGTGGCGCAAGGTGGCACCAGGAGCCTATAAATAGGCCCGAGTATTTTAACAGATGCATGTGGCAAAAGGCAGAAGCAACAGGCAAAATTTCACAGAATGCAATTTTAGAACGAATGGCTACTGTATAGAGCCCCAGAGTTTTTAAATAAAATAGATCAGCAAATTTCATCCTGCTGCTTCAGATGCATGTCCAAGATGAACGGCAATTGGGTGCATCGGAGCAATGCCCTAAGCTGGCTAGAGTTTGGGCAGCAAAATTGGAATATTGCCAGATTTCACTGGATATAGATCTGCCAGACTTGGAGAATGCACAATTACATTTATCAGATTACCCTTCGCATATGGGGGTAAGTTCAAGCAATAAAAAAAAGCTGTTTATAGCATCTCATGTATCTTGCTCTCCAGTATCCCATAACTGGAAAACAGTGCTAGTGCCCGAGTTGTAACAGTAGCAAAAACAAATCCTTAAAGTTAAAGAATGTGAAAGGCGATATGCATTAAGGTATGGGACGTATAGTATCTTTTTGGCTCTATGGGATAGATTTGTTTAAAAGTATAGAATGTCGTAGGGTATCAGTTTGAATAAGTTGATATATATGTTATTGTTATTTTACAATAATTCATTAGGGGGCTGTGCAATATTTATTAAACAGGATATACAGCCTAAAAGGAATGAAGAAAGCCATTAATGTTTACAGTCGTTCATGTGCCATATGTATTAAGCCACATGTAATGACAATCAAATCTTTTAATCAGCTGAATGTCTGTGGTTTCTTCCACAATAAAAGATACTTTAAAAAAAGTGAATAGCAAAACAGTATAGACTTGCACCTAGGTGTGGACGTAGGTATACATCTGAGTAAATATTCATGTGCATATTTACTTTTTTGAATAAGCCTCGTGGACTCCAAAACTCGCCAGTTCCCTAAAGCATACTCACACACACCTCAGGCATCTCCCATTCATGTGGCAGATCTAATGGAGGCCAAGGACCCCAATTACAGAGTCTAAATGGGCCTTTTAGGGGAGAGCCCCGGCACAGTTCCCAATGAGAGGATGGGTAACATTCCTGTGCCCTGACTGCAAGCACTACCTTACAGTCTGGATAGAGAGGGAGGCGGACGCTCACGCAAAAGGGGGTACAATTTTGATTTTCCACAGGCACATAGCACGTCTCAGATCTCTTAAAATGGTTGATAATTAAGAGCACCTATGGTGGCCTTGCATATTAGTCAAAATTAAGAATGAACAAGAGCAGGGTGGCTCAGCTTTTCCAAAGCCATGGAGAGGACTCGTTGTCAAAGCGTGCATAAGGAATTTTATTTTTTTATCTGCCTTCCCTCGTTCATTCCTGTTGTAATTTCTTCCTTCCTTCTTCCCTTCTCCTCATCCCTTTCTTTTACCCTTTTCTGATGTGGCTTTTTCATGTATCTTTGGTTTTCCATCAATCAAACTCCTTGCCAGTGGGCCAGTCCCAGCCCACCCCAAGGATGTACTTGGCTGTAGATAACTATTTATTTCAAGATTTTGTATAGCAGGTGCATGGTCCAAGAGTATCTCAGTTCTTCACATACAACAGGTATGTAAAAAAAAGACCCTGATTACATATTAGTCAGAGCTTTACGACCCCTGCATCAAACCCTATTTGTTCAGGTATCGGAATTCCGAGTTGGGTGATATTTATCGCGCCCAGTATTTACTGGGTACATAAAATAGCTCGCCCTTCATTAAATTTCACTGGGTCAACCCTGTCGGAATTTTTCAGGGGAAAATGTATGGTATCTAACATTCTATGAATATTTTCCTGCAGTGAGCACCAAAATGTCCATGTTACTCCCAAAAAACTTGTGAAAGGTGCTGTAAAACTCACCGGATAAATCAAACCCCAAGGTATGGTTAAACATCACATTCATACAGACAAACTCAGAACCAGTGCCTAAGACAAGGGCATTTCCTAGAACAAATAGGCCCTCATTACGACCCTGCCGGTCGGCAGCAATATGGTGGAAAGTACTGCCACCGGGCTGGTGGTACTTTCTACCATATTATGACAGCGTCTGCCAGCAGAACACCGCCAGGCCGTATTTTTGGTCATGATACGGCCGGCGGCGGTCTACTGGTGTGGCGCTGCTGCTGGCAGCAGCGCCACCTTGCCGCCATCTGCCGGCATGGCCACAGCCGGATTTCCAACATCCTTCTGGCGGAAATCCAGCTGTGGTCATAATACGGTGGACGGCTGGTAGCCACGGCGATGGTCTTTTGGCAGCCGTCACCGCGGCGGTAGGCAGTTTTTAACCGCCATTGTCTTAATGAGGGCCATAATGTGAGAAGGCATTTTTGATTGCCAAAATTCCAGAGGAACAATCAAAGAACACTAGTAATCCGGGATTAGAAAATATGAATTTAAAGAGGTGTCTTCTTATCACTTCCATACAGGTAAATAAATGGCAAGCAGCTGCATTCAGAGGAATCTGCCAGAAAGAGGCACAGTGAAGGTGCCAGTATTCCTGCCAGGCTTAGGGCAGGGGCACAGTAGGTATGGAAGACGCATGGACAAGCAAGACATCATGATCTGTACCTCCTCAACCCCCAGGCTTCGCAAGCACCTCTCAAGAGGTACATGTCAGCCTCTGCACAGGCGCTCATGCAAGCCAGTCAGAGTGCATTGTCCTGTGCGAGGCTGGAGGCTGGCAGGTGAGAATGCAGAGCATCCTCTGGCAACTGCACTCTGAGGAATGGCAGAAGGAGGGAACCAAAAGAGCACTCAGTCATGCACCAATTCATCCATCCATGCACTGATTTATGAACCCATTCATCCATGCACTCACACAACCCTGCTCTTGCTCATCCACTCACTCATCCATGCATCCAGTCTTATTATAACTTAATCTATCTTTGCACTTACTCAGCCATGCTTTTTCACTTTTTCTCGCACACCCATCAACACCTATATACAAACACACAAACAGGAATGTGTAAACGTGCACACACACATACAGCAAAAATAACACACTGTCCCCAGGCACATCAATAAACCAATTCTGTAGGCTTTGTCGATGATTTTTGTGTGCAAATTCCAGTGGCGGCTGGCTTATGTTTACGGCGGGGTTGGTGAGGGAGAGTGTGTGTGGGGGGGGGCAAGGATTTGGGTGGGTTACACAATAATAATAATAAAAAGTAACTTACCTGCAAGTGTCTTCCTTGCGGTGTGCTCCTGCTCCTGGAAGCTTCAACGCACAGAAACCAGGAAACACCACTAACCAATGTCGACGCTACTTTCATGCTGGCACCCAGCATGAAAACAGCGTCAGGATTGGTGGGAGTGGAGGTTTATGCTTTCTCTAACCCAACTGTCTCGATTCAGCTGGGTTAGAGATGTTTAAAGTGCGCATGTCTGGCTGGCCGTCACAAGACAATCGGCCAAAATGACATGCACACTTTAAACAAGTGCACAGCTCCGTGCTGCCACTCAACAGCAATTGCCACGCCCTGCCCTGACACTCGGTTCATCTAAGCTAAGAGTTTTTTTCTCTTTTCTTAAAAAGCTTTTCAAATGTTCATTATTCTTGATGTACAGGGGAGTAAAGTCCACAGGCTTGACCATCGCATAGGTAGGGTCTTCCCGACCCAGCTCTTGAGCTTTAGTTAATGAATAGCTCTGAGGGTTGTTCTGAATTCCAAAAACTGCAGGGGCACTGATCGTGGGTGATTTTTAGGTCTGGCGTGACAGGGCAGCTGCAGCCATATCTTATGTGAGCAACAGGAAAAGAGCTTTAAGAAGTCCTGCTTAGAGATGGGCTTTGACTCTGCCCACAGGCTGATCTTCTTCCCTACTGAGTTTGATGTGGTAAAAGTTGTGTTTTCCCCCCTGAAACCGAGAGCCTTAGATTGCACTTATGATCAATATGGCAGGCATTTAAATTACTCATTTTGACAAATTGAATTTCATTGCAGGTATCTGCAAGGACTTAAGTGATCACCAGAAGAAGAGCTGTAAGAAGTAGTACTAAGAAAAGAGAAGGGCGGTGCCTGTGCCCACGTGTTGGTCCTCATACTCTCTACAAGTATTTATTTGAACTGTAAATGTGTCAATCCACATAGGAAGTAGTGCCATTGCTCAAAACTGAAAGGGCCATTGCTAAAGCACACTCTAGTTCAAATAAAATAGGGAGTGGATTTGCATTGTGCAACCCGTTGAGCCATACTGTAGGAAGGTTTCACATTGAGAACTCTGACAAATATTATAGCAGGAAGTTTTACATTGAACTGCTTGCCAAACACCATAGGCAGGGGTTTTACATTGTGAACTTTCTGACAAACGAAACAGGAACATGTTTTACACAGTAAACTCTGACAAATGAAGTAGAAATGCGTTTTATGTTGTGAACTCTCCATGTGTGAGGTCACGACCCTGAGTTGAGTAATCATGTCAATACCACGGTGTTAGACCTGGCATGGTTTCCCCTAACGTTTAGCCATCAGACCTACTGTTTCTGTTGACTTTGTTTTTCTTGCCTTAGAATTCTGCGCACTTTACCAAGGCTAACCAGAGCGACTGCTTATAGTTGCTTCTACCCAATAGGCATATTTAATTACTTTTAAATGTCACCCACTTAAGTAGTGCTTTAAACTTGTCTCAAGCCTGCCACTGCAGATCCTGTGTGTGCAGTTTTAAACTGTCATGTCGACCTGGCAAAGTAAACCTTTTGCCAGACCCAAACCTTCCTTTTTATTACAAGAAAGTCACCCCTAAGTTAGGCACTAGACAGCCCTGAGGGCAGGATACAGTGTATTTAAAAAGTTCAACGTGTAGTTTTGAATTTTACAAGTCCTGGTAGTTAAAAATTCCTAAATGTGTTCTTCACTACTGCAAGGCCTCTCCCTCCAATAGGATAACATTGTAGTTACCTTTAACCTTTATAAGTATAACTTCCAATTGGGAAGAGATAGATTTTCCAAGGCTGGTATCTCAGGGATCACAATTTAAAATCAAAACTTATGGTGAAATCGGACTTTAAACTGCAGTTTTGAAATCGCCACTTTTAGAATATTGGCATTTTCTTACTTAAGACATTTGGGGCCAGATGTAGCAATGTCTGATTTTGCGAATCGGAAATTGCGAGTCGGTGCGACTCGCACTTTCCGAGTCGCAAAATCGGATGCAGAACGGTGTCTCAGACACCGTCTGCGAATCCCTTTGGCGCCAGGCAAAATGCTACCTACATCTGGCCCTTGGTGCCTACTGCCTGACTCTGCTCACATGTCTGGGGTGGAGTGACAGCTGGGCTTTGAGTATACTTCCTAGACAGCCACACACAATGGGAGCTTAGGTGTGACCTGCCTTGGTAGGCCATCCTGGGCAGGATTGGAGGGAGGAGCTGAGCACACCCTAACGTATACCTGAAAAGGCTGTGTCCTGTCCACTCACAAAGGGCTTCAAAACCCCTGTAGTGAGTCTGGAGCCAGGGCTGGAAGGACAGGTAATCTGTGCACTTCAAAGTCATGTCTTCAAAGTCTCCTGCACTTCAAAGGCACAACCTGGTACACGTATTGGACCTCTGACACCACATTTCAGCACACTTCTGGACCTGTGGATACAATGCCAGGAAGAATAATTGCTGTGCTGCCGAAGGCCTGCCACTCTGCTGGATTGCTGTTTTTCTGGAATTATGCTTTGCTGTGCTGACCTTTGCATGCTGCTTTCTTGCCTAGGAGTGAGAAGGATCGGAGCTGTATCTCTCCAACCCAGAACCCTGAGTGACTCCAATGGATGGTTGGCTAGCCTTATGATATGAAGTCTCAGGGACATAAAAGACTTCCAACCACCCGGCTTCTGCACTTGGACTCTGCCATCTGTGAGCCTGCCCTGCCAAGTGGTGCCAGCTCAGTCCTCGATCTTTGGAATTGGGCCCAAGGTGTTTGCTCCAGCGGAACTGACGCGTCCTCTGCTGCTGGAGCAGAACCAAAGTATTACCACTGCTTTGTGAAGCAAAACTAATGCAGCCTCTACTTGCTGGGTCAGAACCGATGCAACAGACTTGCATCTCCGTTGGAACCCCCAGTGGGTGATGCTTTATCTGGTGTAACCTCCGCATTGCCATTACTGGGTGGCTCCAAACCTATGCATCATCTCAACTGTGCCACACATTACTGACTCTGGTCTTCGCATCGCAAGTCCCCTCAACAGGATCCTCAATGTCGGACCTCCCACTGCAACTTCAGCACATTGCAGAACCAACACATCCACTCGGCTGTGCGATGCATCTTTGTTGCAGATCCACACAGTGCTCTGCAACCAGTATTAAGGTAGTTTGTTCAGTGGACCCAACTGGGCCCCTGTAGCCGACCCATGCTCCATCGCAGTCAGTCTGAATTTCAGACAGTGCCCCGGTCTGGTGACCAGATATCCCCAGTTGGAGGTTTTTGCTTCTAAGCCCTATTTTACAGTTTATTCTTTAAAAATACATAACTCAAGTTCTAGTTATTGGATTTTTGTTTTTTGTAGCCTCGTTTTATTTATTAAATTAAGTTGTATTTTTCTAACCTTTTGTGTAATCCTTTTCGTGTGGTGTTTTCATTGTTTTACTGTTTGAAGTGTTTCCCAAACACTTTACACATTGCCTCTAAGTTAAGCCTGACTGCTCTGTGCCATGCTACCAGAGGATGAGCAGAGGTTACTTTGGAGTTTGCTTGTGCCTTACCCTGACTAGAATTGTGATAGCAGCTTGACCAGGACTCACGTCTCAGTCAACTGACAACCCAGTTTCTTACAAACAGCAATTGTAATGGCTAGGACTGGGAGCGGTGTAGTCCCCGTACATGAAGGCGCTCCCTGATTCGACCTATCTCTAACACGTTTAGAGGAAGGTCATTATTCAGGGCTGAAACATTCTGAATAAGGATGACAGACACAAGTTAAAGTTTTGGAAGCTTATATCAGAAATCAATAGGCAACTTATAGGAAATATGGCACTGAATGATTTAGTAGCAAAGCAAAGGACGACATAAGCACAAGGAGCTTAGTAAAGTTTTATCTGAGGCACAGATTCATTTGCCTTCTAAAGGTGGGAAATGGGGGGTCTGGGTTGCAGTGGGAGACATGTCCTTTTATAGAATGTTAGACAATGACTTTCATACATTTCTACACAAATATCTTGTTCTCAAGAGTGTGCACCAGTGAGGAACAAGCAAAAAGAAACATTTTACTACATAATACATTTAAGATTCTCTCACAGCAGTATTACGTTGAGATTAGTCATTCTCACTGCTTATGCAAATAGATACGTTGTACAAAAATGTAAATTGTACAACGACAGTTGTCATGAGACTGTTGGGATGTTCTTGATGAGAAACAGTGTAGATGAAGTCTCTGAGAACATTCGCAATATATTAGTGTTAAGCTTCTTCATTTAGAATAGCGAAAGAACAATCGTAGTCATCACGTGGTGTATTACGACTGTGGTTCAAAATGGAGGACGGTGTTAGTACAGCTTGTTAGCGTCAGCTCGGCTTATGATATATTCAAAAGGCGAAAACAGAAAAAAACAGCTCTCACACCTGCAATAGGATATAGGAAAGGGATTTTACAATGTGAACTCCACAACAACCACTATAGAAGGAGGCTTTGTATTTTGAAGTATTTCATGAAGACAAAAGGAATTACTTTTACATTGTGAACTCTGACAAATGCAATGGGTTTTATTTTGTGAACCCTTTGTGAAGTAAAACAGGAAGGAGGGTATTTTGCATTGTAAATGTCAAAGCAAAAAAAAAACAAAGTGTGGGCCTTTATGTTCTGAACATTTTGACAAATACAATGGGAATGGGCTTTATATTATGAACTCTGCAGCAAATGCAAAAGAAGTACAGAGATCGCATTTAGGTCTGGCTGCAATAAACAATGAGCGTATCAAGAGGAGACCTAGGGTTGATTTAGAGTTGACGGATGCGTGCAGGCATTCAAGAACTGTCTGTTGACCCACGCACTGCCACGGAGATTCGTCATTCAGATTTAGAGATTGGCGGTTTGGTGGACAACGTATATCCACCGTCCACCACCACGTTTTCCTTCCTCTGTCGACAGCGGTAAAGCCTAAACATGACAGAAGGAGTGAGGTAAAGTCGCTGTTCCATCCACTATATTTAGAGTATAAATTCTGTCGATAGAAACATGGCATCCTCCATGCCTGTGTTGGAAGAAGAAAAACATAAATAGACAAACCCTTCACACAGCAATCACAAAACCTAACCTTACTATCCCAATCGTAGAAGTGGATAAGTATTGTTGCACATTCCCAGATTGTGTGTAGCATTATAAAAAATATGAGGTGTAGCGAAGAAACTTAGGCCCTGATTTATACTTTTTTTGCACCGCATTACCGTCATTTTTTTACGCAAAAGCGGAGCTAAATTACAAAATACAATTGTCTTTTGTTTACAAATTACAAAATACATAATACAAACTACAATTGTATTTTGTAATTTTGTAATACAATTGAAATTTAGTGCCGTTTTTGCGTAAAGAAATTACGATAATGTGACACAAAAAAAAGTATAAATCAGGGCCTTATTTTTGAAAACCTGTAAGATTCTCTGAAAACCCAAGGATCCCACTGCTACCTAATGTGTTATATATGGACCCAAAATAGTTAGGGTCCATACCAGTGAGATACAGAAAGAAGGATGGACAGCACTCTACAAATGTACAGAAGTATACAACTTAGGAAAGGGTCAGGGTTCTGCTTGTAGTTAAGTCCATGAGCACATGTATTCTTCCTCAGAGCACGAATAGGTAGTGCAGGTAGTAATATGATGTAATGAGTGAAAAAAAGAACAGTCGACATGTGTCATCCGAATTGGAGTTTATCAAGATTGTAATTCAACAAGTTGTATCAGTGAATAGTCTATAAATGTAAATAGCCGTGCAATTGTAAGGAATTTATTGTGGACCCATGTGAAGCCCTAAAGAAAACAAAGGATATCGAAACTACAGGGCCATGTCCAAAGATGCTGAGACCCACTAGGAGGTAGGGTACATAGTGCAGTGTTGTCTTGGTTGGTGGTTCCACAGTGAAAGTACTAGAATGTTTAAGATATTCCTCAAGTAAGCTGTGTTATTTGAAGAGATAACATATAATTGGAATAAAATGTATTAACACTCAAATGTATTAATTAATTAAAGCAATATAAATATTATGCACACGAGGTGTTGTTATAAGTGACATATGTACTAATAGGTGTAACCAACTATTCAAGGTTGAATAGATTGACACCTGATAAGGCAGATTATATGTTTATCCTTAGAAAAGCAAAGCTATTGTGTCAGTGAGTACCTAATGGCAGGTGTTGCTCAGGCCTGGATTAGTTACTTTGTATTTTAGGCAAGGTCTATATTTTAAAACAGGGAGGAGGAAGAACGGAAAGAAAGAAAGTCATGTTTTACATAAATACGGAACTCCCATTTGTTGCTGCCACTTTACCCACTTATTGAACACACCACAATCATATGATCCCCATAGGGGCTTTGTCTCCATGGGAGAAGACAACGTATCAGAGCTGTTCAAACAAGCAAAAATAGACTTCAATAAATGGGGAGGACTACAACTCTCTTTGTGAGACAAGGAGCAAACAATAACAAGCAATTACAATGCAATGTGTCTCACGTTTGTTCGAGTTAGAGCTATTAGCGTTGTAAATTCCTAAATGGACTTTTCTTGCCACGTAAATTGAAAATGAAAAGTAAAACAGTTGACATAAGCGAGCCGATTCAAAACGCCACCACGGCCACCAGGAGCATGAGTGCGAAGGAGAGACAGAAAAGGAAAAAGAAGTTCGTTCGCAGTGAAACATATCGGCAAACGTGCAATTATTGATGTAACATGGTCGGTGGCAAAAGTGGTAACAAAACTGCCCCAAGGAGTGACAAACGGAAAGCATTTACCAATGATAACAAAGGATTTTTGAAAGGCAAGCCCACGAATAAGTGAAAATGATGGCCATCCGATGGGCGTGGTTAAAAGCTCATAATACTCACAACAGGTCAAAGCGCTTGCACAATCGACCTAAAAATGATGGGGGCCTCGGCTTCAAATACTTGTCTGCCATGCTAACCTTAAATATTCTAGTGGTGCTTTTACAGAAAATTGATTGTAGGGAAGGTTGTCGGGATCAGCCGCCACCCAACCTTGCTTCGATAATACTATATGCCATCACCACCTCAGGTTGTTGCTACCTGCCTACTACAGAGCACATCACTTCTTCCAGGTGGCATAGCACCTTAACACTCATCAAGATATGCCCTTATGCATTCAGATTGAGCAACAATTATGGAAGGTGCACAAAGGTGCATCCCCTTTACAGAGAATCCAAAATATATTTAGACCCACAATTTCTTATGCTGGAATTGGCTGGACATCCTCACGTAAAACAATAGGGAAACATGGTTTCTTGCATATTACTGCGCCCATCAGGCATAACGCAGCCCATCCCTTCCAAGTGATAACACATCTTTTAGAGAACCGGAATGCAGTAACTCTGGAATATGGCCTGTGGGGCAGTTGACTGATGGTGGCTCTCTCAAATCCTCTGCCCACCTTTCTCAGGAGTTCTGCTCGACCAGGTATCTGAAGATACCTAAAGCTGCAGACCTGATTAGGGCCACAACACTGGATGCAAGATTCAAAGTCCTCCGCTTTTCAGATTTATCTGATGAGTTGAGGGCGCTACAAAAGACTGATGTTCAAAACTGGGTTATTGGTTGAGGGGGGTGGAACCCTACTCAGGCAACACCCATAATACTTGTCAGGGTGAACCACAAACAGTAACTAAATTAATCTGTGCTTAACCCTCTGGTAGCTTGGCACAAAGCAGTCAGGCTTAGCTTAGAGGCAACGTGTAAGGAATTTACGCAGGACACAAAAGGTAATAAAGAAATATCACAAAACAAACAAATAGAGAGTAAATTTTGATAAATAAGATTATACCAGAACAACAAAAATACAATCAGTAGAACTGGAGGTATTTTTTTTTTAGAGTTTTAAGTGCGTATATAGCGCCTACAAACATAAAGCACCACTGGGGTCATCTGTGCTAGACTGGGAGAAGTCACAAGTTCAGGCCGCGCATGTTGGAGTGCAGGTCTGGTAGTGGGACCAGTTTAGTCCCATTGATAGAGTTACCTTCTCAAAGTCCGGAGTGAAGAGCTCTTGGTGAGCATCACAGGAAGAGTGGCCGGGTGTTGTGGACAGTTGCTGCTGGAGCTTTGTGATGGCAAGCATCTTGAGCTGTCATTACTGTAGCACAAAGCGCAGATCTCGTGTTGCCAGTTGTCACTAGCAGTCACTGTAGAACGAAGAGCAGATTTATTTAGCATGTTGCTGGTTGTTTAGAGCATTGCATGTTGCCATGTGAAGTTAATGTGAGGGGACTCCAGTTCTGGAATCTGGTCTCCAATAAGTCAATGGTTGGAGATCAGATCCCAGTGCTGGTGGATGTGTGTTGGTCGGCTACACGTTTATACTTAATAAAAAGAAGATTTCAAGGTTAAGAAAGCCTTGCAGTGTATTCTTTATACAGGGACAAACTGACGACGAGGATGGGATATGAACCCACGCTTGCAAAGCACAATGGATTAGCAGTCAATTGCAGAGTGGATTGCATGTCTCCTTTACCAGTTGCAAAGAGTTCAGAGCACCGTGAGGAATGTGAGAATGAATCGGTGGTTGACACAATCGTTATAATTAGTTATCATCAGGGAGTCATAGAAGAAAAGGAGTGGTTATCAGCTTGAAGTCAGGACGTGGAACTGTCTAAAGTGATGGAGTTGGTGCAAAAAGGGTGGCCACATTTCAGACAACTCAAAGGTGAGATATTGAATTTTGCACATGTGGCTGAGGAACTAGCTGTACAGGATGGTGTCTTGTTAAGGGGGGGATACGTTAGTTCCATCTGTAGCCTTAAGGTCTAGGGTTGTGTTAAATAGCTCATGCTGCTCATTTGGGTTCTTCTTCTACAAAAAAGATTATTAGGCAGACTTTTTGGTGGCCAGCGATGGATAAAGAAATAGACATAATGATGGAGATGTGTAAAGAATGTATCTTATCTAATAAGCACTGGAAAATGAAAGACACTCCATTGTTACATGTACCAGTTCCACAAAGGGCTTGGGTATAGATTATTTTTCCAAATGGATTTACCAGGAGTTTGTTAAGGAGATGAGCACGAGCACACCAATCAGTTGTTTGGCCAACATTTTTGCTATTGAAAGTTCGCCAGCTGAGATGGTTACTGATAATGGTTTGTAATTAGTATCTGGCAAAATGGAAAGGTTTTATATGAAAAGGGTGTGAAGCATCATACCATGTCATTGTATAGTGCTCAAGCCAGTGTAGGGAGCAAATAGAATACTGAAGGAGGGGATTCAAACAGCCTGACATATGGAATGGATGTGCTGGAGTTCTTGAGGGATATGATATAGATGTATCATAGTACCCCACATACTGTAACGAGGGTGTCAGCCTTTGAATTGCTAAGAGGAAGGAATAAAAGGTCCAATTTGGTTCCTGGATGTTTGGTAGAGAGAAATGTTGGAAGAGATGGAAAGAGAACTGATGAGAAGAAATCGAGTGATAAGGTGAAGCACACTCAAGAGAAAATGATACGTCCGCATGACAAGTCGCACAATGTCATGGAAGTAAATATAGCTATTGACCCTTGGATGATGGTACAAAACATGTGAGACAAGAGATTTAAAACTGATTTTAATTTTCAAGGCCCCTTCAGATTTGTGCAATTTTCATGCCCTGCAGTGAAATGATCTGTTGGCCACTAGTGGTCCAAAAGAAATGTATTACGTTCAATGAATTCCAATGTGCGGTTATTGAAAGAAATATGAATGATAAAAATGATTTGCTGTGTGCCATATTTTAAATGACAGAAGTATGGATAGAGATAGTAGGACAGAAGTTGTGGCAAGTCAGCGTAGTATAGAATTTGTTGCCAGTCAGCAGCAGATAGTTGATGTACGTCCAGGTCAGGACAAAGAACAGTCTGTATTACCTGAGGTAGCCAGTACTTCAGAGGATGCTAATGCATCTTTGATGAAAATGCTGTGGTGCAGGATAATGTTAGTGCAGGCCAGTGGTCACAAAACATGGTACAATTTTAAAGAAACTGAGGCCCTGATTTAGGAGGGCCTAGCATCTCCTTGTGCTACATTAGTGTCATTTAAAAAAAAACTAATGTGGCCCAACGTAGCCAAAATCACAGCGCCAGATTTACAAAGTGGCACAATGCAGGCATTGCACCACTTCGTAACCCCTTTCGCCACATTATGCCTGCACAAGGCCTAATGTATGCAAGGGGGTGCTTGAAAAAAAAGAATTCAGCATTTTTAACGCCTGCACACAGCAGGCATTAAAAGGGGCATACCATTATTTATAATGGGCCCCTATGTACTCTGCAGGATTAGCACCAACATTTTGGCACTAATCCTGCAGAGTATATCAATAGTGTCAAAAATATTGACGCTATTGCCCCTACCCTGTGCCATGGTGCGCCGTATATTAAATACGGCGCACACATGGTGGCGGTAGGAGGTGCAAGGGGCCGCAAGAAAAGTGGCGCTACATATAATGTAGCGCTACTTTTCTTAAATCTGGCCCTGAGTGTCTTAATGATTTTGATTGTTAACATAACTTTTAGTTTCAAGAAGTCTTATCATGTTATGGGCTTAATAGAAAAAATATTGACTGTTGTCTTTGCACCTAAAGTATTTATCTAACTTTACATATGTGCATAAAGATTTTGTAAATGTATGTATTTCCTGTTTTGCTTTTGGGGAGGTGGAGCTATATTTATTTTTTGTTTAAGGAGGGAATATGTTGTAATAACTGGCTGGTTGCGTATCACGTGGCTAGTTGTCACGCAATGTTAATGTGAGTGGATTCCAGTTTTGGAATCTGGCCTCCAAAAGTCGACAGTTGGAGATCAGATCCCAGTGCTGGTGGATGTGCATTGGTGGGCTCCATGTTTATATTTAATAGAGAGAAGAATTCAAGGTCATGAAAGCTTTGCAGTGTATTCTTTACACCGGGACACAGATCTTCACCAGAGTTTCGTGCTGGTGGTCATTACGGACGGCAGAGTCTCTGTGTGAAGGGGCCCATTTGCTATCAGGCCAGAAGAGCTCAGGCAAGTCCAGTTGCAGAAGGTCAGCTAGGCAATTGCAGGGAGGCTCCTGGAGCTTGTTATGTCCATGTAGCTTAAGCAGGTCTGCCAATTGGCCCTTGGAGTCACTCAAAAATAGGCTTCACAAAATAAGACCCATTGCCATTGGGATGAAGGTAAGCAATTCCAGTCTTCCTTCTCGCACAGCAAGGAAGTCCTTTGGCAGCAGGGCAGTCCTTTGGCAGCAGGGCTGTCCTTCTTCTGTTATGTCCACAGGTCCAGGAGTGTTTTTATGAGTGGCTCTGGAGATCCAATATTTATTCCTGGAGCCAGCCTTTGTGTGGGGGTACTCTCTGCTTTATTGTCACCCCTCATTCTGGAAAGTTCTTGCCCTGTCAAGGCTCCAAGAAGTCTGGGGTGACAAAAGGCCAGGGTCAGGTTCCTTTGTATGTGCTGGAGGCAAGCCCAATATAACAATATAACGTATATTATAACGTACTTGTAATAAGGCAGACAAGATACCACCTTGTTCATGACAGAGTGACCTGTCAAAGTCAAAATCATTGTTTAAGTCACAATTCTGACATACATTTTGGCCAACACATTACACGCTAGATTTGTTTTAATGCATTTGCAAAAATGGTGCATGTCTGTTCTGCTGCCAAAATGAAACTCAGGCACACGTTGATATTTTTTATTTGGAAATATATTTCACAGCAATGTTCCACACATAGGCGGTCATTCTGACCCTGGCGGTGCCGGCGGTGCTCCAATGGGGATTCCGACCGTGGCGGTAAAGCCGCGGTCGGACCGGCAACACTGGCGGGCTCCCGCCAGTGTACCGCCGCCCCATTGAATCCTCCAAGGCGGCGCAGCTTGCTCCGGATGCTTGCTCCGGATGGCGGTAGGGGGGGTCGCGGGGCCCCTGGGGGCCCCTGCAGTGCCCATGCCACTTCATCGTGGAAGCCTCTTTCCCGCTGGGCTGGCGGGCGGCCTGAAGGCGACCGCCCGCCAGCCCAGCGGGAAAGTCAGAATTACCGCCGCGGTCTTTCGACCGCGGAACGGTAACCTGACGGCGGGACTTTGGCAGGCGGCCTCCGCCGCCCGCCAAGGTCAGAATGAGGGCCATAGTGTATACAAGGAGCTCATGCCTACCAATCACATTTGAACATAGAAAATACAATGATTCCCTTGGAGAGAGCTTTAAGCCTACACTCCCTTGATAATGCAAACTGTAAATAAACAAACATACATTTAGTTCTGTTTGTAAAAATGTGTTCTTGTTATTTTTAGGAGAGTGGTACAAAAGTAATAAGAAACATTAGGTGCTCCAAAATGTGGTGCCGTGCATGTAAAGAGTGACAAAAGATATTCCTGGTGCGCATGTCATATACAACTAGCAAATAATACACTGTCAACTCTTTGGAGACATTGTGTAAGAACAACAAAACTCCATTATTCCAAGTTCTGTTTTTTCACTCCACAATGAATGGCAGTCAACAGGACAAACAATTTGTTGACGTTGCGACACTCTATGCCAACTTCACTGGGGTCTTCGTCAGAATAAACTCCTCATTTCTCATCAATGCTTCCTATTGAATTCTTTGTTTAGATTTTCTACTTGGGTTCCCGGGAATACAAGGTTGCCCTTAATTGTTTGAACATTCACATTTGTTCCTATCTGCCTTCACACTTGCATGACTATATGGACTAAAGGTTTAAAAAAAAACTTGTGTATGTCAAAGCGTACATCACATTTTAACTACAGTGTCCCCATACATTTGACCAGGACCTGAATGTCTCATAAAAGGCGCAGCTTCAATCACCTGCCAATCTATACTATCCATGTCACATAATATTATTTAAAACACAGTTGCGTCGAGACATCATGTTTAATATATATATATAAGCATGTCCAAAATTGTTTACGTCTAACACAGGAGCATGAATCTCAAAACCACTTGATGAAAGGGGAGGCTAGAATTATTCTGAGGAGGTAATCCACTAAAAACACATATTTCATCAGCAAAGTATTGACGTGTTTTATTTGTAGGTTAACGGATGTTACTGCAACACAAATGTGATAGATATGCCATACGACTCATTACATGTGCATGATATGTAATTACACTTGTAAGAAGGCAGTCACATTTGTGATGGAATACATGTCCAGCACCCTCTTATGGTACATGCAATAGGAACTTATTTTAAACTTTTGCAATTGAGAAGTTATACAACAACCTGAAAACTTAAAAGAATGTTTAAAGACAACATACATATTTTTTTCACATAACTGCACTTAACACATTGTTGCTGCTCCATGGCTAGTCGCTCCCCATCCAGGTTAGGCCACTATCAAAATATGCAGCATCATAGGGGTCAGCGACTGTTGCGTCCATCTTTTTTTTTTGTTTTTTAATGGGAAGACTGACCCTATTTAGTAAGGCCCACCACTGAAGATTCTCCCACCGGTTCCTGCAGTGGGTGCTGCCCCTGTTGGCGTACTTGCCTGGCAATGGACTGCCATATATTCTTCTTATTGTAGCTGCTGGCCTACAAAGAAGAGGAAAGAAAAAAAAAATAACAAAAAAACATTAATAACCATCTTTACTTAAACCACATGCTATCAAAAATACTTAAGTATGTATATTTTTTTATTGTGCTGATTTACATTTTGTTTGACATGCTACTGCATCACAATTGTGATGTAAATATCGTCTAGCTCATTACGAGTGTGTGAAATACTTTGTAAAATGTAACAAGGTACACAGAATAGACAGAATATCTGTTATCTTGTGAGGGACTAAAATGTCAAAAGAACTTACAAATATTGACTAATTTTAATTTATATTTTTGTTTTGAAAAGTGTATGTTACCTTTACTTTGGCACTCACTCAATGTTGTGTGCTGCCTTAAGGTCCATACCTGGACACTTTTCATATTACTCCATAACAATGATAACACTGTGATTGTTGAGCTGTCCACGTTAGTACATGTACCTTAATCAGTGCTGAACTTCTAATTATGTGGCTGTCCTAAATGTCACATTGTGAGGGAGTACCCATGCTAGCATCAGCACCTCCACACAAAAAAATACATTTTAATGTCACTGATAAAGTAACATGCACTGTCAAGGTTAAAAGACACTTAACAGTTGGAACTTCTTGGATCAGATAGTGCCATGTTCTAAAATGTACATGCCATTGCAACAACATTGACACAAAAACATGAGATACTTAGTGACATCATGAATCTTAATTATTTTGCCATAATGATTGCTGCTGCCCTAGTTGACCTCACAGCTTACCCATGCCAAAGAGAGTCCTGTATGCCTTAGCCATCTTCTCACTCATTAGTTTTTAATCACAACCTACCCTGCCAGTAAAGTATTTTGAGTAAACAATTTAATTAAGTGTTTGTTTGGCAATTATTATTGTTGGTGGAGTTCATAACATATTAATTCCCGATGTACCAGACGAAATAAAATATTAAATCAAAAATGATGTCTCAGCCATATCGATTTCTAACACAAATACAGGTGTGTGCCTGTAGTCAGGCTTTGCCTTTTAATTTTAAAAGATGAGCAGTGCGCTTTGTTTTTTCATAGTTAGTCATCAAAAGTAAGCTTTTGACACAAGGTCAATGAAACAATATGTGATTTTGCAGAAGCCACTCACAATTGTATCAATAACTAAATGAATAAATAAAATTAAGTTAATTTCATGTGTGCAACATACATCACTTTCTGCTGGACAGTACAGCTGGCTGGTCAGGCCGCGAGTTATAGTTAGTTGAAATAACTCTAACTATAACTGCTGAATTTATATGGGTTTATGTGAGTAAATTCAGAACCTAACTATAATGTCTCTGTAACCTTTTTTTTAAGTGAATTTCTAAGGTTTTTTTAAAGGAAGGAAGATAGAAAAGAATACATCAGCGAAATGAACAAGTATATAAATGCATCCAGGTCAAGAACTATGCATCATAAAGAAATAGAGGCTGCAGCATACCACCACTGCGGGTTTTGATGACAATTTCAATGCAAGCTTTTGCCAGACCTCAGAATTCAGACTGCAGTTGTGAAGATTATGGCAGTGTTACATTTCTGTGCTACTGGCTCTCTCCAGTACACATGGCTGGGATATTGCAGTCAACATTATCAGCTGTCCTCAACCACGTCCCAGATGTTATGCTAAGATGTATGACTCATTACATGCAATTACCAACAGATAATGCTTCACTGAACAAAATCAAGCTTGCGTTCACTCCATCGATGTGCAGGCTGTTTGCCGATTTCTACGCCACCAGAGTATATTTAAGATTTCTAGCTTCCACCCATAACTCACTACTGCTACACAATAGCTCCATACCAAAACAGATAGACCTTGCAACAAGAAGATCCTGGCTTGTCAATAAGTTTTAAAAATGATGTTGATATGAACTTTTGTAGGAAAGTTGTACCCTTCCAAACATCATTTCAAATTAAATTTTCTTTTGTGATTACATTTTACAGGGAACCTAGCTTATCAAAGACGTATATGGCTTTTAACACCTCTGACAAACCCACAAATGCTAGGGGAAGGCTGCTTCAATATGGCTCATGTGTTAACGAAGGGTCCTGTGGAGTGGACTTTTGGGTTCCTGAAGGCCTGCCTCAGGTGCCTGGACCAGACAAGATGGGCCTTCCTCTACTCTTCTGGGGTATTCTGCAACAGTGTTGTGTTATGTTGTATGCTTCAAAACATTGCCCTGTGGAGAAATATTCCATTCCTTCTTGATGAAGATTACCAGGGGGAAATCCAGGCTAACGTTGGTGACATGCGTCATCAAGTTGACAGTGATGAGGATGAAGGCAGTGAAGGCAATGACCTTAGATGTGAACTCACTGAAACATCTATGTGAATTTAAGGACAATGTCAATTGTTTCTATTTCCTATTCACATATCCCCTTTTACGATTTATGTTACTACTAATTACATAACAGATTGTTCAATTTTCATTATCTTGAAAGTGGTTTATTATATGTGTTTTGAAAGTACAATAATACATTGCCAACAGCTTACATTTAATAATGATCATGCTGTATAGATAATTATTTTTGTAACTGTAGACTTTTCTCTGAAAATGATTCAAAATTAAATAAAAAGTTAGTTACAAACATCTTAAGATTTCTATTTAATCATTCCTAGGTCATGTCACCCTGTCATCTGCTAGGCCACTAGCAAGTTGTAGGAAGTTGGCTCTGTATGTGCTATTTCAAAGTAAGGAATAGCATGCACAGAATCCAAGGGTTCCCCTTAGAGGTAAAATAGTGGTAAAAATAGATAATACTAATGCTCTATTTTGTGGTAGTGTGGTCGAGCAGTAGGCTTATCCAAGGAGTAGTGTTAAGCATTTGTTGTACATACACATAGACAATAAATGAGGTACACACACTCAGAGACAAATCCAGCCAATAGGTTTTTGTATAGAAAAATATCTTTTCTTAGTTTATTTTAAGAACCACAGGTTCAAATTCTACATGTAATATCTCATTCGAAAGGTATTGCAGGTAAGTACTTTAGGAACTTCAAATCATAAAAATTGCATGTATACTTTTCGAGTTATTGACAAATAGCTGTTTTAAAAGTGGACACAGTGCAATTTTCACAGTTCCTGGGGGAGGTAAGTTTTTGTTAGTTTTACCAGGTAAGTAAGACACTTACAGGGTTCAGTTCTTGGTCCAAGGTAGCCCACCGTTGGGGGTTCAGAGAAACCCCAAAGTCACCACACCAGCAGCTCAGGGCCGGTCAGGTGCAGAGTTCAAAGTGGTGCCCAAAACACATAGGCTAGAATGGAGAGAAGGGGGTGCCCTGGTTCCGGTCTGCTTGCAGGTAAGTACCCGCGTCTTCGGAGGGCAGACCAGGGGGGTTTTGTAGGGCACCGGGGGGGACACAAGTCCACACAGAAATTTCATCCTCAGCAGCGCGGGGGCGGCCGGGTGCAGTGTAGAAACCAGCGTCGGGTTCGCAATGTTAGTCTATGAGAGATCTCGGGATCTCTTCAGCGCTGCAGGCAGGCAAGGGGGGGGTTCCTCGGGGAAACCTCCGCTTGGGCAAGGGAGAGGGACTCCTGGGGGTCACTTCTCCAGTGAAAGTCCGGTCCTTCAGGTCCTGGGGGCTGCGGGTGCAGGGTCTCTCCCAGGCGTCGGGACTTTAGGTTCAAAGAGTCGCGGTCAGGGGAAGCCTCGGGATTCCCTCTGCAGGCGGCGCTGTGGGGGCTCAGGGGGGACAGGTTTTTGTACTCACAGTCTTAGAGTAGTCCTGGGGTCCCTCCTGAGGTGTTGGATCGCCACCAGCCGAGTCGGGGTCGCCGGGTGCAGTGTTGCAAGTCTCACGCTTCTTGCGGGGAGCTTGCAGGGTTCTTTGGAGCTGCTGGAAACAAAGTTGCAGCTTTTCTTGGAGCAGGTCCGCTGTCCTCGGGAGTTTCTTGTCTTTTCGAAGCAGGGGCAGTCCTCAGAGGATGTCGAGGTCGCTGGTCCCTTTGGAAGGCGTCGCTGGAGCAGGATCTTTGGAAGGCAGGAGACAGGCCGGTGAGTTTCTGGAGCCAAGGCAGTTGTCGTCTTCTGGTCTTCCGCTGCAGGGGTTTTCAGCTAGGCAGTCCTTCTTCTTGTAGTTGCAGGAATCTAATTTTCTAGGGTTCAGGGTAGCCCTTAAATACTAAATTTAAGGGCGTGTTTAGGTCTGGGGGGTTAGTAGCCAATGGCTACTAGCCCTGAGGGTGGGTACACCCTCTTTGTGCCTCCTCCCAAGGGGAGGGGGTCACAATCCTAACCCTATTGGGGGAATCCTCCATCTGCAAGATGGAGGATTTCTAAAAGTTAGAGTCACTTCAGCTCAGGGCACCTTAGGGGCTGTCCTGACTGGCCAGTGACTCCTCCTTGTTTTTCTCATTATTTTCTCCGGCCTTGCCGCCAAAAGTGGGGCCTGGCCGGAGGGGGCGGGCAACTCCACTAGCTGGAGTGTCCTGCTGGGTTGGCACAAAGGAGGTGAGCCTTTGAGGCTCACCGCCAGGTGTGATAATTCCTGCCTGGGGGAGGTGTTAGCATCTCCACCCAGTGCAGGCTTTGTTACTGGCCTCAGAGTGACAAAGGCACTCTCCCCATGGGGCCAGCAACATGTCTCGGTTTGAGGCAGGCTGATAAAACTAGTCAGCCTACACAGATAGTCGGTTAAGTTTCAGGGGGCACCTCTAAGGTGCCCTCTGGGGTGTATTTTACAATAAAATGTACACTGGCATCAGTGTGCATTTATTGTGCTGAGAAGTTTGATACCAAACTTCCCAGTTTTCAGTGTAGCCATTATGGTGCTGTGGAGTTCGTGTTTGACAAACTCCCAGACCATATACTCTTATGGCTACCCTGCACTTACAATGTCTAAGGTTTTGTTTAGACACTGTAGGGGTACCATGCTCATGCACTGGTACCCTCACCTATGGTATAGTGCACCCTGCCTTAGGGCTGTAAGGCCTGCTAGAGGGGTGTCTTACCTATACTGCATAGGCAGTGAGAGGCTGGCATGGCACCCTGAGGGGAGTGCCATGTCGACTTACTCATTTTGTTCTCACTAGCACACACAGGCTTGTAAGCAGTGTGTCGGTGCTGAGTGAGAGGTCTCTAGGGTGGCATAAGACATGCTGCAGCCCTTAGAGACCTTCCTTGGCATCAGGGCCCTTGGTACTAGAAGTACCAGTTACAAGGGACTTATCTGAATGCCAGGGTGTGCCAATTGTGGATACAATGGTACATTTTAGGTGAAGGAACACTGGTGCTGGGGCCTGGTTAGCAGGGTCCCAGCACTCTTCTCAGTCAAGTCAGCATCAGTATCAGGCAAAAAGTGGGGGGTAACTGCAACAGGGAGCCATTTCTTTACACAAGCCCCCCCCAGCCCACAGGCCAGGAGACTCAGCCCAAGCTGGGAGAGTCTTCCTAGTCTGTCAGGCGAGGAAGAGTAGGAGAAATAGGCTGGTTAGTTGCAGGGCCTACTCTGCCTTACATCCTTCTGTTCAGGTCATTCCCTTTGGGGAACTGACCTACTTCCACAGTGATAGGACCTAGTCTGAATTGCCTCTTGTCTGCCTCTTCAATGTCTCCACCCATTCTTTCTATTTTGGTCTTAGAGGTACCCACCTCTGCTAACCTTATCTTGGCCAGGGTTACCCCTAGCTTACCCAGAGAGGTTACCCAGAGCTGGAGTAACCCCACCATGACCAATAGGGTCAGGGGGCCTAACTTGCTATTTGGCATGGGGTCAGACCACCATGCTAAGGATAGTGCAGCCATAAAGGCTAACACCCAGCAGAGGCCACTGACAGCTGTCAGTGCCCAGAACCACACCTTTAGCTCTTCACCTAAAAGGGAAGGGGCTAAGTTACAGGCCTCTTTGGGTTCAGGTTGCCTGTCTGCTGTATTGGAGTGGGGGGTTACCACATCTTGTAGTAAACACCCTTCTTCCACTCTTTCTTCTGTTAGCTGAGGAGCCACCCACTCAGGTTTAACAGTTGCCTGACTAGCCAGGACTTCTTGTGGGTCAGGTTGGACTTTATCAGGGCCATTTTTGGAGTTCTCCCCTACTGGAGCAGAATCTCCTTGGCTTGCTGTAACCTTGGCTAAAGGTTGTCCACCCCTCCTACTCTGTTTTCTTTTCTTCTTCTTCTGGGGCCTGCTTGCATTTACTGCAGAGGCAGGACTTCCAGAATCCTTGGGAGAGGACTGGCACTGGACCAGTTCCTCTCTTGAGCTCTGACTAACCTCTGGGTAGTCATTTCCAAGGAGACAATCAAGGGGGAGGTCTGTACTGACTACTACCCTTCTCCAGCTAAGAGTGCCACCCACTTCTATGGGCACTAAAGCCACAGGCCTCTTAGTGACCCTGTCTAGGCTAACTCTTACCCTGGCAGTCTCACCTGGGATGTACTGGTTTGAGAGCACCAGCCTGTCATGCACAATAGTGTGACTGGCACAAGTGTCTCTCAGGGCAGTGGTTGGGATTCCATTCACCAGTAGGTGGTGGAAGTGTCTACTTCCCTCTGGAATCTCCAACTCACCTGTTGGGCCCTGTTTCCAGTTGAAGGCTAGGAAGACCTCCTCATCTGAGGAGTCATCTCCCATGGCTACACTGGTTACCCCAGGAATTTTGTTCTGGGGTTTGTTTTTGGGACAAGAAGTGTCCTTGGTGTGGTGCCCAGACTGTTTACAGTTGTGGCACCATGCCTTAGTGGCATCCCAGTTCTTACCCTGGTACCCACCTTTGTTTTGGGTTGTGTCTTGGGGCCCACCCACCTGTTCTGGTTTTTGGGGGCCTACAGAGGACTCTTTTTCTTTGTTTCTAGTGTTACCCACTTTCTCCTGGGGAGTTTTTGTAACCCCTTTCTTTTGGTCACCCCCAGTGGAAGTTTTGGTTACCCTAGTCTTGACCCAGTGGTCTGCCTTCTTTCCCAATTCTTGGGGAGAAATTGGACCTAGGTCTACCAGATACTGATGCAACTTTTCATTGAAGCAGTTACTTAAAATGTGTTCTTTCATAAACAAATTATAAAGCCCAACATAGTCACACACTTCATTTCCAGTTAACCAACCATCTAGTGTTTTTACTGAGTAGTCTACAAAATCAACCCAGGTCTGGCTCGAGGATTTTTGAGCCCCCCTGAACCTAATTCTATACTCCTCAGTGGAGAATCCAAAGCCCTCAATCAGGGTACCCTTCATGAGGTCATAAGATTCTGCATCTTTTCCAGAGAGTGTGAGGAGTCTATCCCTACACTTTCCAGTGAACATTTCCCAAAGGAGGGCACCCCAGTGAGATCTGTTCACTTTTCTGGTTACACAAGCCCTCTCAAAAGCTGTGAACCATTTGGTGATGTCATCACCATCTTCATATTTTGTTACAATCCCTTTGGGGATTTTTAGGATGTCAGGAGAATCTCTGACCCTATTTAAGTTGCTGCCACCATTGATGGGACCTAGGCCCATCTCTTTTCTTTCCCTTTCTATGGCTAGGAGCTGTTTTTCCAAAGCCAATCTTTTGACCATCCTGGCTAACAGGGGGTCATCCTCACTGAGAGCATCCTCAGTGATTTCAGAAATGCTGGACCCTCCTGTGAGGGAAGCAACATTTCTGACTATCATTTTTGGAGACCGGGCTTGAGAGGCCCTGGTCTCCCTATTTAGGACTGGAAGGGGGGAATTGCCCTCCAAGTCACTAATTTCTTCCTCTGTGAAGTCATCCTCAGAGGGGTTGGCTTTTTCAAACTCTGCCAACAGCTCCTGGAGCTGAATTTTGGTAGGTCTGGAGCCAATGGTTATTTTCTTTATATTACAGAGAGACCTTAGCTCCCTCATCTTAAGATGGAGGTAAGGTGTGGTGTCGAGTTCCACCACATTCATCTCTGTATCAGACATTATTTTGCTAAAAGTTGGAAGACTTTTTAAAGAATCTAAAACTGTTTCTAGAATCTAATTTCAAACCTTTAACAAACTTTTAAACTCTAAAAGACAATGCTAAACAGGGACTTAACACACAAGGCCCTAGCAGGACTTTTAAGAATTTAGAAAAATTTCAAATTGCAAAAATGAATTTCTAATGACAATTTTGGAATTTGTCGTGTGATCAGGTATTGGCTGAGTAGTCCAGCAAATGCAAAGTCTTGTACCCCACCGCTGATCCACCAATGTAGGAAGTTGGCTCTGTATGTGCTATTTCAAAGTAAGGAATAGCATGCACAGAATCCAAGGGTTCCCCTTAGAGGTAAAATAGTGGTAAAAATAGATAATACTAATGCTCTATTTTGTGGTAGTGTGGTCGAGCAGTAGGCTTATCCAAGGAGTAGTGTTAAGCATTTGTTGTACATACACATAGACAATAAATGAGGTACACACACTCAGAGACAAATCCAGCCAATAGGTTTTTGTATAGAAAAATATCTTTTCTTAGTTTATTTTAAGAACCACAGGTTCAAATTCTACATGTAATATCTCATTCGAAAGGTATTGCAGGTAAGTACTTTAGGAACTTCAAATCATAAAAATTGCATGTATACTTTTCGAGTTATTGACAAATAGCTGTTTTAAAAGTGGACACAGTGCAATTTTCACAGTTCCTGGGGGAGGTAAGTTTTTGTTAGTTTTACCAGGTAAGTAAGACACTTACAGGGTTCAGTTCTTGGTCCAAGGTAGCCCACCGTTGGGGGTTCAGAGCAACCCCAAAGTCACCACACCAGCAGCTCAGGGCCGGTCAGGTGCAGAGTTCAAAGTGGTGCCCAAAACACATAGGCTAGAATGGAGAGAAGGGGGTGCCCTGGTTCCGGTCTGCTTGCAGGTAAGTACCCGCGTCTTCGGAGGGCAGACCAGGGGGGTTTTGTAGGGCACCGGGGGGGACACAAGTCCACACAGAAATTTCACCCTCAGCAGCGCGGGGGCGGCCGGGTGCAGTGTAGAAACCAGCGTCGGGTTCGCAATGTTAGTCTATGAGAGATCTCGGGATCTCTTCAGCGCTGCAGGCAGGCAAGGGGGGGGTTCCTCGGGGAAACCTCCGCTTGGGCAAGGGAGAGGGACTCCTGGGGGTCACTTCTCCAGTGAAAGTCCGGTCCTTCAGGTCCTGGGGGCTGCGGGTGCAGGGTCTCTCCCAGGCGTCGGGACTTTAGGTTCAAAGAGTCGCGGTCAGGGGAAGCCTCGGGATTCCCTCTGCAGGCGACGCTGTGGGGGCTCAGGGGGGACAGGTTTTTGTACTCACAGTCTTAGAGTAGTCCTGGGGTCCCTCCTGAGGTGTTGGATCGCCACCAGCCGAGTCGGGGTCGCCGGGTGCAGTGTTGCAAGTCTCACGCTTCTTGCGGGGAGCTTGCAGGGTTCTTTGGAGCTGCTGGAAACAAAGTTGCAGCTTTTCTTGGAGCAGGTCCGCTGTCCTCGGGAGTTTCTTGTCTTTTCGAAGCAGGGGCAGTCCTCAGAGGATGTCGAGGTCGCTGGTCCCTTTGGAAGGCGTCGCTGGAGCAGGATCTTTGGAAGGCAGGAGACAGGCCGGTGAGTTTCTGGAGCCAAGGCAGTTGTCGTCTTCTGGTCTTCCGCTGCAGGGGTTTTCAGCTAGGCAGTCCTTCTTCTTGTAGTTGCAGGAATCAAATTTTCTAGGGTTCAGGGTAGCCCTTAAATACTAAATTTAAGGGCGTGTTTAGGTCTGGGGGGTTAGTAGCCAATGGCTACTAGCCCTGAGGGTGGGTACACCCTCTTTGTGCCTCCTCCCAAGGGGAGGGGGTCACAATCCTAACCCTATTGGGGGAATCCTCCATCTGCAAGATGGAGGATTTCTAAAAGTTAGAGTCACTTCAGCTCAGGGCACCTTAGGGGCTGTCCTGACTGGCCAGTGACTCCTCCTTGTTTTTCTCATTATTTTCTCCGGCCTTGCCGCCAAAAGTGGGGCCTGGCCGGAGGGGGCGGGCAACTCCACTAGCTGGAGTGTCCTGCTGGGTTGGCACAAAGGAGGTGAGCCTTTGAGGCTCACCGCCAGGTGTGACAATTCCTGCCTGGGGGAGGTGTTAGCATCTCCACCCAGTGCAGGCTTTGTTACTGGCCTCAGAGTGACAAAGGCACTCTCCCCATGGGGCCAGCAACATGTCTCGGTTTGTGGCAGGCTGCTAAAACTAGTCAGCCTACACAGATAGTCGGTTAAGTTTCAGGGGGCACCTCTAAGGTGCCCTCTGGGGTGTATTTTACAATAAAATGTACACTGGCATCAGTGTGCATTTATTGTGCTGAGAAGTTTGATACCAAACTTCCCAGTTTTCAGTGTAGCCATTATGGTGCTGTGGAGTTCGTGTTTGACAAACTCCCAGACCATATACTCTTATGGCTACCCTGCACTTACAATGTCTAAGGTTTTGTTTAGACACTGTAGGGGTGCCATGCTCATGCACTGGTACCCTCACCTATGGTATAGTGCACCCTGCCTTAGGGCTGTAAGGCCTGCTAGAGGGGTGTCTTACCTACACTGCATAGGCAGTGAGAGGCTGGCATGGCACCCTGAGGGGAGTGCCATGTCGACTTACTCATTTTGTTCTCACTAGCACACACAGGCTTGTAAGCAGTGTGTCTGTGCTGAGTGAGGGGTCTCTAGGGTGGCATAAGACATGCTGCAGCCCTTAGAGACCTTCCTTGGCATCAGGGCCCTTGGTACTAGAAGTACCAGTTACAAGGGACTTATCTGAATGCCAGGGTGTGCCAATTGTGGATACAATGGTACATTTTAGATGAAGGAACACTGGTGCTGGGGCCTGGTTAGCAGGGTCCCAGCACTCTTCTCAGTCAAGTCAGCATCAGTATCAGGCAAAAAGTGGGGGGTAACTGCAACAGGGAGCCATTTCTTTACACAAGTCATAGGTGGATAGTTCAGAATGTTGAAAAGTTACTGTTTTTCAAGAGATCTGCAATGCAAGCTGCCTGGCCATTGGTGGAATGTTCTTGCAAAAGACTGCGGTACACTTCCTTTCAGTCATGAAGTGATGCCAATGTAAGTAAGTGTCATCCAAAGTATCAAACACTTTACGTGTGTCAAAGTCTTGAACTCTGACTTGATGTCAACTGGAGCATTTGTTCTAAATTTTGGTGTACTGTATGACTGTATCAGATACTAATGTCAGAGTATAACACGAGGACAGCCAGTGTGTGGCTGAAAACTATAATTTGTGTTGCTAAAGTATTTTGAGGAGCAGTTGTTAACAAAATGTAACAGAGGCTTTATATCTTCACATTCAATAGCATCACTATATAAATTGCATTGCAAAAGTCATATTTTCTTTGTCATTATGCCTCATAATACTTTTATATTTGTTTCTATACTTTCTAATGTTGTGATTTCTGTGAAGACATGTTTGTGCACATTAACTTATCCTTCTCCGTTGCTCGACTTTGGGGTGTATAATATTTTTTTAATAAACTGCAGATATAACAAACAACTACAAATGTATTTGGACATACTGAGCCAATAAGTTAAAATGTGTGTTATGATGAAATGTGCATTGTGTGTATGTAATAAATGGTCAGCAATTACGTAAAATTTACAGAGAGGTTTATACAAGACATCAAAGTAACATTTATTTCATTTTATGACAGGGCCGTAACTCATTATTTGTATTCATTATTTCATTTTTTACAAAACATAGAACAAAAATATAATTTTAGATTCCCTGAAAATAAGTTTACTTGTATGCTATATGAAGAATTAAAGATGAGCCAACAAGTGCTTAGGGTCCTTTTCCAAACAATAGTTCATACGTGGATTGAAAGTTTGTGGACGAAAGATGGATAAGATGAATAGTTCAGATGCTTAAATTAGGACATCAATTTTTCTATCTTTTGATGGTGGCTTCATGGGTGCTATATGATACCTTCATGAGTTGTGTAAATGAGAATGCTGCGCTAGAGTGATTATATGGGAGATCAAATGCTTTGACACGTGAGAGACATCAGTAAGCACACTTGTGTCAATAGGTTGTCATCTGTGTAGAGATTTGCATTAGGGATTAGGAATGTGAGGGTTGGGACAGGGTGAATTTGTTATTTTTTGAGAGGTAGTGTTGGTACTTACCAGTCTCCACTCCACCTGCAATTCCCACAATGCCTTTAGTGTGGAGTATTGTCAACACCTTTTCCTACTAGAGCATGAGGCTGAAGGGCCTAAGATAGCCACTGACATTTGCGAGGGCCTCTTGGTGTGCCCTGAAAGCAAGGGAACAGATTTGCAGATGTCTCCTATGATCGCTTAATCTTAAAGACAGCATTCACCTAATCCACGATTCTGGGCCACATTTCCCTTTTCTGGCTCTTAATGGTTGTCCGGATCAGTGCTCCAAACAAATGAGGCTCAACTCCAAATTATCTCATTCACCATGACAGTTAACTTACTTTCAGAGCACCTGGGTTGTCTTCTTCCAGACATTTTCCAAACAAAAAGAAAAGACATAGATTTGCTGCTTAAGGTTCACATTGTGAGTGGTAAATGATTTGTGTGTTTAGAAGAGTGTCTTTTGTACCAACAGCTGCAGATGTTTGTGAGTAGATTTTGATCAAGTGTGCGTTGATGGACATATTCATTATTGATGTATTTGTCTGCCATCAGAAATCTGTTCTGCCACTACTGTCCTCTTTCATTAGGGTCCCTCTGGACCACTCATGAAGGCCAGCATGACGTCAAACCATCCTTGACAGAGCTGTATCCTTTGATGGTGGATGGAGGGACTGAAGAGAGAGGACTGAGTTTCAGCTGATGGACCATCTTCCATCATGATGGATTGTGGGCCATCAGCCCAAACCTTAAATACAATGGACCAATACCTGCCAGCCTGATGGACAGATAAGTTCCTTCATCATAAGGAATGACGGTCTGTACTCCAAACTCTAAGTCACAACCTTAATGTTCATGTCAATGTGTAGTTTGGGTTTGCGTCAAACATTTGATACATTCCTGTAGGCAAAGACTACATGTTCATGTCAAAGTCAGCAGGCTTACTTTATTGATCATTAAACGTGGTGACAAGGCAGTAGGTGTCTAATTTTACATTTTGTATGACTGGACAACGCCTGTAGACTTAACCTTTCTGATTATAAATAGCTTCATGTTTTCCTGTGAGCCCACATAGGAACAGTGCTGTTTTTTATAATTAGAGCCTGCTGGTCCAGAAATTGTTCAATGGTGCCTCACAGATAATGGAAACAGGCCAAATTACAGGGTTAGTCTACTCTTGTGATATTTTATTTATTGGACATGGTTTGCACCCTAGTGAATCTGCAAAGCCTATATAGGAGGGGTTCCAATGTATAATTCCACCTAAAAATATTTGTGTTCTTGAGTATAATGTTTAGTTGTGTCTGCACTAAAGTACTTGACCTTTTGAAACAAAAAGCACTGGCTGGGCTTTGATCGATTGGACATTAATGTTGTGAATTCCTGTGTTCTCAGTTTCCAACTGTTAGAAATGGGGTCTCTACACCCTGTCCAAGTAGGGACCCTCACTCTACTCGTGGTAAGGGAGATACACAGCTCAGATAAACCCTTCCCATTACACTGGGACCTCCCTGGTCACTGCAAACTTCCCCCACCTCCAGTGATTAGTTAAAACCTGAGCCACTCACTTCAGAACAACCGCTAAATGCCTCTCCAGACTCTCTGATACTCACCCAGAAGTCTGCCTCCAGTACAAGTTTCCTGGGGTCAGAGAGCTCACACTCCACCTGGTGTTGGTGTCTCTTTGGAAAACAGGGACTGAACATATGCTTTACAGCAATCACATGACACAGCCCCTCACATGTGTTAACCAAACTACCCTCCACCTTGCCATTCTGTGCCTTGTAAAAGTACTGTATATCACCCTCCTGAGACTGGTGAAACAGTATCTAACTGTCCCTGACACTTAACCACACTCTTCTGGGGTGTCCCCATACTTCACTACCAGGACTCCTACCAGGGGGGAACCCCTCTCCCTGTCACTCTCACCTAAAGCCAGTACAGCGTCCCTCCCACTACTAGGAATATGACACCCTGTGCCAGTTCCCCAATCCACCTCAGGGACCCTGCTCAGCAATAGAGCTACCTCATGGTGTATGTCACCCCCCTCCTTCAAGTTGGGCACCGAGTCTCTGAGCATGTGCACTTCTTCCATAGTACTGTACGTAACACTTTTGCTGCAACAATCTGTGCTGAACTCAGCCCTCCTGGCATCCAGCTCCATCAGACTGAGCTCCTGAGCTAAAAGAGCTTTCTTCTCCCCAAGGGCCGTCTCATTTCCTCCATAGCTTTTTCTCTCGCCTGTTTAATCTGAGCTGTAGCTGCTCTAACTCAAGAGTCCTGGCTCTCTGCCTATTCTCCAGCTCCTGTGGAGACAGGCCTGGAGAGGAAACTGTGCTGCCAACTCTGGAGGGAGCTCCTCTGCCACTTAGGCTTTCCCCTGCCCCAAAGGCGGTGATGGTTCCCCCAGCCATCTCAGGTGCAGACTTTGTCCTCCTCCTCCACACCATTATTCCCCCTCTCTGTGTGCTCACCAGCCTTCCTGGCTTCCAGCTAGGCCGTCGGCACCTTTTGCAGTTCCTCCATCCCAGTGAGGCTTTTAAAAGAATACCTGAACTCTCTGCAGAACTTTTTGAGCTGAGGCACATCATAGGCTACTGCTAGTGGGTCACCAGACTGAGACATGATTGTGGTCCAAACTCAAGAGTTGCAAAAAACAGAAAGGGGAAAACAGTATGCTGGTACATAATTGTCTGTGATAAGACAGTAGTGTACACCAATCAAAGTACAAATACAAGTCCTATCCTAACCGCTGATCACCAATGTTAAGAATGGGGGCTCTAGTTGGAAGTCAGTTTACACCCTGTCCTACTAAGGACCATCACTCTAGTCAGGGTAAGGGAGATATGCAGCTCAAATAAACCCTGCTCACTCCCTTGGTAGCTTGGCACAAGCAGTCAGGCTTATCTCAGAGGCAATGAGTAAAGTATTTATTCATACACACACAGTAACACAGTGAAAACACCACAAAAGGACTCCACACCAGTTTAGACAAATAGCCAATATTTATCTAATTCAAACAAGACCAAAACAACAAAAATCCAACATACACAAGAAAAGATATTACTTTTTAAAGTTAAAAGAGTCTTAATCCATAAAAGTCAACTGTTACATTGTTTTAACACAAAGTACCTGGTCAGCATAAAAAATAAAGCCGTAAGGGAGGTGATGTGTCAGAAAAGCAAGCAATGCATCGATTCCTTACTCGCAAGTGAGGCCATGATTCTTTCCCCCGCCAGGTTGGCGATGCGTTGGTTCTTTCCCTGCAGGAGAACGATGCATTGATTTCCGGCACCAGCCGCGGGTCCGTGCTGTAATGTTGAAGATTTGATGCCCAGGGAAGATGCATGGAAAATCCAGATGCACGACAATGATGAATCCACACTAAACCAGGCGATGTGTTGATTTTGCAGCCTCGAGACAGGCGCTGCATTGATTTTTCACCTGCGGTGGAGGCCCTGAATCAATTTTTCTGCCACTACTGCTCCAGTGCATGGATTTTCACTCAGGTTACCAGCTTCCACTTCCAAGGGTCCAGGTACTGGATTTGGCACCACTTGGTAAGTCAGAACTCTCAGCAGAAGAGAGCAGAAGAGCCCAGGCACTGGCAGATAAAGTCTTTGATGTCCCTCAGACTTCACAACAGGAGGCAAGCTCAGTTCAAGCCCTTGGAGAACCTTGGAAAGCAGGAGGTAGAAAGCAAAGTCCAGTCCTTTCACCTCTAGGGCAGAAGCAGCAGGCCAGCACAACAAGACAGCAGGCAGAGTGGCAGATTCTCATCAAGCATCCAGCTCTTCTCCCTGGCAGAATGTCCTCAATCCAGGAGTGTTTTGAAGTTGTGGGGTCACCAGTCCAATACTTATACTCATTTCTGCCTTTGAAGTAGGCAAACTTCAAAGGAAAGTCTTTGTAGTGCACATGGCCCTGTCTCTCCCTGTCCTGGCCCACGACACTGCTCCTCCCTCCACTCAAGTCCAGGAAGACCCAACAGGATATGTAGGACACACTTTGTGTGACTGTCTAGAGTGAATTCACAAACAGCCCAACTGTCAGTCGGACACAGACGTGTATTCTGCAGCCAGGCAGAGGCACAGAATGATTAAGCAAGAAAATTTCCACTTTCTAAAAGTGGCATTTTCAAACGTACAATCTAAAAAACAACTCTACCAAAAGATGTATTTTAAAATTGTGAGTTCAGAGACCCCATACTTCATATCTCTATCTGCTCCCCCCAATGTGAAACTGCACTTAGACGATATTGCAAAGCAATCCCCATGTCATCCTATGGGAGAGAGAGGCCTTGCAATACTAAAAACCGAATTTAGCAGTATTTCACAATCCTGACATGCAAAACACACCATGTCCTACCTTTTAAATACACTGCATCCTGCCCATAGTGCTGCCTTGGGCCTACCTTAGGGGTGGCTTACATATAGTAAAAGGGAAGGTTTGGGTCTGGCAAGTGGGTACACTTGCCAGGTCGAACTGGCAGTGCAGAACTGCACACACAGACACTGCAGTGGCAGGTCTGAGCCATGTTTACAGGGCTACTCATGTGGGTGGCACAATCAGTGCTGCAGGCCCATTAGCAGCTTTTTATTTACAGGCCCTGGGCACCTCTGGTGCAATTTACTAGGGACTTACTAGTAAATCATATTTGCCAATCAGGGATAAACAATCACCAATATAATTTAGACTGAAAGCATATGCACTTTAGCACTGGTTAGCAGTGGTAAAGTGCCCCGAGTCCTAAAGCCAGCAAAAACAGGTCAGAAAAACTAGGAGGAAGGAGGCAAAAAGTTTAGGGACGACCCTGCAAAAAGGGCCAGGTCCAACACCAACCAACAGCACCTTCTCTAATCAGCCTTGGACTGCACTACCTCCAAGCTCAGAGATTCAGCTTTCCGTTGTGAACTCTTTGACAACTGTACTAGAAAGAAGTTCGCATTGTGAACCCACTAACAAATGCAGGGTGAAAGGGTTTTACATTGAGAACTATGACACATATGATAGGAAGAACTTCCCATTGAGACCTCTTTGACAAATACCATGGTGAGATACTATGCATTGCTTTACACTAAGAAACTTTCTGACACAGATCTCTAGTTCAGGTGATGCTGAAGAGGACTAATTTTCATTGAATACATAAGTACTTATATTCTTAGTTATGTGCCATGCAAAGATATTTAGCCCTTTTAAAAGTAGAACCACTGAGCGCTGATTTATTAAGAATTTTTGTGCACTTTGTGGCACTCTACCTTTCTTGCTTTAGTCTCATGTTTGATGACCAATACCCTTTTGAAACTGGATGAAGGTAAACAAAGGTTTGGTTCTAGTGAATCTTCCTTAGGCATTTGTAGTTACGGGCTCTTGCCGCATCCCCAGTCCTGTTACTATGACCAAACATGTTTGTCCTACTATAAATGCTTCCTTTCCGCCCGCATGGCAACAAGATCGGAGGTACATGTTACTCCCTTTTGAAGTGCTCAAAGTAAATTTTTCCTTGCCCTGAATTAAAGGTAGAAAGTTGGTGATTCAGGCATGTAGGAAGCTGTCTCTCTATATTCTGCACTAAAAGGAAGTAAACCGTGCAAAGAGTCCAGTGGATCACCAATAGGTTTGCAGAGTCAAAAGTAGATAGTACTAATGCTCTATTTGGTGGTAGTGTGGACAAGCAGTTAGACTTCTCGGAGGATACTGCTAAGCTTTTGTTGTACTTACAGAGGCGATAAATGAGACACACACTCAAAGAATAAGTCTGAGACCAATTTAGAAAAATAACTCTTCTTTTTTATATACTTTGAAACCAAAAACTTTGTTACAAGGTTAGCATGTTTTTAAGCATAAACACTTTTCACTTGCAAAAATGGACACTGCAATTTTTGAGTTCCTCAGTGTTAACCTATGGGTTGAAAAAAAGTTCAGCAAACAGGCACTTTACAATGGCTTACAAGACCAATCTCTGAGACTTAAGGCAAGTACTGGGCAAGGGTCAGGACAACAGGTCACTCCAGACAGCACTGGGGCAGCTGGGTGCAAAGGTGTAGTATGGCATTGGGTGCCCAATGTATTTAAATGGGGATTGGTCTCAGTGGAAATAGGCTGCAGGCACTGGCTAGGAAGCCAGTCAGGGAAAACCAACAGGGAGGTAACAAATGTGGGGTGCTCGGAACATAGGTGCACCTTTGGACCTCTTCTCCAAGGCACAGGGGCAATGAATGCAGGGGTGTCCTTTGCTGTTGGGGTTTTGTGTCCAGGAGCACTCGTGGTTGAGGGGTCCTGTGGTGTGAGGCTGCAGATGTCATCCTGGAGTCCAGGAGGGGTGAAATCACAGTGGACTCGAGCTCAGGACAGCTGGGGGATGTCATTGACACCAGGAACGCACTTCAGATCAGGTCGAAGGCGACAGGTGCAGTGGTTGCTTCCGGTGTCGGGTTTCTCTCATCACAGAAGCTGCAGGAGAGGGGGCCTGCATGTAGAGGCTGCAGGTGACTTCAGGAAGTGCAGGAGAGGTGAAACCACGCTGGACTTGGACTCTGGGGAGCTGGGAAACATTGTTGGCACTGGGGATCCACTCCCACTCGGGTCAGTGACGGCAAGTGCAGTGGTGACTTCAGGTGTCGGATCTCTGTGGTTCTTGAGGCTGCAGAGTCCTTTCTTTAGAGCTGGTTGGGGAGCAGGTCTGCTACTCACATGAGTCGTAAGTCTTTTTTGAAGGCAGGCAGTCCTCCTAGGTTTCTGGAGGCTTAACTGCAGGATGAGACGTCTTTTGGTGCAGAGTCCGTCAAGGGTTGCAGACAGGCCGACGGGGTTGGTGCCAGGTCAACTGCTTCTTTTTCTCCTCTTCTGCAGGTGCGACTCTTCAATGCCCTCGGGCTTCTTAGATCAACAGAATCTGAGTTTTTGGGTTCAGGGGTGCCAGCTCAATCTTCCGTTTAGGGGCATTACAGGGAGTGCCGGGTGGCAGGCAATGGGTTGCCCATCTGTAGGGTACTATACCCTCTTTATGACCACTTCTGTCTGTAGAGGTCTAATTCCACCCAAAAAAAGATGAAGGAGTTTAAAAAGTGGTGTCCATTTCAGCTCATCCACCTTACGGGTTGGACTGGCATGATGTGGGCAAACCTCCTAATCTAACTTTTTTTTCCGCTTGTCTTGCCACATAGAATTGAGGTCAGGACAAGGGGGTTGGTCATCTTTGCCATCTGAAGAGACCTGGATTGCATTACAAAGGTGGTTAGGCCTTTGAATCTTCCTGCCCTGGAATGTCCATCCTGCCTGGAGGTGGTGTCACCACCGCCACCCAGTGCAGGCTTTTGTCTCTGGCCACTGAGAGTGTTGGCTCTCACCTTAGGGGGTCAGAAACGTGGCTAAGATGGCTGAACTGGTCAGGACCAGTCAGTCACCACACTAACAGTTGGTAGGTTTTCAGGGGGCACCTCTATGGTGTCCTCTGAGTCCATGTATTGGTAAATCCAACACTGTGGGCTCACCAATACAAGATGTTTGATACCAAACATCCCTATCTTCAGCGAAGTCATCATGTAGCTGGGGAACTCGTAGTGACTGGTGTCCAGCACATATATTTAAAATAGCTTCCCTGGTCACTTACTATGTATGAGAATTGACAAAGACAAGGCAGTGGCATGTCTGCTCATGCAGATATACCCTCACATGTAATATAATGCATCCTGCCTTAGGGCTGTAAGGCCTGCTAGAGGGCTGACTTACATATATTGTATGCAGTGTTTTATGGGACATGGCACACAAGTGTGTGTCATGTTGTGTTTTCAAATTTGGGAGCACCAGGTCATGCAGCCTGCACTGGCAGCCTGCATAAAGTTGGTGCTGGGTCCTTCAGAGTGGCACAAGTTGGGCTGCAGCTTTAAGGGGGGCCTCTTTAGTACCCATGCCCTAGGTACCAGGAGTACCATGTATTAGGGACTTACAGGGGGGCTGAAAGGCTTGGTCACTTGAAGATAAAGTGACCAAGGGCCAAATGTATGAACACTCTGTTTTGTGGTTACCTAATTGCGACAAATTGCGATTCACAATTAGGTAATTGCAAAATGAAAAGATCGTACATGAAAGCTCCCCTATTTGTGACTCATTCATGCGCCTCGCACATAGGTGAGTTGCAATTAGCAATCCCCAAAATAGCAAAGGGGATCACAAATTTGGTTCGCTAATAGTGAATGATATCGCAATTTGCACACGCTCCCTTAAATACATGAAAGTACTTCCTGAATCAGGTGTCTGAGCCCCAAACCAGGAAGTCATCATCATTTCCCTAATGTGCAGTCCACTGAGAGGGGGTGGAGCAGACTGCTGCTGTGAGTGAGAATGTTGGGCAAGGAGAACACAGCCCCCACTAAAAATGGCAAGCCAGGATTCTGAAAAGCGGTCTGTGGGAAGAAGGAGAAAACTAAAATTCACTAAAAGTGAGCCAGAAATCCTCACTGAGAAATACTGTAACCATCATGAGCAGCTCTTTGGCAAGTCCTCAATGACAGTCCTGGATGCTCAAAAAAGAAAAAATTTGGCTGGATATGCAGGCCAAAATCAATGCCGTTGGAGTAACTGAGAGGTCTGTGGATAAATCCACAAACAATGGTATGACCTCAAGTCAAGAATAAAGGAGAAGGTGGCTGCGCACGTGGCCGAGAGTCGTGCCACAGGAGGAGGACCTTGTACAGTACCACCACCCACAGCAGGCATGGAGCTCCTAGTGGAAGGTGCCATTAAGCCAGAGGCAGCTGGCGGATTTGGGGATATAGACACCTCAGCAGCAGGATCTAACCCAGATAAGTGCAGCCCATCCCCCTAAAAATGTAATATATATACAGACACATGCATAGTGAGCCTTCACTACAACCATACAAGTGCATACTGGGACATGTAGTATATTGGACACAGTGTAATTTGCATGTAATTGTAACGTGCATTTACAACAAACAAATGTCATGCATGGACAGATCAAACATAAACAGTAATTGTAATTTTCTTCTGCACCACAGATAGCGCTGCCCAGCACAAAGAGGGGGCTGACTGATGACAATGGTACCACTCATATGGATAAGGAAGACAATCAAGTCACACATACTGTGCATCCTCACCATCACAAGGGCACACCAGTAGTGCTGTATGTTCACCGCAGCATGCATCTTAAGAGGGGTTCAATGCCCCAGCACAGCCAAGCATCTACATGGCTCCTTTGGTGGAAAGCTGCGCATTCTGGGACACGGTAGGCCAGGACGCAGGGCAAGACCTGTTGCATAGGCAATTCCCTCCAGCCCACAATCTATTGACACAAACCCGGTGGAGGCATAGAGAACTCAATGTTGCAGGTACAACGCCTTCAACAAAAACAGATTAAAACCATGAACAGATGTTTGCAGACTATGCAACAAATAATGTCAATCAGATTGGTCAGTGTGTCCTAACAGTTGTCTGAAAACCAGGATCAGATGGACACGAGGATGGTCAGCATGACACTTGTGTATCCAACTTGCTATCTGTGACACAAACCAGAAGCGCAAGGAGAGGGACCTTGCTATCAAACTGGACACACTAAGGCCGGTTGGCACATGCCATGACTACATTATGCAGAAGGACTGTTAATGTCCATGTCGAAATGAGACACTTCAGTGGTGACGTTGCAAGGGGATTGCAGCTCCTGACGTCAGCCGTGGAGGCATAGCAAACAGAGCGCATTGCAGACGGCGCAGCAGGTGACGTCACAGGAGCAAGGACCGCTCTAGCATCAATAGCGTGTCCACCATTGATACCACAAACCAAAGACGCAGCAGCTGCATACACGCTGAGACACATGAGCTGAGCACACCGTCAATCCGCAGAGGCAGGAAGTATTGATGATGTTAAATCAGTGTGTTGCCCATATGTGGAAATTGACATTTCTAATTAATTAACCAACATTGCCTACTTTACTAATTTTGTTAGTTAATGATGCAATGAATATACCTAACAGTCATTAAAGTAAGAAGTTTCCAAGCATCATCATCTGTCTGTTTTTTGTCCTAATGCATGGATAACTTTCGACTTACCTTCCAAAATATATGTTGACAATGTGGTCCCATCGCCGTCCTTCCTCCACTGCCCTCCTGTCCTCTGGATGCTGCTTTCCTGGCGGTGCAATATCGTCATCTTCTGATTCAGAGTCTGATGCTGGGATGTGTATTCCTCTCCTGGTGGCAATGCTGTGCAGCAATGCACAAGTTGCTATGATTTTGCATGCTGTTTCTGGTGCGTACTGTAGTGCCCCTCCACTCGTGTGCGAACACTGAAATCTGGTTTTCAACAGCCCAAACGTCTGCCCAGTTATTCCTCTTGTGTGTTTACGTGCAACATTGTAGCGCTGCTCACTGGGGTTATTTGGTGAGAGGTTTAGTGTCAGTATCCAGGGTGTCAAGGCATATGCACTGTCGTCTGTAGAAAGATATGCACATGAGTGGCCGGTCGCAACATGAATGTCACAATAATTCTCTTCCAACATTGCAGTACGCTGCATTACCTAATGGATAACCATCATAAACCTCCTCATGTTCTATCCATCAGGAGCGCCACTGTGCCTGAACAGAAAGGCATTGTGTATGCTTCCAGGATACTGGGATACAATGTCAGTGATGACTCCGTGTGCATTGCACACCACTTGTATGTTAAGTGAATGTGTGTTTTTGCAGTTTTGAAATATGTATTCCAGGTGCGATGGTGAGCATATGGCCATACGTTCCATCCACACACCCTACCACATTTGGAAAATTGGCAATCGGGTAGAAGTCCAATTTTGTGACTTGGATTTTAGTGTCATTTCTCAATAGACAGATGTATTGCTATGTGTTAGCATGGCATCGAGGAAAGCGTGAAAAAAATGTGATAATGCAGTCTGGCACACACCACCAGCCACAGCAATGGCTCCCCAGTAACCACCAGATGCCCACGGGTGTAGTGGGTACAACACCCTCACACGTGTGGGAATGGCATTACTGCGCAGTGTGTTGCTTTCAAGGTGTGGTCTCAGGAGTGCAATCAGATCTAATTTCCAGCACAACTCAGTCTGTATTTGTGATAGATATTTGTGATAGATTCCGTCCTTTGTCTGGGTGAAAATGGCCCCTCTGGCTCTGTCTTTGCAGGACTAGCACCATAATTTATGCAGCTAATCCTGTAAAGTACCACAATAGCATCATAAATGATGACGCTATTGTCCTAACGTGATCCTTGGTGTGCCATATTGTAAGTACGGTGCACACATGGTGTCATTAGGGGAGCGCAGGAGGGTGCAAGAAAAGTGGCGTATCAAAGCTGATGTGCTCCTTTCTTGTAAATATGGCCACAAAAGTCTAACTTTATGACTTTTCGGCATTATGAATAATAAGATATGAGTGTCTTTACTTCCGCGCTCGGGCTATCTTTACCTTTGTGAATCGGGCCCTCAGCGTTCTACTCAGTACAGGGTGCTCTGGTTGTACTAAAAGTGTACCTTTACAACTAGAATTGCAATATGGAACAGTGAAGGGGAGACTCAGGAGTAACTTGTTTTCACTGAAATGATGGTGAATGCATATTACAGAATTTCAGCAAAAGTGGTTGAAAAGGAGTAAATTACATTATTTCAGTACTTTCCTGCATAACGACACGTGGTGGCAAAAGTACTGAAAACACAAAGGTTAAGCTTGGGACCATGTAGGTTGTGCGAGAATGGACAGATCAGATGGTGTGGTCAGCCTTTGTCAGCTCTCACATTCTCTGAGTCACCCTGCACTCCTCCAAGTCTGTAGCAGTTACAGAGGAATGAAAGATTTTACTAGAACAATTGAGAGGCTTGCGGATGGGTGGTTATTTTTACAGAGGAGATTCAAGTATCAGTTCACTTAATACTTAGCATTTTTTTAGGGTAAACCACAGTCAATCTGTGGCCTCTTCCTAGAAGAATCATTTCTAAAGAAGGGGGTAATTTTCAGTCCCTATGCCCATCCAATTTTTGCCACCTTTGCTTGTTCATTCTGTGCTGGCAAACTTTACCACAATCCATATATATCACTACAATCCAGCATGCTCCTCTCTGTAAAGGAGACATATGCAACATTTAGTCAAAACCAAAGTTTAAAGGGTCATCATCCAATAGAAATCGATCATCCGGCTCCAATCTGAAACAGTTTAATTTTTTCTCAAGTCTGTCATAGCAACATCTTCCATCTGTGTTACTCCACTCAAGTTTCTAACAATTGTATAGGATGTCAGTCCATGTTCCACAAAGGGCACTATGCTACATTTTCTTTATACTGACTCCAAAGGCCAATCACTAACTTCTAGTCTTCTCATGGGAAAACAGTCTGAAAGAAAACTCACCTTATGAAATTAAATAAACATTTCCTGCATAGTTATGAAATAAAAACTTCAACAGGAATCACTCATGCTAACACAAGAGGATTATATTAATGCATTTAAATAATACGTTTTAATAAAACGTATAATATGTAAACGTATGAATTTAATATTATTAAAGCTTCATTAAAATAAATAATACATCTAATTTTGAACATAAAAGCTTTGTTAATGCATTTAATTAGATGTGGCAGGGAGGTACATTTTTGCACATATTTTTAATTTGTTAATCATTAGAAATTCTGTATTTTTTCAATATGCACAGTTAGTCTAGAGTCTAAATTACATTATAACATCAGTTTTATCTCTCTTACATGAGACTGAATTCAAATACCCCTTAAGTCGAACTCTGAAATACAAGTAAGTGCACATTTAAATTGAATGTCAATGCAGATTCTACGTTTAACTGTTAACACTTTGACTAGCATAAAGCATAGACTGTCACATTCTGATGACCTTTGTGACAGGAGGGGCTCTACTAAAGTTTAGACTACATCAGAGCTGTAGGCTGAAACAGCTGCCGGTAGCTGAAGCCTGCTCCTGAAACTTTAGGTACACCAGAAGTCGGGAATAGCACATTGCTAGAGCAAAAAACGAAATAGGGAACAATGCAAAAAGGATGTATTTTCTAACATCCCTGCATCACTGTAAATTTGAAAATTCCAAGAGTTTGCACAGCTGTAGAAATATCAGTTATGGGAAGAATAAAGGAAACCCTTTCCCACATGCACCACAAATAATAATGTACTTCAGATATGTTTCCTGCCTCCAAGCTGCGAAGGGAACTTTTTGAAGAAAATGCTATCAACCCAAATGTATTGCATAGGTAATCCAATTTAAAAGATACATGGAATGGCCTTATTGTGATTTCCCACAGTGCTATAGCCATTTAAATTCATAAACATAGTTTGCCTGAAGCTCAGCTGCATTATTTAACAAGAGGCCATGTAAATGCCTGACTGACCTGCTAGTTACAGCTAATCACACCTGTGTCTGCGAGACCCACCAATTGCACTAAAGAAGGCAGACCACAAAATTATCCAGGAAGGGGGAAGTAAGCCACAGGGCTTCCAGGTTGCATCTCTCCATGAATATGGCTCTGAGGAACCACTTTCTTTGAGCTAGGCCACCATTCACAAACGTTTAGAGTCAAAAGGCAGCCAGCGGACCTGGGACCATAGAAGCATGACCGCCTGAGACCCACCGAGTCCACCAGGAATCAACGGCCGCATCAATGGCACCATTGGAAATACCGTCTGGCGGCAGGACCCCATCCAATTCTTCCACCAAGCCTATCAGGATATGACTTCCTGCCAAGGCAACTGAAAATTCCACACCTAAATATGGTCTGCGGTAATCTGCCTTCCTCATGGCGATGGAATATTGCTAGCCAGCATAGCAATCGACCATGCTGGTGGTCGGAGGCTCAGCTGCTATAGATCTAAATACCGCAGTCGGAAGTCTGCTTGACAGAGGACTTGGAACCGAAGTCCATCAGCTAGACGGAATACTTGGAACCGCCATCATGGATGGTGAGACGACGGACCTTCCATCAAGATCTAAACTAGGCCCAGAGTCTGCTGTTTGTGACAGCTTGGGGTAGGAACTTTCTATGATCAGTGGTGGGAGTAACCTGGGGGGGGAGGGAATTGTAGAGAAGGAGAAAGATGAGATCAAGGATGGGAAGTCTTCCATGACACTTTTGAAAGGATAAATGCTGCAGTTATTTCCCTGAAAGCAAATCCCTAGATGAGGAACTGGATGATAGTGCCCTGCAGGATGGCAGGGGAAATCTTGGCAATTTTGATTTTCTTAGAGGTCTGACCATTCAATTACCGGTTTTACACCTTAAGTATCCCAGAAAGAACTTTCTGCAACAGAATCAGGCGGGACGTCACTACTGCTGCTGCACTGAAGGCTTCTTTACAACTGGCAGAGTCATCTGATGAGGTTTGTCATCAGCTCTGTCTTGAATCTCTGGAGACAGGAAAGCTGACCCAAAGGATTGTTAATGCTACATTCCTGTAGTCCCACAGTGATACCTGGATCCAGGGCCAGCCAGTGAAACCTGCTTGGCCCTGTGGATCTTCTCTCATGGAGAATGCAGCCGGATCCGGAAACAGAGGAAGCTGAGTCTGCCTGGAAGAAAAGGACAAGTTACAAACAGACATTTCTCCTCCTCGCTCTTGACTAACCTTGCCCCTGTAGCAAGGAAGACCTGGTGGACATAGTCTGGGTTGGCGGCTTAGCCACCTCAAGGAGCAGTGAGACCTAGACATCCTGCTGTGGACCTTAAATACGATTGTGGGGCGTCTCCTGCAATTGGAAACTCTAACCTAGTGCCCGGGGAACCCTGCACAAGAAGCACAGGCATTGCTCCCTTTCATTTCCGAAGAAGAATGCACTGTGCGCTATTGTCGCAGTTTGGAGAATATAGCTGATCACTGAGGCAAAAGAGAGCTCGTTTTACTTGACTATTTCAGGTTTCTTTTAGCTACATCTAAGGATCCCCACATCACATTTAATTCTTTCAGTTTCAGTAGCATTTTAATTATTATACTCTTCTCTTTTCAAGTATCGTGGTTTGGACCATTTGTGTTGTTTTCATCACTGTATTGTTGTTTTGGTTAGTTCTTGCGCATGTATCTCTTGCATGATTCTAAGTAAAAGACTTGTGTGTTTGAGCTGAGCTACAAAAGAGAAGTCAGGGATGCCTCACTAAGACTACTTTACTTTCTAGTGGTCAAAGTGTTTGGGCCTTGGGGTAGCTCAGTCATAGCTCACATCAAGAATGTGGCCTCTCTTGCACGTAGTTTAACTATCTGATTTCCTAAAACTATTCTCTTTAATCTAGAGACAAACATCATACATGGTCTTCTCTCTTTCTGGGCCTACCAGACTCAATGGGCCTGATTCATAAAAGGAAACTTAGACCAAAAGTCAAAGTTTAGACCAAAAGTGTAAACTTAGATAAAAAGTCTAATTTACTTACAGTAAAATTAGACTTTTGGTCAAAGTTTACACTTTTGGTCTAAACTTAAACCAAAAGTGTAAAGTTAGACCAAAAGTCTAATTTTACCTCGAGTAAAGTATAAACTTACACTTTTAGTCTAAATGTAGACTTTTGGGCTAAGTTTACCTCAGCATTCAGCGTTGTCTGAAGATCGCAGTATGTCCCTATTTTGGAAGCTAGCAATTCCTTAATCCGTCAGTGGAACATTTTCTAGACCCAGCTCTTCATCACAAGGTATAATTTTCCCTACAGCCTCAAAAAGGCATTTCCTTTGTCCAACTAGCCTTTCCATGTCAGCGCTTTCTTGCCTTCCGGCATCAACATAAATGGTCATGGGGTGTGCAGGTATACACTTTTTCTTTTTGAGGTGAGTCATTTTGCCTCAAACCAGTGCTTCTGTGTGGCCTTCCGTATCTTGCACACACAGTTTCCAAACATTTTGTCAATGTCTCATTTGCAGCTTTTAAGATACTCTTTATGCAGGATGGGTGTAAAGTAGTGTTTTTACCCTAGTCCTGTGACGCTGCGCTTAACCGCAGCATCTCTTTTTGTGGCTGCATTCGGTCCGCGACTCCAATTATCGGAGCACCGTCATCTGCGTTTTTTCACCACATTAATGACATGTTTCAGGAAGCACATTTCGTGCTCCTGGTCGCGTCCTACTTACCTATTTTCATGACATTTCTTCTTGCTTGTCGGTGGTGGACTCCTCTTCTCGTCTTTTTCCTTCTTTTCTTCTGGTTTTTGTGCACTTTGTCTTTTCTTTCTCCTGGTTCCCATGCTGTCTTCTTGCTGGTGTCCATGTTGTCTTCTTTCAGTTCCTTTTTCCGATCAAGCTTTTTTTCTTTTATACTGCTACCTTTTACCTATTCTTTTTTATGGGTCTTTCCCAATCCAAGATGGTGTTGTTTTCTCTTTCCTGTGTTGTCACTTCCTGTCTTCCAGTATATAAGTCACTCAGTCCTGATCTGCTTTGCGTTGCAAATACTTCCTTTCGGTGGTGATCCTTGCTCCTGTACTTCGTGTTTTCTTCAGTTCCTGTCGCTCTGATTGAGATTTTTTCAAAATGTTTTCCTTTTTTCACCCTTGTTTTTTCCTTTCAGGAGTTCATGTTTTGAGGTTTTTCCCCACATTAATTGGGATTTTTCCCTCTGGGACTCCTTCTGGAGGGTACAGTCTGCTTAGGCGTTTCCTGTCTATCTGGACGATATCTTGATATATTCCCGTAATCCTGAACAACATACTGAACATGTACTACAGGTTTTGGAAAGACTCAAAAGGAAACGATTACATTGCAAACCAGAGAAGTGTGAATTCCACAAGACCAAAGTGATGTATTTGGGGTTCAGTATCAATCACACAGGAATATCCATGGACCCAGACAAAGTAAGAGCCATCCTAGACTGGCCTTCTCCATCTTTTGTAAAGGAAACTCAATGTTTTCTTGGGCTTTCAAACTTCTACCAACAATTTATTCAGGATTTTCCCCACCAACAAAGTTTCATCACCCAGACTATTAAAAAAGAAAATTTTAAGAAGGGATTTGTCTAGACCGAAAGTGCCGAACGGGCTTTTTGAGGAGCTAAAGAAGTCCTTCACTCAAGCACCCATTTTGCGACATCCTGATACTACTAAGAAATTAATAGTAGTGACTGATGCATCTGAAAGAGCCATAGTAGTGGTTCTACTTCAAAAACAAGATGGTGATGGATTGGAACACCCTATCTTCTATCTCTCTTACATTCTGACAGAAGCAGAACGCAATTACTCAGTACTGGAACGAGAATTACTTGCTCTCAAAGTAGCATGTAAAGAATGGAGACATTTCTTGATGGGCACTAGAGAGCCTTTTGAAGCCGGGACTAGCCACCGCAATTTACAATGTCTTCGAAGCTTCCAGTGCCATAATAGTCGTCAAGCAAGATGGGCCTTTTTTTTTAGCCAATATGATTTTGTGATAACTTACATACCTGGGTCCCAGAATCTAGTGGCAGATGCATTATCCCGTCGATATCCTGACATCGCCAATACCTCCTCTCCACACATCATTGAGTCCAGTAGAATCATCAGGGTTACTCACTCTTTTCTGGATTGCAGTAAATCTGAGCACCAGTTCCCTCCACTTGAAGAGTGGAATAAAGTGACACCTCTCTTACGAAAAGAAGAAGACTACTTCTATCATCAAAACACCCTTTTCTTACCTACTAAAAAGGTACAAACCAAGGCATTACAAATGTGTCATGAATCTCTGTTAGCTGGGCATCGAGGAATCAAGGAGACCCAGAAGCTGCTTCAACTATCTTTTTGGTGACCTTCCCTTAAGAACGATATGGAAACCTGTGTCTCAGCATGTCCTGTATGCACCCAAACCAAGATACCCAGATCCAAACCAGCAGGTTTATTGATGCCTTTACCTGTTCCCTCAGCTCGTTGGTGTACCCTTTCCACAGATTTCATTTGTTCCCTACCGTCTTCTTCTGGTAACCATGTCATCATGGTAACTGGTGATTCCTTCACCAAGATGGCGCATCTTACAGCCCTAAAGAAATTACCAACAGCCCCTGAAATGAGTCGCATATTCATGCGAGACATTTTTCGTCTCCATGGTCTTCAGCAAGAGGCCATTTCTGATAGAGAGCCACAATATGTGTCACGATTTTGGAGAGCTTTTTGTGCCTTAGTAAACATTGATGTGTCCTTGCCCTCTGGGTTTCATCCACAAACCAGTGGTCAGACTGAACAGGTGAATCAGGAGCTTCAACAATACCTGAGATGCTACTGTAATGCCACTCAAAGTAATTGTTTGGGTCTGATTGCCCTTGTTGAATTCTCCCATAGCAATACAGTACATAGTGCAACCGGTGCAACACCTTTTTTTGCACCTATGGTTTCCATCCTTGGGCCATTTCCACTATTCCTTGTAAAACTTCGCTTGTTCCTGCCGTCACTTCCTTTGCACGATGAATCCGCTAAATCCAAAGCATAATCCATACCCCTCTTTTGGCCTCTAAACAAGCAATGAAACAGAAGGCGGATCGTCAACGCCAGAAGGTACCCTCATATCCAGCAGGACACAAGGTGTGGCTTTCCTTCAGATTTCTGCCTTCACGGTTTTCTCTAAACAAATTTAAGCCTCGTTTTAATGGGCCCTTTTGAATACTGCAAGTGTTGAATCCTTTTTTGTTCCTGTTGTCCTGACAAGCATGGGGCCTCGGGGGGGCGGACCTACTGTGACGCCGCGCTTAACTGAGGCGTCTCTTTTTTTGGCCGTGGCCAGACCGCGACTTCGATTATCGGAGCGCCATCCTCTGCGTTTTTGCACCACATTAACGGCGCATTTTGGGAAGCACATTTCATGGTCCTGGTTGCGTCGTACTTACCTATTTTCATAACATTTCTTCTTGCTTGTCGGTGGTGGACTCCTCTTCTTGTCTTTTTCCTTCTTTTCTTCTGGTTTCTGTGCACTTTGTCTTTTCTTTCTCCTGATTTCCATGCTGTCTTCTTGCTGGTTTCGATGTTGACTTCTTTCTGTTCCTTTTTCCCAGCATGCTTTTTTTTTCTTTTATACTGCTACCTTTTTCCTTTTCCTTTCTATGGGCCTTTCCCAATCCAAGATGGTGTTGTTTTCTCTTTCCTGTGTTGTCACTTCCTGTCGTCCAGTATAAAAGTCACTCAGTCCTGATCTGCTTTGCGTTCTGGTGGTGATCCTCGCTCCTGATCGTCGTGTTTTCTTCAGTTCCTGTTGCTCTGATTGAGATTGTTTCCAAATGTCTTCCTCTTTTCACTCTTGTTTTTTCCTCTTTCAGGAGTTCCTGTTTTGAGGTTTTTTCCCACATTACTTTGTTTTTTTCCCTCTGGGACTCCTTCTGGAGGGTACGGTCTGCTTAGGCGTTTCCTGTCAAGCAGCAACGTGGCTACTAGAAAGGGTTGCCCTTATCTTGGTCAGTCCAGAACCAGCAGAAGACCGTTTGCTTTTTCAAATCCTTCAGTCAAAGGTAAGAAGCATCGTGCAGATCGTAACAAGTCCACCATGGCCCTTTTTCACCTGTCCCAAATTGACAGTTGAGTGTGTTAACCATTTTCCCAAGGGACCTCGAAATGTTTCATTGCCTTTTCCAAGGTAGCTAACTAATGCTTTACATGAACAGCCCAAAGATGCTGGCTTGAGTGATTTTTGTAATATATTAATTTCCTTTATTCTTGTCTATAGTGTCTCACTTTTCTATACACCACCTATTAATGTGGAATGCACATGCCTTTGTACAGTTTTGCAGGGGCTTCCTTTTTCAAGATGTTCACCTACTGGAAATGTTTTTCCAAGATGGCCACCAGCTGGACGTTCTTCTAAGATTCACCTAGTGTACACCTTCAGCTCAGCAATCTTTTCCACCATGGCTACTACACCCCTGGATCTTGTAGGGCTATTCTCTTGCTCACAATGGGACTGGTGACCATGGTTAAGATAGCCAGCATGTTTGCATTTGTCACAAGACCAATCTTTCTGTATGCCCAGCCAAAGATGACCATACATGAGCACTGTGGCCATTAGCCAGAGGTTGTCTGCACACTATCCACTTGGCCATCACCAGCATGAACAGTTCACTGGCCCCACACAAATGCTGGTGGTTCCTGTCCGCTGTTTAGGGGCCACACTGAAAGGATGTGCTACTTGGCTACAAGGGACAATGTACTGGTGATGCTCAGCTCATCCCACTCCAACAGTCAATCACTTTGATAGTCACCTTTTGGCCACAGCTGGATAAAGTGGGGGGGCAGAGGCCATTTACCATTTTTTGGGCATGCAGCAGTTGCATGGGGCCAAACTGTAAAGATTCAGAAGACCTTTAGCCGACAATTTATTTTCTTAGGGTTCACAACAAGAATGTTGCAGAGCCAGGAAAACACAATGCTATACTTTTATTTCTCAGTGTTACACTTGATTGTCTACTCCTAGGAGAGCTTGCTTTGCACTATGCTGTTCCTGTGTTGCCCTGCAATGGCCTTCCTTGTCCCTAACCTCATGTGGGTGCTGTCCTAAAAGGAGTGTACTCTAGCCACTATGATGGCCAACAATCCACGGGTCAGTTCTGTTTGCTGAGTCCTGGTAACTCTCCGTAGCACCCTGTTCCAGGTAGTAAGTAAGGCGCGCCTAAAAGACCAATAGGTTGTTTTGTGCACTTCTTGTGGACTGGATGCTGTGAAGTATTAATATAGAGGTAAGTAAGAAACGCTGCAGATTCCTCTGTACCAGGCTTCTCCAACAAGAAGTAGCTGTCCAGCTCCTCATAGGTAGCTCTCCTGTTTGTATCCCAGCCTGCTAAATAAGAAGCCTTTTCTGGCTGAATTAACATATTCAAAAGTCAAAAGACCTAATTCACAAAGGTAAACATTTGTGCATGTTTACGATTGTTTGCTATTCATAAATGTATTTTACTAGTAGTATCTTTACTGTGGAGTCACAGCACATAAAAAGGTAGGAAACAGATCTTCCACTTCAGCCGAGGCGTTGAAACCATACCATAGGTATTTTAGCACAAAGGCTAAAATTATGGTCAAATGCCATCCATTGAAATACTCGTCACGGACATTAGGGTTAATTCACGAGCAGTCAGTGAAAATTATGGACAGGTGGTCACCCTAGTTTTATACAAAGGGTGAACGTGACCCAAAGTTATTGAAGCACTTTACATGAACACAAGGACACATTCATTATTTAGGCACCGGGAGATTAAGTGATTTGCCCAGGATAACAGGATGTTGAGCAGACGCCAAGAGTCAAACCTGGTTCTCCAGTTCAAAACTTGGTAGCGCTAGTCCTTACTACACATCCTCTCTCATATAATTTTATTGAAATTATATGCATAATATACTTCTTCAAAGGGGCTTTCAGCCAGCTCACATCATCAATTGATCTGTTACAGTGTCACACACATTTTTTGTACATTCGCTAGAGCATGGGGCAATGTGTCAATCCACTTTAGCCACTGACTAACTTCTATGTGAGTGACAGCATTCTACCCTTTCACAAGCATCACATCCACACATAAAATAGTTCCGTAATGTGCCACGGAATACTAAGGCAATGTGTGGGGTTTTGAGACCAAAGCATATTTTTGCTTTTGCAATATTGTTTAGATGGTTGAGGGTGCAGCAGTTTATCCAGCGAAAAAGATTTGCCAAAAACGAGACAAGCCAGTACTGACAAACCCAAAAGGCAGACGACCAACACTAGACCTACTGGTTTTGCCAGTGTTTGTTTTCTTTGCATCATGGGACCTGCAGTGTTATTTATCCCATTTTAAAATCCATATATCCCTTAATGCAAAGAAAAACCTGGACTGCAGCAGAAAGTCACTCATGTTTCTAACAAACTTGGTAGCTATGTTGTAGACTTGCTATGACAGAATTGCAGTAAACAATTTATTGCAGTAAACAATTTGTTACTGATTACAATTCATTGTAGCGTCCAATTATTCCTTCCATTTTCCACCCACAGCTGTAATATTCACAACACAGAGTGTGACAAAACTTCACGCAATGACATCGCGGGAAGTGACATCACTTGACATTTGGCTGATAGAGTAAGTAGCATCACCAGAAGCAACATTACAGGAGGTGGTATCACTGGATGGAAACAAAAATGCCCAAAGCATATTTGCTATGCAGCAAAATAACTTGCACCAGCCGCCATTTTGTTATCTAAATATAATGTTTTTGTGTCTGCGCTATTTCGAAACTGGTCTTATGTGCATGGGAGGTAACACAAGCTATCCCATGTGTTCAATACGTTGATAACCATAACTGACGAATTTCAGTGGTTTTATATGTTTGAACCATAAGCATAACGCTCACTTTTTAAGTATTTTTTTCCTTAGCTATTATACATGTTAGGTGTCAGGCCAATTGTCTGGCATGCGTGTGACTCAAGACGTTAGATAGTCTTTTTAACCTGTATTGTCTCTCTCCTTGGAAACCCCAGAACCAGGTCCAACTACAAGTTCATTGAAATGACAAGTGCTATTGTTATGTTTCTGAGATAACAGACTAGCTCTAGACACTTTGGATGTTTGTGACATGAAGTCAGTTGCGGCTTGTATGGGGGCAAAGTTTGGGGGAGAAGAGGGAGTGCACAAAACAACAACACATAAAAAAAAAGAAAAAAAAAAAAGCTTACCTACATCGCTGCATCAGCTTTTCAGACTCCACAACCACAGTCCACTACACGCACAGGCTCCCAGCTTGCCCTACAGCCAATCCTAATGCTGCTCTCATGCTGCTTGCAGCATGAGAGCACCGTTAGGATTGGCCTGTGTGCCCTGGCTTTGTTCTCCAAGGCAGACTGGGAGCCTGTGCCTGTTATCTCCAACCGGGCAACGCAGCTCTTGTTGGAGACAGCTCAGTGCGCATGTGTGTTTGGCTGTCCTGAGACGGCCGGCCAAACACACATACACACTGAGAGGTGGGCACACTGATCCCCATCCATGTCTCTCATCCCCCATGGCCCGCCCCCTTGAAAAATAAAACAATAATAAACACGGTTGCTGCTGGCAGGGGGCGATGCTCCTCCGCCACAGGGGAGGATCCACCGCTACATGAAGTCTTGTGATAGCCCTTACCCATGTATTTCAAGTCCTTTGTACGCCTGTGAGGTGGTCTCAAGGATCAAGGCGAGGCAGTTACACTGCATCTGACAATCTCAGAAGGACCTCACTGATTTTGAGTTACATCAAATGGGAATAACAGTTTTCGGAGCGTGGTCAGCTGGGTCACGAGTTGCCTTAGAGGGGATTTTTCTTGGGGGAGTAGAAAAGTTGTATAGTCAATGCTCATTCTTGGAGGGTGATGTGAGGTAGAATGTGTAACTTAGGTACCACATGTATCAGTCACAATAAAAATAATGTTGAAAGCAGTGTTGATATATGACTTTTATTACTCTTAAGTAACATTTCTGATCTGAATATATATCTATGATTACTGTTTAACCAGGCCGTGGTTCACACGTAATGATGAAATGTTGCAATAAAAGGGATACTACAGACCTTATAGCCAATTACAGGGTTCATTGGGGCACAGTTTGATACCTGATTTTGAGAGATATTTTAAGGCATGGAAAAAGTGAGCCACTGCCCTGGGCCCCCACCTTCAATGCCACCCTGGGAAAGGGAATTTTATCTCTTTTTCACCTATTTCCCTATCTCAAACTCTCTCTCGCTTCTCTGCCTATCTTCACCTCTGTCCCTCTCTACCCACTATTAGCTTAAGATTTGTGAGCTCCAGGCATGACCTAATTCAACTGTTCATGAGTGACCCTGATACTGAAAGTTTGACATATAAGTATTATTTCTCATCATGAGATTTCAATGAGCAGAAAATGGTTAGCAACATTCAAAGTTGTTCCGAATAGAGGTTCTCAAAATATGTCTTGGGGGAGGCAGGGCCAACCAACATGGCCGAACGGACATGAGCGCCGTCGGCTCCGTCCGATTTCCCCCAGGCCTGATGCAGTGAGGTGGTGGGGAGGCGTTGGCGGGCCACCCCGATTCGGGGACTGGGCGCGAGACCCCGGGAGAGGCAAAACGTGGCGGGATTTCCGGCGGTGAGGGGCACGACGCGTCCCGCGGTGGGGCACGGCCTTGAGTCCCCGCGCTGGATGAGCGGGAGCCGGCTGGAGCCGGAGAGGGGCCGTCGCCCCGGGATGGAGAAGTGACGGTGCGAGACCCGAGGACGGGGGGGTGCGGCACCCTGACGCCGGAGCCGTGGGTGAGCAGCGGCGGACCACACTGAGAAGATCGCCTCCGGCCACGGTAATGGCGAGGTGAGATTGGGGATGGCCCTCCCTTCTCCATTCTGAATGGCGCAGTCGGGGAGGCCCAGTTTAAGGTACGCGGCTGAAGCTCACAGGGGGCCCCCCGCCCGCTAGAAATCATAGAGCAGCAACAGGACGGTTTTCCCCCGGTGGGAGAAGGCAACTAATACAAGAAAGGTACCCCCGAGCTGGGATGGCAAAGCTGTGCATTTTGGGGTCAGAGGTGGACTGTTGGAGGCCATTTTGAGAGGCACAGAGTTGTAGAGCCTCCTCTGCTGGAGGCTCGGAGAACGTAGAGATTGCAGAGGCGAGTACGGGCCCCGACGGGCAGGTCACTATCACTGGGGGGCGAGCCCACAAGGGGGGGCGAGAGCCCATTGAGGGGAGAGGATATAGATTTGAGACAGAGGAGAAGGAGAAATCCCCTACCTCCCCCCTAAGAAGTGTGGTGCGACAGAAGGGCGAGGACCCAGAGGCGTCGGTGAAGGAGTGTAGATCTGAGAAGAGGGTGAGCCCCCAAGTTAGCACCGTGCTTGGTCCTTAACAGTTTCATATGCCACGACGTAAAATCCAGGCCAATCGGGTCTCCAGCTACTTCGCGCGGCCAGAGTGGAGAGTGCTGACCAGACACAGGGAGAGGAGATGGCGCTTACAAAGGAGTACCTCATGTCCTCTCTTCATGTCTTTAAAACCAAACTGCGTGAAGAGCTCACAAAAGATATCAGAGCGACACTAGAGGCCTTCCAAACGGACGTCAATAGGAAGCTAGCCGCTCTCCAAACAGATGTAGATTCAGTAGGGGCCCGCACCTTGGACTTGGAAACACACATACAGAACTTACAACAGAAAGTGGCCCCGGTGGAGACCGAGCTCGCAAATGTTAAAGCGCAATTATGCCTCGCCACAATGAAGTGTGAAGACTTGGAAAACCGCGCACGCCGGGATAACATACGGGTGAGGGGCCTGGAGGAGGGAGCAGAGGGGCCTGACCTAGAGGCCTTTGTGGTAGGGCTGTTTTCCTCACTTCTATGAGAGGTTCAAGCGGAGGTACAAGTGGAACGAGTACATCGTGTGGGCAGCAGAGTCTCGGGCGACGGGAGGAGACCGAGAGATGTTCTGGCTAAATTAAACTCATTCAAAGTGAAGGAACGGATCCTTCTGAAGGCGAGACAACAGGACCTCGTCTCCTTCCAGGGTGCGCAATGCTCACTCTTCCAGGATATAGCGCCAGCAACCCTAGCTCGACGACAACAGTTCTGGCCGGTGACGGAGGCGCTGAGAGAGAAAAACATAAAGTATTGATGGACCTTCCCCTTTGGTGTGGCGTTTGAACTCCATAATAAAGCGTGCCATATCTCGACGGTGGAGGCGGCGGCTGCCGCATTGGGTCTAGAGACTAGAGGAGAAAGGGGTGCCACCGACTTCGCGGCGGGAGAGGGGCAAGGAGGAGATGTCCCCCCCCCACTTTGGCAGACCAATGGAAACAACAGAGGAGAGGTAGAAAATGAAGCCACACGGCAACCTGGTACATAGGAGAGTCTCATAATTTCTCTGATTCGAGCAAGGGGGCGACCCCGGTGGAGAGCTCCAGGGGTACTGTGGGGACGGGGAGGTTCCCCCCCTCTCGACGGGAAAGGGTGGAGCTGGTCTGCACACTTCGGGTCTCTGTGCCGCTCGCTACTCGAGCATACTCAGTCTTTGCTGGTTGCCAGGGGTCCGGGGGACCCCGCCTTTACGCTGCCTGTTGGCACGTTCGGACCTGGGGGGAGAGATGAGACGGAACTGGATCCTGTCCACGACATGAAGTTTGTAAGACACTCGGCGGTTGTATACTGCCAAGATCTTGTTTGTATTTTTTTTTTTTTAGGAGATGTTCTTTCGAGTTGTTTAATGTTTACCATCCGTGTCACTGTGCAAAGAGTCAGGGGAAAGCGTCATAGCTGATTGAGTGTTCCCAGAGGAGGAGGGCAGGAAGCGTGATACGGGATACTGGAGATACTACTGGGGGCCTGGGTGAGAATGTTGATGTTTCACAGAGATAATGCTGGAACTACTTTCATGGAATGTGAAGGGTCTAAACTCCCCCAATAAACGTTCTCAATTGAAAAAATACTTTGAGGATCATCTGTACGATATAGTGGCCCTACAAGAAACACATTTGAAGAGGGGGGAGGGACACCGTTTTCATCACAAACACTACCCTCAAATTTCCCTAGCCTCAGCTCCCACAAAACACTGCGGGTAGCGTTACTGTTTAGCATATCAGTCCACTTTAAGGAAATAGGGTCTAAGAAAGATAAGGAGGAGTGGTTCCTGATGTTGAAGGGCAGCCTGGATGGGAAACTTTGTACGATAGCTACTGCCTATGCTCCTAACAGCGGTCAAACCCAATTTCTGTTACAGTTCCTGAGCGAGCTGGAGGGCTTTGCGGAGGGCGAAGTTGTCCTGATGGGAGACTTCAACCTGGTATGGGACTCAACATTAGACACAACGCACCCACAGAGATCACAAACGAGTGCCTTTGCCAAATCAGTGAAATCCTCCTTTCGCAGTTTGGGATTGTTTGACTCCTGGCGGGCCCTGAAGCCCCTGGCGAGGGATTTCACCTTCTTCTCACATACTTACCGCTCATATTCACGGATTGACTATGTAGTTTTGATCAAACCGCTAATACATATCCTTACGAGTGTAGCTATTAATCCAATTGTCATATCGGACCACGCTCCGGTGGTGGTAGGTTTAAATTGGTCACTAGCACGCAAACCCTCCAAGCCCTGGTACTTTCCAGGGGTGCTTACCCGGGACGCAACATCCTGTAGGGATTTGCGATTAGGGAATATTTCCAACATAATGGGGCGGGTGATACTAACCTGCATATTACCTGGGATGCCTTTAAAGCGGTTATAAGAGGTGAATGCATCACGCTTGCCGCTGCCTTGCACATATTAAAGATTAACGACCAACTCCTTTTGGAAAGCGAACTTAAGGTGGCTGAACGCGAACATAAATTATACCTGATTTGGCAAGCTCAAAGGAAGGTGGCAACCCTCAAAGGTAAACTGCAGGCTACATATACAAATAGGGCAGAGATTACCCTGTTGAGATTACGGAAAGCCCATTACGACAAGGGCAACAAGATAGGCACCCCCTTAGCAAGACAGCTGCGAGTCCAACAGGCCCGAGACTACATTGAGCAGGTCAAAGACCTCACTGAAGAAGGAAAGGAGAGGGCATTTAGACGATTCTATGAGCATCTTTATCAATCAGACCACCCACCCGCCCACGCCCAAGAGTCTTATTTGTGCTCAGTCCACCTACCGCAGGTCTCTCAGGAGACGAATGACATGCTAGAGGCACCCTTTACGGCGGAAGAAGTACAGGCGGCCATTGACACCCTTCCTCTGCATAAGTCTCCGGGCCCTGACGGTTTTACAGCCCTTTTTTATAAGACTTTTCAGAGCGGAACTAGCGGGTCAACTCGCAATACTGTTTAATTATATACGGGGGAAGGCGCGGTGTCCCCATCCATGGGGGAGGCCCTGATAACTCTCATATCCAAGGCCGGGAAAGACCCTCAACTCTGTGCCTCATTCAGACCCATTGCCCTGTTGAACCTGAATGCCAAATTATACTCTAAAATCCTGGCGCAGAGGCTTGAGGATATGATGCCAGAGCTGATACATCCAGACCAGTCCGGCTTTATTAAAGGTCGCCAGACTCATGACAACTTAAGGCGTGTCATCCACTTAATGGAAAAGGTACACAAGAAAAAGGTTGGGCACTCCTATTGGCTTTAGATGCAGAGGAGGCGTTTGACCGGGTTGAGCGGTCTTTTTTAGTAGCAACCATGAGACGATTTGGATTTGGAGAACAATTTGTATCCATGGTGATGAGCAACTATGCCTGCCCTAGATCCCGCGTCCCGATCAATGGGGTAACATCTGAATTTTTTTATCTATTTCGAGGCACAAGGCAGGGATGCCCCCTTTCCCCTCTGCTCTTTGCGCTCAGTGTCGAGCCCTTGGCGGTGCGGGTGAGGGGGTGCCCGGAGTTCCCAGGCGCAGACTCACATAAGATTTCCCTATTTGCAGATTACATTTTAATGTTTGTTACTGAGCCACGCGCATCTCTTTTAGCCATACAAGAAGAACTGACTCATTTTGAACAAGTGGCGGGGTTCAAGGTAAACACGGGGAAATCCTATCTCCTCAATCTGACACTGCCCGCAGGTGTGATGACCCAGATAGACTCCCTGACCCCATTTGCTTGGGCCAAGAAAGATAATACCTACTTAGGCATTCGGATTGTCCCCCAGGTGGCCGATCTGTTTAGAGCTAACTACCCCCCTTTGGTTAGGTCTCTACGAGATTACTTCAGGAGGTGGTCCTCGTTATGGATATCCTGGCTAGGGCGCATCAATAGTATTAAAATGACGGTGCTCCCCAGATTTCTATATCTCTTTCAGAGCCTCCCCGTTAAGATCCCGTCTGATTTCTTTGCGGAGACACGAACGCTATTCACGAAATTCATTTGGCAGGGTACAAGAGATAGGGTTTCATACAGAGTACTGATGCGCCCCAGAGAGAGGGGAGGGTTGGCGCTCCCGGATCTCCTGCTATATTATAGAGCAGCACAACTGCGAGTCATAACTTAGTGGTCCCTCCAAGAGTCGGATAAAATTTGGCTGCACATGGACAGAGCGGTGACAGGCAAGACCTTGTGGGATATCCCATGGAAGCCCAAGGGGGCACGACAACCAAACGCATACATTAGGACACCCACCGCTACTACCCTAAAATTGTGGGACAAGGTAACTAAACTCTATGGGCTTACTTCCTTCCCCTCGCCACACACCCCTATCCACCTTAACAAGGCATTCCCACCAGGGGAACTTCCGGGACCCTTTGGTCGATGGAGAGAAGGGGGCTGCTTACGCATTGCAGATCTATACCATGGAAATCAACTTAGGACCTTCAATAATTGCTGTAGGGACTTCCAACTCCCACAATCCGAACATTACCATTACACTGGGTCACGCAGCCACATATAAAGGAAGCAGCTACAAGGGATCTTCTCCCAGTGGAGAGATTTGTGCAAAGGGGAGGAGCGACAAAGGGCAGTATTTCTACGCTATACTCTATACTAGCTACAGCACAAACAGTGCCGACCCCTCGACACATGCCCTTTTGGGAGCACATCTTGGGTGCTTCGGTGGAGGAGGACCAATGGCGCCATCTTTATCAAGATATACCCAAGCACAACCGCCCCATGGCATCTAGGCAGGATCACTACAAACTAGTTTATAATTGGTACCTGTATCCTGAGGAACTTAAGAAACTTTACCCTCAGGTGTCGGATAGATGTTGGTGGGGCTGTGGCATGTTGGGAGACTTTAAACACATATGGTGGGACTGCCCAACGATTCGCCACTATTGGAATGAAATTCTCTCTCATCTGAAAGAGATGCTGGGATATCCCATTCCGACCACGATGGAGCATGCCCTCTTGGGCCTTCGAGCCCAAGAACTACAGCACCAAACATACGGGGACCGGGCTATCCTGTGGCTGGCTTTGGGGGCGGTGAAGACAACCCTAGCATCCTTCTGGAAAAAAGCAGACCCACCCCCTATGACTTTGTGGCTCACGCGGTTGTGGAAAAGCCTCGCAATGGAGCGTCTGATTGATAAAGGGGAGGGTTCGCGCAGAAGTTTTGATTACATATGGGATCCCCTAGTTCGGTTCATTTCCAGGGGGCTTCCCCTCACAACTTGTAGCCCCAGATTAAGGGCCTTGCACCTCTTCCATATCTAGAAACCGGAGTCTGAGACGGGGGCTGGAGAGGAACCCCGTGGGCCCAGGGAGGGGGACCCGCAACCACCGACTCCTCTTAGCTACTCTTGACATGACCAGGGATGGATGGTTTGTTGTACGTTAACCTGTTTACTGTCACTTTTAAACTGTTTCATTTATTGTACGTGCTGGCTACGCTTACAACCTTGCATGATGACAAGCGTCCCTTAGAGCGGTGTATTCTTATTGAACAATGTAACACTTACCCCAGCTGCGGACAAACGACAAAGAGAATGGAGTTGTATTGAGTAGTCTATGATGCTTATTGATTAAGTATGCTTGTACTGTTTCACAAAATGTCAATAAAAAGAAGATTACAAAAAATATATATATCTTGACCAGAGCACCCAAAAGCTTTCAGACAGCACTGCATTCTGTCCTTGCAAATAATTTTGAGGCCTTATTGAGTTGCACACAGGGGACCACACTGCTTGGCAGAGGTCTCAGGTTGTCAGTTGTAAGCAACACAGGAGGTCATAGTTGGGCCTGGCGGGAGGAATATTCTTTGGTCAGCGGAGATACACTAGTCTGCCTGTCAAAGGCCAGTTGGGAACAGGAGCAGATTTTTTTGACCAACCAGGGCCTAAGTCGCAGAAGAGGTGTGGCAATGCATGATGTAGCACATAAGTTCACATGCTCCTCAGTCACGAAAGAAGCAGTGAGGTGTACCGCATGGGCTCGCAAGCAAGTTGTGTACAAATGAATCAGTGGCCATACTGGTTGTAGCTTCTGGGCTCACACGATCATCGAGTCCACTTGAAGAAGTGTGGCGAATGCAGGGTTCAAGCATGATGGCCTCCCATGATCATCAGTCACTGAAGAGATGTAAGGGGCAGTACAACCGCTCACAAAGACATTGGACAGAGAAGAGAAAGCCGTGGTTGACTTAGGGTACAGACTCAACGGCCTCACACGGCCTGGATACCAATGGAACTGGAGTGGTCTCACACGATCATCGAAAAATGGTGCAGTGAAATCTACAAGATTCTACTGCACCATTTTTAGCATAATGTTAAATACCTTCCTTAGGCAGGCGTGGAGTGGTCTCACACGATCATCGGTTGCCAAAGAAGTTCTCACCTGGCAGCGCAAGAGCAGGGTGTTCTGGCTTCTGCAGCCTTCTGCGGGGAGGCAACGCTGGTCTAGATAAGCGGCAGTTGCAGACTCCTGATCTCTGCCAGCTCGCTGATGCTGAGACCTTCCCTGCTAGTTACTGGACTATGAGCCTAGTGGAAGGCTGACCAGGCTAGGACTTCTTCCTTGCTAGTTACTGGACTAGGCCTACCATCAGGCTGGCCTTTACGTGCAGGGGTTGGCAGTTCTCCTTCTGGGTGCTTCAGTAGCAGCAAAGTTTCGTCTTCCACAGTCATGGGTGTATAGTCTGTACCTTTAAAATATCACCAGTATTTCTGTATCACCTTCTCTCCTTTGTCTTCACAGGTGTGCAGAGCTCCTTGAATGAAAGGTGAACACTATGGGGCATATTTACAAGTCCCTATTGCCTCCTTGCGCCACATTAGCATCATATTTTTACACTAATTTGGCATTGAGACATTTTTTTCATGCCATATTTGCAAAGTGGTGCCATGCAAGCATTGTGCCACTTTATAACCCCTTGCGCCACATTATGCCAGCGCCTGGCATAATGTATGCAAGGAAGGCATTCCCCATTAGGAGTCCACGAAAAATGGTGCAGTGAAATCTACAGTTTTCTACTGCACCATTTTTAGCATAATGTTAAATACCTTCCTTAGGCAGGCGTTAAAGTGACGCTCCCATGACTTTGGTGGATTAAAACCATAGATTGTGGCGCTAATTCATCAAAGCGCCACAATAGCATCAAACCTTTTGATGGTATTTGCCTAACGTGTGCCATGGTGCAACGTATTGTAAATACACATGGTGTTGTTAGGGGGGGTGCAAGAAAAATTACGATTCATCTATTATGCACTACTGTCTTGTGAATATGCCCCTATATGTGATGTAGGAGGTCAGCTTTAATCCAGTGCTAGGGGCTATGGCTCACATCCACTCCAGTCAGTTTCATAGGTAGCCACAAACTTTCAGGGGATCCAGGGAACTTAGAGTGCCTTATCCTTCTAGGGTAAAACTCAGTGGTGTAATGAAATTTGAGCCTCTCGCCCTTTCAAAGTACATAGAGGGCACCTCTGCAGACTTACTCAGGAGCTTTCAGCTTTGGGTACTGTGCTGAGAGGGCCCCCTTGAGCTTGGGTGCCCCCGCACTGCAGGGGCCTTTGTTACACCACTGGTGAAACTGTCAGTCGGTGTTAGTATACTATGGGCCAGATTTATCAAGAATGCCTTTTGCGAATGGGAAATAGCGATTTTTAAGAAATCGCTATTTCTGATTCGCAAAATGCAATGTATCACATTCGCGATTCGGTAATATCGATTTCTTAAAAATCGCAAATGCTATTACCAAATCGCAAATTCCGATACAGCCCCCATTCGCATCTATGGGCCTGTCGGACCATATTTGCGAATATTTTGCATGTCCCAAAGTGCGAATTCCTAACTGGAATTCGCAATTTTTGGAAATGCAAAGTCCAGGGTGCTGGGGGCCTTAGGCCCGCTCTGCTGCACCCCAAAATATTTTTTTACAACATGTAAGGTGCACACATGCCAAAAGGGCATGTATGCTTTACATGTAAATTTTAAAAATGCATTTTAAATGCATTTTTAAAATTTGCACATGGTTACCACCAAGTTCAACTTGGTGGCAATAGCGATTCCTTAATGCTCAATTCGCATTAAGGAATTGCTTCTTACATGTGCCTTAGAAATCGCAAATAAGGAATCCTTATTTGCAATTTCTTATTTAGAAAGTCGCAATTTGCGACTCTCTAAACAGGGTCACAACTTTAAGGAATCGCTAGTTTAGAGATTCCGTAAAAAATGCTTTCAGAATGCCTTTGATACATTCTGAAATGGCTTTTTGCATTAGCAAACGGGCATTTGCACCGTTTGCGAATGTAAAAAGCTTTAATACATCTGGCCCTATATTTCATTTGACTTTGCAAAATCAGAACCTAGCACAGAATGCAAGAGTGGGACTGTAGGAGGCTGGCCTGGTATGTAGGGGGTACCAAAGCACTTACACCTTATACCAGGTCCAGTTATCCCTTATTAGTGAAATGTAGTCAGTGTCTAGAAGCCACGCTCTCTAGGGGTAGTATGGATGAGCAGCCAAGGCTTATCTAGGAGACATGCAAAGCTCATGCAATACCACTGTAGTCACACAGTACTCACACACATGAAAGAAAATACTCAGTGTTACAAAAATAAAGGTACTTTATTTTGGTGACACAAATGCCTAAAATACCATAGAGACTATACCCCCTTAGGAGGGAAGTAATGCACAAATTATATACACTAGTATGCAGAAGTAGGTGTAAAAACAGTTAGAAAACAGTGCAGATAGTGAAAATCGCAATAGTTAGAAATGGGCCTAGGGGGGGACACAAACCATATACCAAGAAAGTGGAATGCACAAGTCGGTTTCCCACCTAGGCAAGTGTAGTGTGTAGAGGGGCGCTGGGAGTATTTTAAAACACCAAAGGTAAGTAATAGAACCCACGCTAGAGCTCAGGAAAGCAGGAGTAACTCACAGTTACTTTCCTAGAACACACCACAACATGAGAAAGAAGATTATGCAAGAACCAGAAGAGACTGCAAGACACCAATGATAGACTCCTGGACCGGAAGACCTGTGGAAAAAGGGGACCAAGTCCAAGAAGCACTGAAGAGTCCAGAACAGGAGCCCCTGCTAACCCAGATGAAAGTGCAAAAGTAGAACCAACGGTGAAGAATAACAGACAGTACTGCACCCAAGAAGATGGATGCGGGTTCCTGGTTGGTGCAGATGATGTCCCATGCCGGATGGGTGATTGCAGTCTGGTTTGCGTCGCTGGATTCCGCTAATAAGCCTTGGCACACGCAAAAATTGAGGTTAGTAGAAAATGGTGCTGCCCAGGAATAGGAGGGACCTGGTGAACTCTACCCAGGAGGGGGGGTCAGAAGGGGCTCTCAGCAACTCAGAGAGCCCTCAGATGGCCAGGCAGCGTGCACAGGAGTCCCACGGCATGGGGACAAAGAAGATACAAAAGGAGGCCCACGCAGCACAACACAAAGGACCAATGAGACCAGTTCAGTCCACCACCTGTGTTGCTGGATCCTTGCACTTCGTCAGGAGGGGACCCATGCCACCGGTCATCGCTGCAAAGGGGTGCCTTCTGAAGCAGGGAAGTGACTCCTTCACTTCAAGGGAGATTCCTTCATTGTTCTGGTGCAGGCTGAAGTCAGGCTGTCCTCGAAGGATGCATGACCTGGAAACAGTTGCAGTTGCTGGCAGTAGCTGAAGATACAATGTTACAGAAGTCGTCTTTGCTTCTTTGTTGCAGTTTGTAGAGTTCATGGAGGGTCCAGATGCAGTTTCTTCAGTAAGAAGGTAAAGTAAAGGATGCAGAGGATTCCTGCTGAAGTCTTGCAATCTGAATCTGAAGAACCACCCAAAAGAGAGCCCCTAAACAGCCCTGAAAGGGGGATTGGTCAGCTAAACAGGTAAGCACCAATCAGGGCAGGGTTCTGACATCACCGGTTGGCACTGGCCACTCAGATGCTCCCAGAGTGCCCTGCCAACTTGCAATCCATGATGGCAAAACCCAGGGATCCTCTGGAGGAGCTCTGAGCACCACCTCTGGGTGGTGATGGACAGGGGAGTGGTCACTCCCCTTTCCTTTGTCCAGTTTTGCACCAGTGCAGTGACTAGGTGTCCCTGAACCAGTGTAGACTGGATTATGCAAGGAGGGCACCATATGTGCCGTTCAAAGCATTTCCAGAGGCTCTGGGAGGCTCACTCCTCTCCCAAAGGAAATCCTTTGTTCTGCCATCCTGGGCTCAAGCTGCTTGAGCAACAGGAGAGCAGAAACCTGTCAGAGAGGTGGCAGCGGCTGGGGCTGCCTGGAAAACCTCAGAAGGCTGTCATGGCAGTACTGAGGGTACTCTAAGGAGCCCCCAGAGTGCATGGAATCATACAACCAATGCGTGCAAAAGCCTTGGGGAATGATTCCAACATGTTTGATACCAAACATGGCCATATTTGGAGTTACCATTGTAGAGCTGGACATAAGTAGTGACCTATATCCAGTGCACACGTAAAATGTCATCCCCGCACTCACGAAGTTCGGGAAAATGGTCCTGGAGGTCGTGGGGCCACCTCTGCTAGTGCAGGGGTGCCCTCACACACATTTGCTCTGCGCCCTGTCTTCAGGGCTGGAAGGCCTGCAATAGGGGTGGCTTATAAGTGAACTGGTGCAGTGTAAATGGCAGGGAAATGGTGCTTGCACCTTTTCACACAGTCTGCAATGGCAGTCCTGTAGAAGCCTTTGCATGGGCTCCGTATGGGTGGCAAAAGAAATGCTGCAGCCCACAGGGATCCCCTGGAACCCCAATGCCCTGGGTACCTAGGTACCATATAATAGGGACGTATAATGGGGACCAGGATGCCAAAGTTGGGTGAAATACTGGGTTACCAGTATGCAGTGACAAAATTTAGAGGAGAGAGAGCATAATCACTGGAGTCCTGCTTAAAAGCATCCCAGTGAACATAGTCAAACACACTGACATCAGGCGGAAAATGGGAGTAAACATGCCAAAAAAGAGAGTACTTTCCTACAGGGACAGGTAGTTACTCTCCATGTAAGAGCTTTTGGATATTCATCTTGCAGCCAAGCTGACCTGACGGAACAGGTCAGCCAGGTCAAGTGACCAGGAACATGTCTCCCCCCTTTTCCTTCAAGCTGGCTTATTATAACCCTTGCCTGTAGAATGCATTCAGTAAGAAGTGAAAAGGGGGTGCCAGAGTGGCAGTACAATGGAAGACAGGTAGGGAGAAAGGGGGGGGCACAGGCTCTGACTAGCACTAACCCTATAAAACACAAGCACAGCATCCAGTGGTGGGGCAGGGTGCTCCTCTTCACTGTAAGAGGCTGAGCTGCTGGAACAGGTTAGCCAGTTCCTGTGAGCAAGAAAACGTCTTTCAAGATGGATAGGCTGGCCGCCACTGATCCTATGAAACACCCTACAACACTCACGGTTCATTGCAGCTAGCAGTGACCCCAATATGGCTACCCAGCCCCATATGTACCTACCGCTCCCATGCTCACCACACATACATCAGGGGATGAAAAGGCCCCATACATGTATGAAGCAGTAGTAGGGTTCCCAGTTACATTGTAGGGCATCAGAGGAGGTTTTAGTTAGGAGAAAGATAAAATGAAGGTTTCTAACTTTTAAAACTTGTTAACAAAGCCAGCCTACCACCTAAATCACGGGTGGTGGTATGTATGATGCACGGTCGTGGGACATCACAAGACCAATGAACTATTTCCACTGAGGCTCAGATCAAAAAGGCCTCCTCCCACTAGTATAATGAGCTGCCCCACTCTGTCATTAGTGTTATAGCTGGTCCTGGAAGTGGTAGTCACTCAGGGTAAAATGAGTACCCCTTTGGGTGGACCCTAAACACTCATCAGAGTACAACCCTCATGGTGAGCAGACCACCATCATTATGTAGAACACATGATGCCAGAGGACACATGACATATGTCTCTGGGTCTGGCAGAACACTAAAATGAGCAGCAGGTTGTCACAAGGACACAGTGCCAAGGGACTTTCGACCACATACAGGTGCAAACAGAGCGCACGTGTCTATGTTTTTTAGTTTAGCAACATTTACATGCCAAATTCATTTAGATATCTAAGGTTAAGAGCCAATTAATGTTGAAGGTGGAATTGCTGGTTTTGCAACTAATCGAGCAGACAGATTCTTGCTTCCGGAAATAAGTGTAGTCCTGTACAATGTCGTCCTCAAAGCATCTGATGTTTTTATTAAGGCACCTTTGTAAATAAATCTTGCCTTCACAGAATCATTTGAATGAGACAATGAGCTGCCTGGCCAATGTTCAGTGAGGATTACAACAATTTATTGCATGGGATGCTTTGTGTCTGCATTGAATTACCACAGTTTGCTATGAAAATAATTGCAAGCATCATGACACGTGAATTAATATGGAAGACAATTTTTAATACACAACGAGAAAAAGCACATTGAAGAAGAAAACCAAAAGGAGTCATACTTTTAACATCAGAAAGAGAAAAGGAATTTCTCTTTTTCATCCACTATCTGTTTGCAAAGCTGCCAAGTGTACCCAGTCAAGGGTAATCTCCTCTGCCAGTTCTTAAGGTTAGACCACAAGGCATTGCATTCTGGGACTTGTTTTGCTTTTACCATTAAAACTAGGATAAGAATGATCGCAGGCCTAATGTCCCTAGCCAGACCTAAAGATTGAGTGGTAGTGTAAAGCAAGACGTGGCATTTTTGCAGGTATGCAGAAGTGCCTTACGTGAGTTGTGCATGTCTGCACACATATCTGTCTGCACTATCTGGGTGCACGTGTCCCTACAAAACAGGCTCTTTTGGTCATGTCAGACGTCCACATATGGCACTGGCTCTTGTAAACCAATGACTCAGCTTTGAATGAAAAGCAGGCATCCTTTGTCTTTAGGGCCCATTGGCATTAATAAATGAATTAGGCCAGGTTTACTTTGCTTTGCATTCTGATACGTGTATCCCCGCATTTATAGTGAGAATTATACTGATATCCCAAAATGCAAAGAAAACTGGAACGGAGAGCTGCACAACGCTACTGATTGATGCCAAGTGTGTGCATGACAGCGGGGGTCATGTTCTGAGGTGATGTTGTGGAATGCTGAGCAGTAGGTACAGCTGTCAAGAAAAAGGTCCGGATGTGGATGCAACGCTGGAAGCATAATAAGCATTGGCAAAGCCAATAGGTTTTGGCCAGCTACGCAAAATCTATTGGCTTTGTCAATGTTTTTGTACAGGTCGCACAGCAGTTCAGCTGCTGTGCAAAATGGCTTAAAATAAAAAAAAAGGTGCTATGACGCGGCCAGCATTGTCCGTGTCATAGCGCTTTAAGTTATATTGCATTGCAGCTGGGGTGACCAGACGTCCCGGTTTTCCACGGACAGTCCTTTTTTTAGAGGACTGTCCCGGTGTCCCGACTCTTCTCCTAATTTTAAATAAATGTCCCGGGTTTGGGGACAAAGGTGATATTATTAAATAAATGTCTCTGTTTTTTGGACAAAGGTCAGATCATCTAGGGAAGCATAAGTTAAAGAGGCCTACAAAGTACGAAATAATACAAGTATTTTATCTGTTACTATCAGGCGACAGTACCCTGTCTGCTCTGAGCAGATAGACGGAGTGGGGAGCAGAGAGAGGTGGGTGGGGGTGGGTTGAGGGTGGAGGGTGGGAGGTCAAGCCATAGCTAATTTTATATATGTAGTCTTGTACATGTGTCTGTATATATATGTGCGTATATATATATATATATATATATTTGTGTGTATATATATATATATATATATATATATATATATATATATATATATATAAATAAATAAATATATATACACACACAAACGCACAAGTACAGGCACACATTCACAAAGCTACGCAAAAAATCGGGACAGGCCAGAGATAAAAGTGAGTAATGTCTTTAGTCCTTCTTTTATGTTTGACTTGTCCCGGTTTTTGCTCCTCAAAATCTGGTCACCCTACATGCATCTCAACTGTTCTGCAATATGTTAAAAAAAAAATGCCCATTGAATTTGCACAGAGGAAACCTATTGGCTTTGGTAATGTTTGTTCCTTTTGGGGTATAGGCGGAAGCTTGTTTGTATGCATTTTATTACAATTCAATTCTGCATACTGCAGAAAAATTGTTTAGACCTACTTGTAATGATATAGGTGGCCCGATGTAAAAAATACGCTACGCGCTCTCCAGTCTAGACCCAGATCAGTGCACCGATAACAAAACACGACGTATACAGCTCCTGTAAAGGGCTTTTAATATCTGAAAGACGACATCTTTCCTCCAGTGAAAGCCCAGCTTCCTTTCACCCCAGCTACAAAACCCCACTGCTGTCCCCTGTGGGTCATAAAGAAATATTCAACCAGAATATGGCGAGGCTGGGATGAAACAAATGCAACTGAATTATGGCGTTTATTTCTTTCATGGCAAGTGTGTGTGTGGTGCAGAAGCGGTCGGGCCACCCCGTGGAATATAAGCATTCCCCCGCTGCCCACGCGCAGTATTTTCCGGAAAGTGCACCGAGAGCGCCGCTCCGCAAGTACCCGGCGTTCCTTAACGCAAGCCCGGGGCTGCCTGTCAAGTCTCTGCCTCCACATAGAACGACTGATGTTAATGCACGTGAACCTGTTAAAATAGAAACCTGACTGAAATGTTTGAATTAAAAAGGCAGTTTTAAATGAATTCTTTGATGAATGATGTAGTCGGAACTTCCTGCGTGGCTGGCGTTCTTTACACAAGGCTGCACTCAGGGCTGTGCACCGGGGGAGGAAAGGTAACTGTGCCACGAGCGCAAGTTTTTCAGTAAAGCACTAGATAAATAGACTACGCCTGCTGACAGAGAGTCCTTGTCTCAAAATCCACGTCCGCTACCAGCACTGCCACCACGGCGCCGCTCCGACGTAGGATTTAAAAGTGACTGAAAGTAATCGAAGACCTAAAAATGCGTCCGGCGTAGGGAGGCTGCGCGCCGGTCTTGCCTTCAGCAGGCTGCTCCGGAGGAAACTACGTAACACACATTTGCAAAGGTAAAGCGAGCAGCCAGGCAGTGGCGGCTCCTCCGTTTGGGCGGAGCATCGTCCCCCTCCCCCAAAGGGGGGCAAGCAGCAGCAGCTGCAAAAACTTTTAAAGAAAACTATAATAAACTATGTTTATTAGCGTTGTCTTTAAAAGGGGCGGGACCATGGGGGTGACGTGCACTGAGGGGGGGTGGTCAGCACCCCCCCTTCACAGCGCAAGTGTGTTTGACCGGCTGTCTCAGCCGGTCAATCAATCAATCACGTAATTTATAAAGCGCGCTACTCACCCACCAGTGCCTAAAGGCGCTGGGGGGGGGGAGCTACTGGTCGAATAGCCATGTCTTGAGATGTTTCCTGAAAGTCAGGAGGTCCTGGGTCTGGCGTAGGTGGAGCGGTAGGGATTTCCAGGTCTTGGTGGCGAGGTGAGAGAAGGATCTTCCTCCGGCGGTGGTGCGGCGAATGCGGGGGACTGAGGCGAGGGCGAGGCTGGCGCAGCGGAGCTGGCGGACGGGGGTGTGGAAGGTGAGTCTGTCGTTGAGGTAGGCCGGACCTGTGTTGAGGAGGGCTTTGTGTGGGTGGGTGAGTTGTTTGAAGGTAATCCTCTTCGATACGGGTAGCCAGTGTAGGTCTCTGAGGTGGGCAGAGATGTGGTTGCGGCGTGGGACGTCGAGGATGAGTCGGGCAGAGGCGTTTTGGATACGTTGCATTTTCGTTTGTAGTTTGGCCGTGGTTCCTGCATAGAGTGCGTTGCCGAAGTCCAGTCGGCTGCTGATTAGGGCGTGGGTGACTGTCTTTCTGGTTTCGACGGGAATCCACTTGAAAATCTTGCGGAACATGCAGAGGGTGTTGTAACAGGAAGAGGAGACTGTGTTGACCTGCTGAGTCATGCTGAGTGCTAAGTCCGGGATGATTCACAGGTTCCGTACTTGGGTGGTGGGAGTGGGCGCGGCTCCAAGGGAGGTAGGCCACCAGGAGTCGTTCCAGGCGGAGGGGTTGCTGCCGAGGATGTTTTGTCTGTGTTTAGCTTGAGGCGGCTTGATTCCATCCAGTTGGCGATGGCGTGACGTCCATTGTGGAGGTTGTTTCTTGCGGTTGTGGGGGTCTTTCGTGAGGGAGATGATCAGCTGGGTGTTGTCTGTGTAGGATACTATGTTGATGTGGTGGGATTGTGCGATGTTGGCAAGAGGAGCCATGTAAATGTTGAAAAGTGTTGGGCTGAGGGAGGATCCCTGGGGGACGCCACAGATGGTTTTGGAGGATTCGGACAGGTAGGGCAGAAGGCGGACTCTCTGGGTTCTGCCGGAGAGGAATGAAGAGATCCAGTCGAGGGCCTTGCCGCGGATCCCGGCGTGGTGGAGGCGTGTTCGAAGGGTGTGGTGACAAATGGTGTCAAAGGCTGCGGAGCGGTCCAGGAGGATGAGCGCTGCAGTTTCGCCTTCGTCGAGCATGGTCCTTATGTCATCTGTGGCAGCAATGAGTGCGGTCTCCGTGCTGTGGTTCTTGCGAAATCCGGATTGGGAGGTATCGAGCGCTTTGCTATCTTCCAGGATGCGGGATAGTTGGCTGTTCACGATTTTCTCAATGACCTTCGCTGGGAAGATGATGAGGAAGATGGGCCGGTAGTTTTTGGGGTTATCTGGGTCTGCTTTGGGTTTCTTCAACAGGGCGTTGACGTCGGCGTGTTTCCAGCTCTCCGGGAAGGTGGCTGTCTCGAAGGAGCTGTTGATGATGGCGCAGAGGTAGGGGCGATGATGTCGCTGGCTTTGTTGAAGATCTGGTGCGGGCAGGGGTCCGAGGGGGAGCAGGAGTGGATGGAGGCCATGGTGTTGATGGTGTCTTCATTGTTGACGTGGGTCCAGGAGCATAGAGGGTTGGTGTTGCTTGGTGCGTTGGGTTCATGTTTGTCTGTGGTGGCTGGTGGGTCTGGGGTTTGAAGCTGTTGTGGATGTCTTCGATTTTTCGACGGAAGTAAGTGGCGACAGAGTTGCAGAGCTCCTGTGATGGCGGGGGTTCGTAGGAGCAAGGCCTGGGGTTGGAGAGTTCTTTGATGATGCCGACGAGCTCTTTGTTGTTGTGAGCGTTGGTGTCTATGCAGCTTTTGTAGTAGGTTCTTTTGGTGGTGCGGATCAGCTGGTGATGTTTGCGGATGGCAGTCTTGAGGGCGATGTGGTTGGATTTGGTGGGTGCAAGGTGCCAGGTCTTCCCATTCTTCGGCATTCCCGTTTGGAGGCCTGCAGGTCGGGGTGAACCAGCTGGCCTTGGGTCTGTGGTGGATGTCTGAGGGTTGTTTTAGTGGTGCGAGGGTGTTGGCACAGTCTTCTATCCATTGATGCAGGTTGGTGGCGGCTGTGTTGGGGTCGAGGGTCCTGGGAGGAGGTGCCTGGGTGAGGGTGGAGATCAGCTGTTCTATCGAGATTCTTTTCCAATAGCGACGGGGGGTGTTGAGTGGTGAGGTGGTGAGTGACCGGCTTCTTGAAGGAGAAATGGATGCATCAATGGTCGGTCCAGTGGAGTTCGGTGGTGTGGCTGAAGGAGACGTGGTTGCTGGCTGAGAATATGGGGTCGAGTGTGTGTCCTGCGGTGTGGGTGGGCGACATGACGAGTTGCTTGAGGCCGAGGTTGGCAAGGTTGTTGATTAGGTTGGTGGTGTTGATATCGTTGTTGTTTTCTAGGTGGAAGTTCAGGTCGCCGAGGAGGATGTAGTCCGTTGAGGCGAGGCTTGGGCGCTGATGGTGTCGGCGATGTCGTCGCAGAAGTGAGGTCGGGGACCTGGGGGTCTGTAGACCAGTGTTCCTCTGAGGGTGGTGTTGGCGTTGACGTGGATTTTGTAATGGAGGTGCTTGGCGGAGTTGATGGTGTCGTGGGAGCTGGTGGAGACTCTGATGGTGCTTTTGTGGACTATGGCGATTCCTCCTCCTGGTTTGTTGATGCGGTCTCTTCTAGTGATCTTGTAGCCTTCAGGTATGGCTATGGCTATGTCTGGTTCCGAGGCCGAATTCATCCAGGTTTCGGTGAGAAATGCGACGTCAGGCGATGATGAGGTCAGTAGGTCCCAGACTTCGATTGCGTGCTTGTGGACGGAGCGGGTGTTGAGCAGAATGCAGCTGAGGGGGTTGTCTGTAGCTTTGTGCTGGAGCTTGGTGGTTAGGTTGCAGGTGAAGTTGCAGGCTTTGCAGGAGAAGGGTCCTTTGGTGTGCTTCGGAGTGGACAGGAAGCATATGGAGGAGCATCCTGGATTGAGGGCGTAGAGGTCATTAGCTGTGTAGCGGTGATTGGTGGTGCGTGGGGTGCGTGGGCAAGGGGGACTGGCGCTGGGCGCTGTCTTGGCACGGACGGGCGCAGACAGGATTGCCTTTGGCGGGCCTTGGGCGCGTCCATACCGCAGCTGCCATATGAGGGGAGGTGGGAGGGAGTGGCAGCTGGGAGGAGGGAGGGGAACCACAAATGGGAGAGCAGGGGTGGCAGGACTGCAGGGGCCCAGCGGCGGGAAAAAGGTGAACAGAAGTGGAGGGAGGGGGGCGGGGTCGCGGGGACACAGCAGCTGGGGGCGAGAAAAACAAAAATAGAAAGGAGAAGAGGAAAAAAAAGGGCACCTGGAGTAGAGGCGGCAGAGGTGGCGGTGTAGGGCGCGACCTGCCTGCCAGAAGCAGGGTCAAGGGTCGCTCTCTTCACCGCGCCGCGGCTGCCATAAGAGGGAAGGTGGCAGGGAGTGGCAGCTGGGAGGAGGGAGGGGAACCGCAAATGGGAGAGCAGATGGGGGCCGCAGGGACTCAGCGGCGGGAAAAAGGTGAACAGAAGTGGAGGGAGGGGGGCGGGGCCACGGGGACGCAGCGGCTGGGGGCGAGCAAAAACAAAAATAGAAAGGAGAAGAGGAAAAAAAGGGCTCCTGGAGTAGACGCGGCAGAGGCAGCGGTGTAGGGAGCGACCTGCCTGCCTGAAGCAAAGGTCAACATACATGCGCTGTAGGCTCTCTCCAAGGTGGGCTGGAGAGAACCTGCACAGGCTCCCAGTCTTCCTGGAAGCGTCCACCCTGGGGGCTCCCAGGCAATCCTGACGCTGCTCTGAGCAGTGTCAGGATAGGCTGCAGGGCAGGATGGGAGTCTGTGCCTGCAGAGGCAGAGGAGGGTGGAGGGACAGAGGAGCGGCGGAAGAGGTAAGTGTTTTTTTTAATTTTATTAAATTTAATGTTTATTCCCTCCCGCCTCCCCCCTCCCAGGCCTCCCCGCCCCTTCCGCGGCCCTCGATCCGCTACTGCAACCAGGAAGCAACATACCAGTCATTGTTCCTGGAGCTTAGGAACCGCCAAAGCCAAAAAGTACAGGGCTGCATTTTTTTAAGTAAAAACACAGCCGAGAGTAGGGGGAGGAGGAAGGAAGTGCAGATGGCGTTCTCCTGCATTAAATAGTTTTTTTAAAAAACGCAGAGTGAAATAGCTAGTGGAAGGGCTCTGGCCAGTAGCCAGTGGTCAGCAACGGAAGGTGTACTTGGAAATGTCAAAGACACAGCAGAAGAGCAGCAAGTGAAAGCAGACGACATGCTTGCTAATGAGAAGTAAGTACCTTCAAATGACATTAGATGGAGCCAACAGTAATTCCAGGTACCTATTGGGTGGGTTTTAAGTCCCTTTTAAGAATTTTATTTGAGGTACAAAATACTTCACAAACACAGCACAGTGCAGGTGAAACCTAAAAACTACTTCTGATCAAATTATGACCGCCGATCTACCTTTTATAACTACTGGTGCTTATGAGGTGCATCACTCAGTGGACTCATAAGGCACCTCACCCTGTGATTTTATGAGGAGCATCACACAGTGATCTCATGAGGAGCATCACACAGTGATCTCATGAGGAGCATCACACAGTGATCCCATGAGGAGCATCACACAGTGATCCCATGAGGTACATCTCACAGTGATCTCATGAAGCGCATCACTCATTTGTCTCATTAAGCGCATCACCCAGTAGTCTCATGAGTCACATCACCAAGTGGTCTCATGAGGTGCATCACCCAGTGGTCTCATGAGGTGCATCACCCAGTGGTCTCATGAGGCGTATCACCCAGAGATCTTATGAAGAGTATCACACAGTGACCTCATGAGGCGTATCATACAGTGAATTCACAGGACAAAGGTGTTGACCCTCCTAGGTAGACTTTAAACATTGCCTGGTGTGACACAGAATTGTTAAGATCGGAGCCGTATGCGTGGAAAGTTCTCCCACAATAATTTGTTTACTACATGGAAGGTTGAAACAGTTCACAGAGAGACCTTACAACTCTGGTCAGCTTTTTGGTGTGAAATTGAGAAGCTGTCCATGGAGTGGTCTAAGGACTACATACAATGGTCAGAGTCACAAAGGTAAACTTAGACGTTTGATCTAAACTTAGACCAAATGTGTAAGTTTACCTTTGTGAATCGGGCCCAATGTTTTGAATATGTTTTTCCTTAATGGGTTGCCAGTCAAAGATAACAGCAAAAGTGATGGGATCAAAACAACATAATCCTGAGGTTGGTCAAATGAGCGAGGTTTACCTAAGAGTTTTAGCCTGTAGTCATGTGAAGATGGTGCTGCAGTGGTCCAGCCTTGTGTAGTTATTTGAGGTAGGGGGTGGCCTGCACCTGTTCTCGATGTTTGATAGCCATTCTGGGGACTGTGATTGAGACCACCATCATGCCTCCGCACCATCACCGCATAATGACAAGGGGGCAGACACATTTTATGTGGTCCTGGGACAGGGTGGATAAAGTCCTCATTCTATTCAAACCTACTAACAAACTCACATATCCTTCTGCTCAAATCAACTCATACTAATACTAATACAAATACTTTACTCATATTTCCCTATACTAATCCAACAATAATCTTTTTGGGTTCCGCAGTAGCGTGCTACTTGCCGAAAAATGCTTTGACGCCTCTTCAGGGGTCGTAAGCACTATATAAATACAAATACAATTACAATTAAAATCGCAATTACAGTAGCTCTAGTGCAGGGGAACATGCCCATTTTCCCTGCACAACTGTGGGATGGTGCTTATCCACATTTCGCAGAAAAATGTCTGTTCAGTGTCACCGAGCTGGGTCTTTTGCCTCCTTCATATCTGGGACACCTTTGAAGTGTATCTGTTGTGTGTTTGTCGATGTATGGTACACAAATAGACTGGTGAGTGATGGGAAGCATTGATTTCTGTGTGTGTGTGTGTTGGGGGGTGCGGGTGTGTGCATGTGTGTGTGCTGCACAAAATAAGCATTTCCTTTCTGGTGAGCAGGTGATGTCCACCTTCGGCATCCCAGCCTACATCTGTCCTCTCACTGCAACCCAGTAAACCTGGTGGGTAAGAGAGATATCCAAGTCTTTGCTCCAGAATGGGTTTCTCCCTCCTGGGTAAAACTTCCCCACATCTCTTTTCACGGGTCGCGGCAAACTCACTGGCAACAGGTCCACATGCGAACTTCTAGACCAGAGGTCTTCAAACTGGGGGGCCTCAAGTGATCCCAGGGGGGCGCCAAACTCTGGCCAAAAGAAGCATTATACAGATAACAGGCCTTTGTTTTAAACAAAAGCATGTTATTGCATTTTTAAGAAGGTAACAGCACCTGCCTGCAATGTTTAAATAGGTCAGGACATATTTAAACATTGCCATCTTTATAAAATATTTGTGAAAAATTCTGAGGGGGGCCCATAGATTTTTGTTTTTCAACTGGGGGGGGGGGGGCGGCATTAAGAAGTTTGGAGACCACTGTTCTATACAGAGGCCAGTACACACAGCACCAACTTCTGGTCTGACTGTACAAATGCCACAAAACCTGTCCAACAGCAACAGGATGCTCGTCCCACAAACCTTTGCAGGTAGTAGCCCTCCTTCACCACAGGAGTATAAGTACTGGAAACCTCAGGCAGGACTGGAGCCATCTCCCTAATACTGTGCGGTCTTCATGTAGCGCCCATAAATCTACGACGCCAAAGCTTTTGTAAATGAGATATATATTCAGGTATTTATGTTCACAGAACGTGTGCACGAATATACAAGATTACTGCCACAGTTATTAAAATTTTAATGTAGATTTATGAGGTATATATATTGCTGTAGTATGTTATGTTTTTAGAATGAGCTTCTTCCAATGAACACAAATGTAATAATTTACTGTGAAACAACACTAGTGATGCCAGATATTTGTATTTTTGTAAAGATATATTCACCTCAGGAATCAAGGAGGCCTGGAGGTCAGAAACGATCTTCGATGCCAGCAGACGGGTGGTATGAGGCGCGGGCCTCTGTGGCGCATTTCCTAATTCGACGCTCGGTGTGAGGTAATGTGGACTCGTGGTGTGCGAACCCGGGCAGGCACGGGGGGGGGGCGCGAGGAGAGTGGGGTGTCTGGGGCGGTGGGAGCCAGGGGGGCGCACTTCATGGCTCCGAGTGCGACATTCCTGCCGACGAGTGGCTAGGGAGAGGCTTACCCACTACCGCATCAACCCACGTAAATAGATGCTTTTGTGAGACCCTCGGATGCTTCCTCTATTGTAGGGCCAGGATTATCCCATAAACCTGTTCCCCGCCTCTGTCAGCAGGAGCTGCCCGCTGGGGGCACTGGTCATGGAAAACCCACAAACAGAGCGAATGTCTGCGAATTACTGGGAACAGACTCCCAGATGCCAAACGAGGAAAGTAAACATTGATGCTTTATTCTGGTGTTCATCTCTTAAATACATTTCACTCAAAGTGCAATGTATTTTGAAAAGTGCCATGTGAATGCAAAGCTCATGGAAAGTATCCACTTTTATTCACTGCAACATTTCTAAAGTCTAATTAGTTCTCATATCACAGTTATTTATGGGCGGATCGTGGAAAAAGTCTATTTAGGCTAAGGACCATCTCGATGCATTATTGACCTTGAGGATCCATGCAGGGCAGAGAACTGGAAAGCAAGTTCTTTTGACTAACAAATCATTTGTTTATCAAAGCCTAAAAATAACCTATTTAGTTTTAGCTCGGTCTTAATTCAGACACTCAACTACGGTCTAACTAAACTGAGGATATGGATTTTGGATTTGTACCTGAATCTAGACTATCTCAATAGATTTCGTACTTACATTGTAAGCTTATTTCTATCGATCCGGGTACTGTAGCATGACTGTATATTTTATTAAATATTATATTTTAAACTTATGGATGTCTGTCATTCATTAATCATTGACAATTCTCCTGCATGCCAACATTTTTCCAAATTTATTGCAAACAATTTTTTGTCGAAAACTCTCAGTCAAACCCAAAAAGCACCAATAAGTGATCAGTTGGAGGTCAGGCTTTACAGTAGGTTATAAAAGATTTAGTTAAAAAATAGATTGGTATAAAGTGAACAGTTTCTTAAGCTGGGTAACAAGGCTAACAAGTAAACAGGTAAAAACATCCTTAGGAAACTAAACTGAGTAAGTAAAGCCCCTTCTTCTGGTATTCTACTCACACCGCTACACTTTTGGAAGGGAATAAGAGGTGTCTTTGGGCCAGAAAGTAATTAAACACTGTATTGTCAGACTATAGGAGCTTGAATAAAATATCTGCTACAGTGCTACCTTCCCTCCAGGCTGGGCCTAAGTTTAGGAAAGCCTATGGAGTCTGCTTGGGTCTGTGACAGAGAAAGAAGGAATAATGGAGTCAGCTTGTCAAGGAGCTGGTCCGGTGCCTGCCAGGAAGGGTGGCCTAATACCCAGAAAGACCTACAAAAGCCCAGGTGAGTCCAAGGGCCTGTGTGTGGATAACTTTGTGGACTCCGACTGTCCGGGAGCCATGGTATCACCTCAGCTCAGCTGCCCAAGAAGCAACAAGAAGTATGTTGGGTTTGGGTCAGGAAGCTCCTCCATTACCTTCGGGGATTGGAACGGCTAAGCTTCCATCATCTCAAACTATCCCATACTCATAAGGGTCCCTATTCACATTATTTCAGCTCCAGAAGGATCAAGAAAGGGATGGCCCTCACATCGTGGTGTGAGGTTCAGTTCTGGGTGGATGAAGTTTATCTAATTCTGGGACCATTTGGTCATTATTTCAGCCCTTACAGTTCCACAGATTTTGCCTATTGAAGCCGATGTCAAACCTAGTCCGCTTCCAACCAGTGGCAAGTAGTAACTGGTGTGACCATCGTCTTCATTGGGCGCCTTGCCACCAGAAACTCTTGACCGCAGAGGCTGGATGACAAACTGTAGACTACTGACCTTAAGGCACCTTTGGGACCATGTTGTGGGAGCTGTCCTACTGTTTTCTGTTGAACCTGACATTAGATTCAGGTAACTTAATTAGAACCCGAACAACATGAAAGTGGACTGGCAACTGAATTACCTGAACATCAATCGGAGCACCCAAGACTTTTGTAGGTGGGAATATTGTTGTTTGGGTGGTGAGGTTTTGTGAATAACTATGTACAGTTATTTATTGTGCAATACTGTGTAGCATAAACAAGACCCAAGAGGGTCTGAACACTTCACATAGAACATTTACTTTATTTATATTTATATGAAAGGGCCTTGTTTTGACTTATACTGGATGCTCCCTTGTGTCTGTACAAAGCTATACCCCTCTGAAGAGCTCTAATGAGAGCGAAACGTGTGTCAGGGATTGCTTTACTCCTTCCAGGTTGGCTTGGACGATATTTGACCAGTCCAAAGCTGTAATACTGTGCCTGGAGTGGTAAATGGCTTTGGCATTTTACTGCTCGGCGAGGATGACACTGTGTCAATCCTATGCTTAAAGACTTTGCTGTACAAATGGCAAAAGACTTTGTCACTATCTAGCTCGGCGAGGATAGCACTGTGCTGATCCTATGCTTAAAAAGTTGCTAGATAAGCAGACATTTGAGGTGAGCACATCTGGAGTGTCGCTGGTGTTGCAGAGTGCTCCTTACTAGAGCTGCTCTCCACCTAAATTTGGGAACTTCCCAGAGTTCTCCTTTGTTTTTATATATATATATATATATATATATATACAGCTGTAAGAACAAGACAGATGCATAATTTAGGATACAAGAGAAGATTTTAAACAGTTACATACGTTAAACAAAATCACCCAAATAAACAAATGTCAGCAGGAAACTACCCAGGAGCATATGTGGTGACCACATAAAGCAGGCACTGAAGAAGGCAAATGTTATCATGCCTATCAATATGGCTGCCATGATTAGACCCAGGTGAGGAGGAAAAGAAAGCAGACTGCACCAATCCAGTTTAAGTCAGAACACAGCAAGTGACAAAATGGCAGCTTTAAGGTAACAAAGGGACCATCTTCGACCCCATCCTCCTTCACAGCTGAGAAAGAGGTCCATCAGACAGGATGATCCACACCGTGATCTCTTTCCACACTAACGCATCCCGGCTTCGGGCCCCCCCGAAGGAGGCTTCAGCTCCAGCTGCCGCCGACCAGCGACGTGCACTTGTCATCTCCTCTGCCTAAATTCTCTCAGATGGGTCTTCTTTGGTGGTATCTTCAAACCTCCATCAATTGCTCTACTCCCACTCCGCCACACCAGGTCTTGATAACACACCTAGTGGAGCTCTCCATCACATCTCTTGACCTATTTGGCCACTGCAGGGTGATTTCTAAATACTACAGGGTTTTTTCCTTTCGGAACATTCTTCGATAGCACTGTGGTACATCAAAGAAAATGTGGATACCAGGATCTATAGCTTTACCCCTCTCAATCATCTAAAAATCAAGGTAATCGCAGACTTGAACCTTGTCGAGGTGTATAATGCTGACAATAGGGTTCTGTTAAAGTAAAGTTTCAGTGCAATGCAGGTAAGAAAACATTTGGGATAGTTCTTGGCCACAAAAGGAGCCAGTAGCTTACCATTTTCAAGAGCTATTTTGATTGTAAAATGTTCCAGCAACTTTCCTGCTCATGAATGTACTAGACATTGATGTTGTTGATTGTTATTTACTGTGTCACACCGAATTCACGTTTCAAAGGAGAAGATGTACCAAGCATTTTATCTGTCGCAAATGGCCCACTGGGCCGATGGCGGCCAGTAAAATGCTTTTTGGCGGATACCAACCCTATTTTGCAGGTCTGTAGCCTATTACTGACTCGCGCAATAGGGTTTGCGAGTCACTATTAGGAAGGGGCATGCCAAGAGTGTCCCTTCCTAATAGCAAGTCGCACTGGTATATAGGAATGTTTTGCCACCAGTTCGCAAACGAGAAGGGGGCCCAAGGGATCCCTTCCCCTTTGTGAATGTGGGTGAAAAATCTTTTAAGAAGATAGTGGTCACACAGACAATTGCCTACTCTTAAAAAATGAAAAGAAAACTTTTCAGTTCTCTTTTTGTAATGCATCCCAGTTTCCTTTAAGCTAAATTCTGATAAGCAGTCTACACTAAACTTAAATTGTTATTTAAGGAGGACACAATCTGTCATTGTTATGGCAACTGTATGGCTTGCTGAGCCATTGGCAATTAATGTACTTTATGGAGAGATCAGTGTTTCGTTTAGTCACAGATCTGACACCCCATGTAGCACAGAGGGCTAATGTTACAGCTGCAAAGAACAACGTATAACATGTAGATAACATATTTGTATTTTATGCAGATAGCTTGGTGAGTTATTGGTTTTGTCACAGAGATCCTTTTGCTACTTTCAATTCAAGAATTACAATCCCTCTAATACAGCACTGTGCGCTATGCTACCGGCATCCAGAAGCTGCATGCAAACTTCAAGGACTAATTTATAACTTTATTTGATTCCTTATTCCATAATCTTGTTATTCTAAGGTTGCAAAAAGGATAGTAATAAGTTCTTATTTGTTCAGACAACCCCAACTACTGCAGTGCATTTTGCAGGACATTCTAAATCGCGACTCTGTGTTTCTCCAGACCAAGCAGTCATAAAGTGCAATGTCTGCCTATATGTTTTTTCTGTAAAAGTGGGCGGGGCCATGAGCGTGATGGGGTCGGAGGAGGAGGGCTCAGCACTCCCCCTCACTGTGTATGTATGTTTGGCCGGCTGTCTCGGGCCGGCCAAACACACATGCACAGTGTGCTCTCTCCAGTGAGGTGTCTGTTAGATTTCACCAGGAGTTTTTCCACACACAGACAAAAACAAACACACACTCCCTCCCTTTCTATGTTTTGAAAGACTTCAAAAATATTGGTTATTTCACAAAATAATGGCTTTGTCTCACTTACTACACCTACCAATCTGCATTTCTCTCTCTTTCCACTGCCTTTTAAGCCCCTCTCGTGCACCTTGCTTGTAGTATAATGTGAGAAAGTTGCCTCTTTCTAGCATGGTTACCCCCACTTTTGGCCTGTTTGTAAGTGTGTGTCAGTGTGTTTTACTGTGTCACTGGGATCCTGGTAGCCAACCTGCCAATGTACCACTTCGACCGCCACTGCGGTAACAGCCGCTGGGCTGGAGATATCCTTCACCAGCCTGGCGTCTGCCATTGTGCCACAGGGGGATTATGACCCCGCCTACCGCCATGGTTTTCGTGGCGTTCGTAATGTCACAAAAACCATGGTGGTAGGCCATATCAGTGACAGGGAATTCATTCCCTGTCACTGATAGTGGCACCCCTACCTCTCCAGATACCCCCCTACCTCTCCAACCCCTCATCCTCCACAGCCCCTTCACACACACACACGCATACACACACTCATTCACACATACATACACGCATGCATACATCCAATGACACACACATCCGCACACACTTTCAAACATACACACAAACATGCATTCACATTTCACAACACACACGCACTCACACGTCTGTACATGCACACATGCATTCAACACTCCACACACACCCGCATTCAAGCACACACATACATTCACCCCCCCCCACACACACACACACAACACCCCCTACCCCCCTGTCGGAGACCCGACTTACCTGGATCCAGGGGGTCCTCCAGCAGGAGACGGGACGGGGATCTGCTACCGCCAGCAGAACAACGCCAGGCTGTATTATTTGTCATAATACGGCTGGCAGCGGTCTACTGGCATGGCGCTGCTGGTGGTAGCAGTGCCACTTTACCGCCATTCTTGTGGCAGAAATCCAGCTGTGGTCATATTATGGCGGACGGCTGTTAGCCGGAGCGATGGTCTTTTGGCGCCCGTCGCTGCCACGGTAGGTGGTTTTTACCACCGGTGTTGTAATTAGGGCCTACGTGCCAGACTGATTGTCAGGAAATCTGAAGCTAACAACCCTCGAATCATACTGACCAAGCTACGCCCCTGGCCACCTTAAATTAATGCGTTGCTTAAATGCGAAGCCATTGTAGTGTTTCAAGAACAGGAGCAATGTAGTCAAATATCTTGTGTCCATAAACATCTCAGCACCGCCCCATGGGAAGGCTAGATGAACTATTGATAGGCCAGTGGAAGGGAATTCACATAGAACATTATTTTGGATGCATGGGCTGAATTCGATATTTGAATTGACCGCATCTGCCTGTAAAGCGCCCGTCACTAGGTATCTTTAGAAGAACTGCAGCAAGATACAAAACAATTTACAAAACTGGAATAGCTGCAACAGAAGAACTTGATGGTGAACAGCCAAAGGTGTTCTTTAATGACTGATGTCCTTTGCCACAAAGAATACTCATAAATCTACATCCCTACACATACTCCCATACACAGGTGTAGAGTTACAAGCTATGGAAATTCACATACATTCCAAGTAGTTCACCTGGAAAGCTGTTCCAGTCTCAGCTTTCTATCTGTACTACAGGGAATGTCATATGACATGTTACCAGGTTGCTATTTCCCTATTGCACTCTTGTTCATCCACTACAACTCACCATTGTGGAAAGGCAAATACGCATTTTTGTTTCTTTTTTGTTCCCATAGATAAATCCCTTCCTGCACACCATCACGAAGTTTGGGGGTGGTCCATTGACTTTCCCACCCTGAAAGGACAGTTGCTCCAGCCATTGCTGGGGTAAATCTCTGACTGTTTCCATGGTGCTTCCACTTCTCATGCAAACCACTCTTTGATCCACTCACTCGCAACCCCTTGTGTGGGTTGCAATACTGCACAATTGTAGGTAATTATTGCAAACCGTTATGTATTTTTAAAGTCAACACCTGTGTGGCATCCTCTTCTGAGTGATAGACAGGTCTAGAGGGAGACATGTTCAGCTGTAAATGTAGATACTCTGCCATGAACAGCTTTGCAAATTGTATTTGTGGTGTTTGGAAATTGTACATGGTTATACGCAGCTTACACGTGATAACAGGGGTTTGAAGCCCAAAAGAGGCTGCTCGCAACACTCTTTTTGCTTTGCACTGAGGCAATCCTCCTTTTCCTGGCATGATGAAAGCTCAAAGGCCTTGCACTGCACAGGGTCTTTGAAAAAAAAATAGTCTGCCCACCTCATTTATATTAACCCAGAGCTTAATGTGTGCTTGTTGCTTCCGGTGCAGAGCACCGGCACTTATGTTTTAGGGCTGGCACTTATTTTTCTTCCTCAAGCATTTACTGCGAGCAAAAAACACATATGGGAAAGACTGAGGAAGAGAAAAACGAAAAAGCGTCACAAAGGGAGAAAACAGAAAGCTGCAAGAGCGAGCTGAAGGGGCAGGGAGTGGCTGTAAATGGATTGAAGAGGCCCGTGATGGATTCAGGATTACGCTGCCTCAGTATTCCATGCTCGCACATTTAATTGCAGCAGCCGCATGTTTAAGAGCAGGGCTTTGAGCACCGCCTCGTTTTTATTTACAAATTAAGCACTGATATTACAGAGGCAGAAATCGGATTCTGACTCCTTGTGAAAACTAGCAAATGTAGGATGCAGTCCTGCAGGAGGCTGCAGACTTCCATCCCTGAATCCAAGTCACACGATACCTGCATTTGAGCACTGTCCATTAAGCACTTCAGTAAGAGGGCTTTAATAAGTGAAATAAATAAACAGGGACAGGGTTGGCCAGCTCACAACTAGTTGCACATTGTGAATGGGACAGCGGACACTGCATGCAGTGATTTGTGGGGACCACTCTGTACCTCATGACATTTGTAGAATACACAAGCATAATACAAGCAGTCAACTCTTGATAGCTTACACTTTACAAATGGTTTACACCGCTAACTATTCCACTCTTTGCAACCACAAAAATGGTGGCAGCGCACTGACACAGACCATGGTTGATTGGAAAGTAGGAGGGATGCTTCCTTTGTGATTCATGCCCATCGTGAATCACATTGCACTTTCGTGTACTGAAAATTATGACTTTGTGCTCAGAAATGCAGTTGAATTGGCTTTCAGAAGGCAAAGGTCTTTGCACCTCAGACTCCATTTGTGACATTCAAGAAAAACTACAGTGGTCAGGGCCAGATGGGGGAACCAAAAGCAGCCCTTGCACAAAATGCACAAACCAGCCCTACCCACTTCATCTTCTCGGACAATCTCTCTTTCTCTCCTTTCTTCTACCTCCCATCAGTTTCTCTCTTCCTTCCCCTGTCAACCCTCTCTTTCTCTCTTGAAGCCTCCCTGTGCCTGCTGCAATTAACCTCAGGGAGCTGGGGAAAGGGACCGAATCACCAGAGGCGGCCCTGGCCTTTCAAAGCCGGCCTCCGAGTGCTCCAGGCCACTGGGGAAATGCCCTGTGGGATAAAAGGCCAGACCAGCCCTGCAATGGTGGCCTCGAACAGCATTCTCTAGCCTGTATTGTCTACGGATGCATCTCATTGCATGTGCACCCCTGTCTCCTTGGGGCTTGGACCCCCCCCCCCCCCCCATCACGTGGCAATGAAGGTTGTCGCCGCAGGTGTCGCAGCTGATTGCACAATATGGATAACGGTGGCTTGTGGCCAGACAGCTCCCATTAAATCCTTCTTGTGCTGCTGTTCTGTCTGACTCTGTCCCATATCTCGCAGACCATCAACAATTAAACAGATATCACATTCTAGCTTGTAGACTACGCGCAAACATTGCCACGTGGACATCAGCCAGGCATGTCGGTGCATGGCAGAAATGCAAATAGAAGTGTATAGCGTTCACTAAGAAGGTAAACTTACACAATTTTTGCCACTATTCCAGAGTAGAAGCAGTCCAAAACTACAGAAAATGAAGCCAAACTTTGTGTAAAATGTGTGAACTTTTAGAGAAAATGTCACCATTTCCAAAGGTATTCAGAAACTCTGAACTCACTGGTGAATACATGTTGATCTCAATTTCTCTATTTTGCACGCAAAATAATAAAATACTTTAAACACCCTCCCTTCCCCCAACACACACATGCTTCCACATTCTTACTCATTTAGACATAGGTACCAAATGGCACCCTGTGGCGTGCGGTAACTACAGTCAGTGCTTGTTTTTTGTCCAGTAGCCCTTTGCATGCTGACATTTTTGCGCCCATAATGACAAAGGTAAAAGCGAAACTACAAGTCCCAAAGTGCAACGCGGGTAGCAGAGAGACAGCAGACTGCTGTCCATAGACTGCTCCTCAGAAGATGAGTTCTAGGGTACCGCAGATGCACATCTAGCTCACATACCCCTGGGAAAGGGGGTTTAACGCACGTCCACCGGAGTTTGTGTAGTTTTTCTCATGTAGGGCCGGGGACTCGGGAAGAGGCCAGTGTGTATGTCTTTTGCTGTTTCCTGTCTCAACCCTCACTGAGCTCCCAACTAGTGGGGCACTGTCCGTATTTGGTTTCTAGAAGGTGCATCGTGCTTTCGAGTCTCTTTTTAGAGCCTGTACCCAAAATGTAACAATACAAAGCAAAGCGAGCAGCGCTATACACAGGGTAAGCGGCCAAAAATTGTGTTTTTCTGTTTAGTGGAATAGTTGGGAAAACCATATGGAATTTGTTTCAGCCATCGTCAGTCTCGGAGGAGAAACAGGAGGAAAAGTGCAGTTTTGGGCGGAGGAGAGTTTGGTGTTGGAAATTAAAAATAAAAGAGTTTCACATAAGCGAGCTGATTCACAGCGCCACGGCTGCCATGAGCATCACCAATAAGGAGAGACACACAAAAGGAAAAAGAAGTTCGCTCGCAGTCAAACTTATCGGCAAAAGTGCAATTGGCCATGTAACAGGGTCGATGACCAAGGGGGTAACGAAACCTCCCCAAGGAGGAACAAAGGTAAACCATTTAACAATGTCATCAAAGGGTTTTTGAAGGGCAAGCCCATGAATGAGTGGTAGTGCTGGGCGTAAGGTGGGTGTGGTTAAAAGCCCAGATACATACCAGCCCTACGGAAAACCAGCACTTGCGCGCTGTTATTCTCGACCTAAAAAAGATAGATTTATATAAAAAGCAATCACACACCTGGTGGTCTGCTGTCCCCAGCAGGACATCGTTCCTGTGGCCGTACCCAAAAGGGACACAAATTACGACCTGCCTCATGAATATTAATGAGGGAGGTTTCTTGCGACCCATTTGGCAATCACAAATAGTGTTAGAAAAGCTGTTTGCGATTTCCTAATATCAAATTGCAAAACTTTGCTATTAGGAAATTGCAAACCCAAAGCTACGTGCATCCGGCCCAAAGTCCCTCAGGCTCCTGAAGTAATCCTTGACCGCTCTCCTCTGCTGTCCTTGTGAGACTCAAGAGTCTCAAGGGAGTAACTTGAGTGTCCAGTTTAGGTTTATCAGTACTCAGGCTTTGGGACATTAGTGGTAAGCAAAGGTGGCTATACCTGATACTTGCCAGTAACCTGTAGCTGTCCTATGACCCTACGAAATGGCTTTATATTTGGCAACTTTTTCCTCCACCAAAGTGGCATCAAAGGGCACAGCCAGATCAGTCAGATTATCTTTAAAGTTATGTGGATGCCTGTTGCATGAATTGTGTTTAAAACTCCCATAACTTTTATTGCCTAGGTCCCACCTTATTGGATCCTGCAGTCACATACGGACTGGAACCCTTCTGGGTCTCATTCAGCAGTGCAATATCACCAACATCCTGTCTCCCATCTTGTACTCTAGCACCCACTCCCCCCACACACGCCTTTCTGCCTTCTACTCTCATCAGCCGCTCTCCTCCTCTTGATTGGGGCATTGCCTTCTAACACAGTGGCATCCTCAGGCCAATCAAACCTCTCGGGCTCCTCAGCCATCCCCTCCTCATCAGCAGCTGAGAACTACTCGAGCTAGTGGCTCATTGGTTGCTGTGGAAAAGGGAGACCTTGGTTCTCTTCCTGGCTCCCTACTAGACCACATTGTGTGGTCCTTGACATATCTCATGATCTACCTGTGCTTTGTGTACCCTTAACTGTCGGAATTAGGGATCACACACACAAATACTGTTGCTCCACCCGTTCAAAAACCCACTGTTGATTTAAATTCAGTGAAACTTATTTGAAATCTTCCTTCCAGGGTGCGAAGTGCTCAGTAAGTGGTCTTCCGTAGCTCATTTTTGGGATCTACGTCAAAACCAAGTCTATAATGCCAAGGCATTGAATATAATGCTGTTTCTTTTGGTCTTAGATTAATTCTTCAAAGCTCCATTGAGTGATGAAAGATCCAGATCCAATCGCCGGCACCTGACTTGTGTCCTACGAGGTCACATTGTGTCATCACTAAACCAACCAAGTACCAGGTTTACCTTCCTACGCTGCAAACTGCTTGTAAGCTTAAGTGCTTAATGAGATCTATGATCCATATGGTTGCAAATATTTTGTGGTAGAAGGGTTAATTTTATTTTTACTTTTGTTGTTTAGATTTCTCTCAAACAACCCAAATATTTGAATTATTTCTTGGTGGTATGAAGAGCAGGGCTCACCTTTAAATTCAATAAGATGAGTGTAGGGCTGTCCTTACAACAGAATGCCTTAGACAGCAGGAATCTTTAAAGATATTTTGCTTAAGTACCATGAGAGTATTTCTTTTATATTGAGTGGCATTCAGTGAGTGTTGCCCCCAGCGGAGTAATCGGAGTTAGACAACAACTTGTACAAGGTCTTTTGGACTCAATTTCCGCCTCTTAGGTTTCTAATTTAAAATGCTCAATTCAATCTGATTAGTGACAGCAGACCTCTTGGAACATAGCATTGCACTGAATTTAACACACTCAGCGTGTGTTACTTGTTCCCCTTGGTGATTATCGCCTTCCAGTTAAACAATGTGAAATATAAAATGATGTTGATCACCTCCTCCCCTGATGAAGCTGCCTGGGCTTGTCCAAATGCTTGATGCTTCGTTGATTTGTGATAAAACTCTAAATGCATATATCGGTATAAATTAGAGTGTTGGGCACCCAGTACATTTGGCAGAGTTAACAGTGTCATTTCTTAATGTAACTTTGTTCTTTCTCTCTGAATATGCTCATGTTATCTGGTTCCTGAATGTTGTAGGTCTCTTGTATGTACATGAGGAATTGATTGTTGGCGATACTCCAGCAAAGAGTTGCATATATATATATATATATATAAATATATATTCACTGAAGTAAACCAAAGGTTAAGGTGACATTATAATTACACCTGTAATAATATAAAAACTACTGTTTTAAAACAAACAAAAAAAAAATACAGAAATTCACCAGTTACAGTTTATAGAGTTAACTAGAACTTGCGCCCCCACCATGCACTGCTTAGGGTTTCACATATTACATCACTCATGACATAATCAAATTCTGCTTTACAACATCCAGTAAGTTGACCGGACCCGACAAATCCATACACAATTTTTCGCAAGGATCCATCAGGCTAGTGAGATGACTGCAATGGTCTTTGTTTAATACTACGTTACATTTTTTTCAAAACATTATCAGGAGAAATATTGAGTGAGGAGCTGCTAGCCATGTGGGTTTCCTCTAATACAAGAGGGTTATCTGAACTTATTCTAAAAAAAGATTATCCAGTCGCCCTTGATCTTACCAACCTAAAATGTCACAAATTCTAAGTACCACATATTTCTTCAGTTTTTTTTCTCTACCGATGAATCTTAACGATTCACATAAATAACCTAACATAGCTATGTCAAATTTATGAAAGGCTTTAGATTGGCATCAAAAGGATAATTTTAACATATTGCCATTTATCCTGGGATGTATCATCTGATAAAATTATTACTCTCGATCCTGAATCTTTCATAACACAGACAGATAAACAACTAATACACCCAAAATACATTGTATCCGTTAAACAATTCAAAAACATATCACAGATCTGACTCGCCATAGGTCATACCACCGTCTCAAGCATCTCAGGTAATGACACTTTTGGTGGTTTACATGACACTCACAGCACGTCCACCGCTATTGCAAAGAGATAGGAAATTATTTAAATTGCACATTTTTCATGTGCGGAATACCTACTGCTATTGTTTAGATGTGCCCTAGACCCACACCTAAAACTACTACTGCTGATCTTTCTTCTAACACTAGATTTGTAATGTTTGTCATGACTGCTAACTACAGAAACAAGCTATCCTCCTGCACACTGCAAAGGGGGTGAATTCAATTTTACCCTGAAGAAGTTGTGACTATTGAATTCAATTCCTTTTGCAATGTCCACAACCACATCTCAAGTTGGATTCTGACAACTAAGCACTCTTATTGAAAGGCAATTGAAAACAGACTGATCCCTAAGGTAGATTTTGATATAATTTTCAGATTCACAAGCAGCTAAAATGATGTGTAAAACCTCTGTGTTCTTCAGTTGCTCCCTCACCATCTTGCTTCCTCTGAAAAAAAACAGCATCTTTCTAATAGCGCAGGTGGTCCATTAGAAAACGGTTTGCTTAAATATGCAACAGTTTCTTGATAAAAATCCCAAGTACCAAAAGCAATTTGTGGTGACTCAATAACTGGCAAATTATTGAAAAACGTCCTGACCAATCTCGCTTAAGTGATTGCAAAATAATACATTGATTCTGGCTGGACCAAATTTGCTGGCACCAGTAACTACCAGGTATTCTAAAAAACATCAACCATTTTCTCCATTAAATAACAGGCTTGCCAATAATTTGCAAAAACGGAGACCATGCAGCATTTCAAGCAGTTCACATAGTACTCAACTGTATTTGCCAATAACCACATGATGTCAGATAAAGATTAGTTAGTGAGGGCTAACAACTAAGATACACAATTGTGTCAGATGTTCTCGTTATGATTTTTCTTTTTTGACCTGTCAGCCTTAGGGTGTCTTCCCCCACACATTTTGCCATAGCCCTCCATATTTTTCGGATCTCGATTTTGTTGGCCTTGGGATTGTGTTAACGTTACCATTGCTAACCAGTGCTAAAGTGCATGTGCTCACTACTTAAAACATGGTAACATCAGCCTATCCCAAACAGGCAGATTTAATTTACTTATAAGTCCCTAATAAAGTGGTACTTCTTGTAACCAGGGCCTGTAAATAAAATGCCATTAGAAGGTCTACAGCACTGATTGACTAGCTCATATAAGTTGCCCTTTAAACATATCTCAGGCCTGTCACAGTAGCCTGTGTGTGTGCAGTTTTAAACTGCTATTTCAACCTGGCAAAATAAACCTTTTGCCAAGCTCGAACTTGCCTTTTTAATACATATGTCACCTCCTACAGTAGGCCCTAAACAGCCCACGGGGCAGAGTGCAATGTACATAAAAAGTAGGACATTTAATTTAACATTTTTCATGTTTTGGTATCGAAAACTCTCGAATTAGTTTTTCACTACTTCTATAATATAACATTTGGTTACCTTATTATACTTAATAAGCTGTAACCTCGAAATGGGAGCAGGTAGACAGTTCATGTTTGGTGTCGTCGGAATTGTAATGAAAAATCCTATTTTATGGTGATTTTGAATTACAATTTTGAAAATGCCACTTTTAGAAAGTTGGCATTTTCATGCCCTAACCATTTAGTACTTGGAGCCTGTCTCTGTGTCACATGAATGTGTGTAATTGGCAGTTGGTCTTTGTGTATTCCTCCTAGACATCCACACACAATACAGAGCTTAGGTGTACCTATTTGGGCCATCACTGGCAGGATGGGAGGGCAGAGTTAGGCACAGCCCCACTTACACCTCAGTAGGCTGTGTCCTGCATATCCAGGTACTTAGTCTGGTGCCAGGGCAGGGAAGTCAGGAAACCTGTGCACTTCAAAGGGCAATCTCTAGAACATTCTCCCACTTCAAATGATGTACCAGGTGGAACATTGGACCTCAGACACCAACCCCAGTATAATCCTGCTCCTATGGCTATTACAGAAGAAGGGAAACTGTGCTGCTTTGCTGCCAAAAGGACTGCCACTCTGCTGCCCTGCTACTCTACTACTCTGCTTGCTGCTGCCCTACTTGCTGAGAAGAATGATTGGACCTTCAACCTTCATCCCAGATTGAAGTGACTCCAAGGGTCAGCCAGTTGACCTCCTGTTCTGAGCTAAAGGGACATGGCAAGCTACAGAGGCTCCCTCCCTGCAACTGGCCAACTGACCTGCTGTGTGTACCTGCCTGAGCCTTGCTGGTCTCTGCTGAAGTGAGTTTCTGACCCCCAAGTGGTGCCCCTCAGTTCCTGGACACTTGGTGTATCCTCAGTTGTGCTCCCCTGAGGTTTGTGGGCTCTTTGCAAATGTAAAAAGGCCCATTTGTGCCAAGAACAACCCACACACACCCACTGCCAATGCAAAGTTCCAACAAAGTAAATCTTCGTGCTGCAGCATCAACAATTGTGTTGACTGCCAATGCCAGAATCCAGCCACGACAGTCTGCGATGCTGGCATGATTGTCGCACTATAGCAACGACTATCCACTTTGCTCATCTGCCCCTTCGCACTACTTTGACGGACACCCATGAAGCTTTTCCTGCTCTTTGCCATCCCTTCCACCGTGAACGGACCTCTTGGTGCTGGACTGAGAAGGTAACTCTTTTAGCCAGACGAATCTGGTCACTGTATCTGACTCTCACTAAATTGCGGTAACGCTAAACTTGTGACTTTCTCCCACTATTGTACAACCAGAAGCTGCGAGTGGCGCTTTGTGCTTTTTGGACCTATTTTCTCCTAAATATTTACAATTGCATATCTCAGGTTCTACTGATTGGCTTTTTTGTTGCTTACTTAACTTGCCAGCATCATGCTTAAACGTACATCCTTGCTTCTTTTTAAAATAGAAATCATTTCAGTGGCCCTTGTGTTGAACAAAAAGTGACCAGGTGCTGCTTTCATACCCGATGCCCGATTTAGAATCCAGTGAAAGACTTGTACTGAAAAGACTATGGCCACCACACACACTGACGCGATGACCTCACTGCATCCAATGCTTCTGATGAACTTCCAATGTGCTTCTGCATAGTTAAAGCACTGCACTGAAAGCGTCAGCTAGAATCATGATGCTGCCAAAAGAGAGGAAGGACTATGCCTGATTGAGAAACTCTCAAGAATGTTTTTATGGATGTGCCATAAACCTCTTGCAACACAGTTGAACTGTTATGTCTTTCATTATGATTAAAACAGTAGGACGAGGCTCAACAAATACACAACATTCATGTTTGATATGCACCCAGAAACAACTGGAAAACCATTATCGTTCACTCCACCTGCCGTCGCCACCGCTCTTTCATCCACACAGTCGACCCACACGTCCCCCGGTCCTCCCTGCCTTTTTCACCTCCTGCCCCAAAATCTCCAGCCACCAACAACCAGCACCTCTCCCCTCTTGTACCTCAACCCTTCAGAATCCTTTCCTGACAGTTCACTCCAATCCTCCCACTACTGGCCTCTTCTCAACAAACCCCTTTCCTTGTTCTCACACCTCTCTCAAAGAATGAGCATCCTCACTTCGGCTATATTCCAGCTCAGTGACTCTCTCTGATCAAACTCTCGATCCAGAGAACCTGAACAACTACCGCCCAGTCTCTGTCTTCCCATCACTCCTATCCTCACCACCCGCTGCGAACCAACCACCACACCTCTCCAGCATACTGAGAGACAGCCGCCTACCCAGACTCAAATGGACTCACCTTCCCTTGACAACTCAGACCTACTCCATCTCCGAAAGAGTTATACAGCTTCTAATACCTCTACCACTTCATCTTTTCTGCCCGCTACATCCTCTTCATATCTTCCTGTAGGAGGCTGCCAGATTCCCACTATCATCTCTGACCACGTTAAAACTCACACACACCACCCCTGTGCAGGCTCATCTCCTCGTAACTTGATACAAATCCCAACTACTCTCCCAGATCAGCCAAGTGAGAAAGATACCAGCTTCTCCCTGAACTGCATTCGATTGCATTCCAAGACCCCATTCCAGTTGACTGGTCTGATCCCATGCAGACCTCGTTCTTTCTAACTGGCACTTACACCAAAACATATGGGCAACCCAAAAAAGATAAAATGTGGTTTAGAGACACATCCAACCTTGACACAGAAGCCATGGTCATCATGGCCTGTCCTACTCTAATTGTGATCACACATCATCTTGACATCAACAAGACCACCGATAAGTTCAACTCCTGCAAGGAATCCCTTATTGACAAATGTGCATCATTGAAGTGCAAATTATCCAGACCAAAATCCTCTAGGTCCTAGTTCTTTAAAGAGCATTATGAAGAATGAAAGCTTATCAGAAAATATGAGCATATGTATCCATCTTTTTGCTGCCTTGAAAAGTCACATAGTGACAAAACAAGTGTTGGCTGTTATTGTATTGGACTGACTACGGGCTGTTACTGTGTGTACTGTTGGTACATGGACTACATGGATTCTACCATGGAAAAAGGAATATGTTTCCAATAGTTCTATAAGAATGAACTAAGTTGTAAAGAACTTACCTTGACACAAATAAACCTATGAGTTTACAAGGAAAGAGAAAAACTTTCCTTCAATCTTATTTTGCCTCAAAGACTGTTCTTATATTGCCATATATTCAGTGAATTACCTAAGTTGCTTTATATATTTGTGCTTGAGTGCTGTGGTCCTTTCTATAAACAGCAAAAGTATTGACAACAAAAATATTGCAGATAAAAATATTGTAAAGAAGCATTATTGAGCACAATAAATAAGAAATTAAAATATTGAGAACACAGTAAAACAAGTGAAACATAACCTAAATACTGTTCACAAAATTTACACAAAAATATGAAAAACAAAACAAAAATAATTAAAACCTATAAGCTGCTACAGAATGAACTAAAATACATCTAAAACATATTGGGCCAGATGTATGTAGGTTCAGGTCTGCGATTACCAAATAGCGAGTTTTTGCAATTCGCTATTTGGTAATCGCAAACACCCATGTACAAAGTGTCCTTTACTATTTCTGTGATTCCCAGTGTGTTGCAAAAAGACCTACCTCATTAATATTCATGAGGTAAGTCTTGCTTTGCAACCCATTGTGACTGCTTTTGAATAAAGCAATTTTTTTTTTTTTTTTTTAAATGCAGCCAATTTTCTGTTATCCCAATTTTTGCAACCATTCTCAAAGGGAAAGAGGGTCCTTGGGGCCCCATTACCCATTTGCAAATGGGTTACCACCAACCTGAAGTTGGTGGTAAATGCAAATGTTTTGCGACCACATTTCAATTGCAAAGCATTCACACATACCACTGCAATTCGGTATTAGGAAGTGACGCCTTAAACATGCCCTTTCCTAATACCGACACGGAAACCCAATTTGCTATTTGGTAATAGGTTACTGAATCGCAAATTGGGCATTTGTACATTGAAAAATTTCTTTTTTCATTCACATACTGCCCGATTCTGAAAATCGGGCCATTTGTGGATGAAAAAAACCTTTGTACATCTTGTCCATTATCATTTAATTAAAAACATGTAGAAAAAGAATTAAAATCTTCTGCATAAGGGAAAAAAAAAAAGTCCCTCCTCACAAGAAGTTTAATGGATCAAATTTAAAACCAAACTTGCAATCAAATAGAAACAAAGCCCTCATTTATAAAAAAAAATGTAAATAATGAACAGGAGAACAAACCACACTGCGGTACCTGGTGGTGTAAGACCTTTCATAACTCACTCTTCTCAGAGTGCATATACTTTTAAGCATAAACACAACACTCACAGGAAAATCCAATGCCAGTTTCACCTGTTATAAAGCCCATGTATATCTGACGAGAAACATCCTGAATCATGACTCTGGAACAACGATGTAGTCTACAACGCAAGCGTAACCACGCTTGCTGGAACAACAACTGCCTTTTACTCTGCCTTAACCACGCATGTGCTGAGCTACGCATATGCATGATTAAGGCAGAGTGGATTGGGAGAGGGCGTGGTCAAGTAAGTGGGGTTGGGGGGCAGTTTTTAGGGGTGGGGTGGATTAAGGGCTTGGGGTTGGGAGTCCGGATAGTTTGGTTTTTAGGTGCGGGGTGCGTGAATCAGTATAGTTTGGTGAGGTAAGTGGGGTTGGGGTAGTTTTTAGGGGTGGATTGGTGGATTAAGGGCTTGGGGCAGGGGTGGGGGGTCGGGTAGTTTAGTTTTTAGTGGCAGCGTGGAGGGATAGGGGTAGTTTGGTTTTTAGAGGGCGGGGGATCGGGGTAGTTTGGTCAGGTAAGTGGGGTTGGGGCAGGGTTGGGGTAGATTTTAGGGGTGGGGATGGATTAAGGGTTTGGGGCAGGGGTGGGAAGTCTGTTTTTTAGGGGTGGGGTGAGGGGTAGGTTGTTTTTAGGGGAGGTGGGGGAGTCGGGGAAGGTTATAGGGCTCAAGGTGGGCGGGGTGTCGGGGTAGTTTTGTTTTTTGGGGCAGGGTGGGGCAATTGGGGTAGTTTTGTTTTTAGGGATGGGTGGAGGGGTCGGGTTAGTTTTGTTTTTACCGGCGGGGATGAAGGGGTCGGTTGCTTTTAGGCCGGTGTGGGGTCAGGGAAGGTTTGGGGCCCAGGGTAGGTAGGGGGTACTTTTTTTTTTTTAGGGGTAGGGGTAGTTTTTTTTTTTTTTAGGGGAGGAGTACTCTACGGCCATAGGGTGGGGGGAGTGGCATGCAAGAACCACACGTGCCTTTACAATGAAAAATCGTTGCAAAGGCATGCGTGGTAAGGGCATTTGCGGTAACAACATGGTTGTTGTTCTGACCTCGTTGTTCAGGCATGCGCGGTTCTTGCATTAGTTGTTCCATCATACATTCATATTTGACACCTAAAAAAATAAAGGAGCTTGGAACTTAGTGAGAGAGTAACATTTTACCTTAATAAGCCATTTAAATGTGTATAATTCATGAGTATTTTGATTATTAAATAAAAAGAATTGCCTGTATAGTGTGAACAAATACAGGCAGTACAATGTATTTATTATGTGGCAGAAAGCTAAAGTTTTTGATATGCATATCTGTCCCTCAGTAGTAAACCTGGGGAAAATGTGTATCACACTTGAATAATTAGCATAATTTTGTTTATTTTATGTTAGTTCTTTTAAATAAAACATCCATAATTATGCTATTATAACACATTACTTACTTACGTGCCGCTCGTGGTAAAAAATTTATGTGAATGCTGCACTCGCTGTAAAAATGTACTTTGCGCGCACAGGTACATCGCAAACCACTGAGTGTGAGCGCCTTCTCCTTATGCTTTTGCGTTTTCACACTTTTTTAAATTAAAAAAAACATCTTTGAGCCCAACCTGGATGAAAGGATTTGTTTCATGCTGCAATACAGAGTCAAATGCCAGTTTTGCTTTCCGCCTAATCTTGCTGAAAATTTAATTAATTACACAGAAGCAAATTACCCGAATTTTGCATACCCCTACTCAATAGTAGTATTCAGTGTTCTGATTAATTTTACGTGTTCTTTGAGATACAGACTCTTGTAATACAGCAGTCAAGCTTTGATGCAAAGGATTCCTTGGATGAAAAGAGTTTGCTCCCATGCAGGGCTGGTCTGGAACAGGCTGCAGCGAAATAACACACTGTCCACAAGTTATAGTGCTGTTGAGCTCGCAAGACCATACGTTACTCACACACACTGAGAATAGCTCTGTACCCCACCAAAAAGATACACAACAGTAACACAGTAATGCCTTAGCCAAGAAAGATGAAACTGCACCCCTGACAACAGCCAGAGGCAAAGTTGCTGCCCATCCACACAGTAAGGAGGATGGTGGGGCATAAAATAATAAATGTAAACACCATGAGAGGTTAGAGCTCCTGGCAGCCGGATAGTGTCACCTGATTTCTGTCACTTGCAGGATGTGGCTTCAAACTCAAACTCCACCCGCAAGCAGAAACTGTCTCCATGTCCTTCGCCCCTTAGGCATTTACCCATCTTGAGTCACATGTGTGCAGTCGCTGCCGTCACCATCTACTCAGCAAGCGGAAGCCTGCATCCCACAGCTTCAGAGCATCTGCATAGGTCCTTCATGGGGGACATGAGTCTTGGCTGGGTTTTCTACATTTCCCACTGTCTCTCTGAGATTTGCCCTCCGCGCTGCAGCCCGGCTGGGTACAGGCTTCGCTCACGGCTTAAGATCGCCTTTGCTGCCTCTCCAGAGAAGCCAGGGGGATTTAATTCAAGGGTGCATGCATAAGATATAGGACAACACACACCGGCCCTCCATCTAATCTGCCCAAGACTCCAAGTCACAGATGGACAACCAGCCACCAGAAACCAAACTGCCTAACCCTGGAATCCCTAAAGCCAGAGATGCAAAACCTTGAAAGAAGCCTCCTCTTCCCAGGTCCCAAACTGTGGAACTCCACAGCTACCCACTTTAGGCTAAGTCCGCGTCTCCATGTTTCCAAAAGAATTTGAAATGAATATCTTTAGAATCTACCTCCCAAGGTAATGCTCCTCCTCTTACTTGACTGGTTGTAATTAAACCGTTAGCAATTCTGTTAGATGTAAAGCGTTCCGCTGCTGTCTGGCCTAGGTTTACGCTATAGAAATGTCTCAAATAAAAAATGAAAAAAAGTGACTTCTGATCAAACTAAGGAGACAGACTGCAACGTGGTGGTCCTTACTGACACTGCCCCTTAGTGAGTAATGCAGCTTTGGGTGTATCAGTGCCCTTGCCAGATAGTGGCTTTTTGAGTTATTTTTTTGTGAGACCAGCCACTATCTGGCAAGGGTGCTGACACACGCCAAGACTTCATTACTCTGCAGATCCCACTTTGGAGAGAATTCTTGCTATATGCCCCATTTTCACTGGTTACACAGCTTTTGGGATTATTTTATGTCTATATAATATCCCTTTTGGGGACAAGATTATCCGTGGAACATCACATTCCTTCAGATTGCACTTAATTACAAAGAAGCCATATACGATCATGCGAACCTGGAGGTCCTTTGCAGGATGACATGCATTGGCTCGGCTGAAGTACTAAATATTGATGAAACACTAATAAAGACATTATTACTGGAAATCGTTTGGCTCCCTCCTCTTATAGGGACTAAAAGAAGAAGAATTTGTGTGATTATTTTGTGAATTAATCGGAACTCTGATATTTAGATTGTGATGCAAATATTTCAAGGATTCCTCTCTGTTGGAATTTCTTGTAGATGTAAGTGGTACCCGGGCAGTGAAACCACGGGGGGTTGAGCACTATCAACTGACTCATTAGACACTAACTCCATTGCGGCTGACCTAAGGCCAACACTGCTCTATTCGTTTGTGTCTGCTCCTTAGTAAGACCTGCTAAGATGTGTGTAGACTGAACAATTGTAAATGTTGGATTTTTGTGACCGGGTCTTGAGGAGACAGAAACAGGTGTTTGTGTTCAACCCTGCAGGGCCTCGGCCCTCCCACTCCTATTGTAGGTGGCAGGGTACAGCCATCAACCCTTTGTTGAGGAGCTTCAACAGACCCAGAGACTTTACCTGGAGGAAGGACGAGATCCTTGGGTACCCAAGGGCTGGAGCTAGGCTCTAGGCTTCATTCAAGCCACCAGCGGGCAGATGCTAGGAGGTTCCCTGCAGCCTCTCCTCCTGTGATTACTCCACCAGAGACTCCCAGAGAGAACTTTGTGGACCTGCTAACAATGAAGGCACTATTGGTATTCTTATAGGACTGAATTTATGTCCCACTAATACCCAGGCACCCCAGACCAGGGTGTGAGTCTGCTTCTGTGTCCAAACAGACCTACGGGTATACGTGTGCTATCAATGTTCTGGGGGTGGGTGGGCAGATAATTTTTAAGTTGGGAAATAAAGTTTTCGTTTGAGAAAGGAGAGGCTCTACATGCAAGGGTACTAATAGTTGACTCTTGTAGAAGGTGGGACCTTCCTGCAATAAAGAGTGAGTGCACTTCACTCTTAGTGGGTATGGTGCCCTAGAGAAAAAAGAAGCAAAATATACATAGTGAGATAGCTCAGTGTGTAAAGAGACCCACATCAAAAATCTACAACATGTTCTATTAAGGTTGACCATTCCTTTCGTCTTAGTCCAGTAAAATGATGACTGATGGCTAGTGGTATCTTTTACTTAAACATAATGAGGCAAGACATTTTTTTGTGTGTTATTATTAACCAATTTCCTGTAATACCACTCCTTTGGGTAAGAAGGCAGAAGATGTGCTCCATTTGCTACATTCCTCATCCTGGCACCTGGACACCTATGTTCTAATCTAGCTTCAGCACTTGACCAGAAGCACTGTGTGATCCTGGGTGTATCAAATCCATGTTTAAAATCATAAATCTGCGTAATGTGCATGGGTGTATTGTGATTTAAAAACACTGGTCAGTGTTGGGACGGTAAGCCTTCTGCAAGCCTCTGGAGAGCGTGCTTCCCCTGCCTTATGATAATCTACAGGGATGCCACGTAAAAGTTACTGTACGGTTTCTGGATCCCTCCCTCAGTGAACATGACAAACATGTATTTCCACTGGTGATCTCCCTGTTTACATGGTCTGAGACCCTTGAGCTTAGATCTAAGGTCGAGGGGGAATGCATAGTGCACCCCTATCTCACAGAGAGTGGCTACTGCCCTTTCTACCAAGGCGGTGGTAGACTGACAGTGGTGGCAGCAATAAATCTATAATCAGGGATACCTGTATTCTAGTACCGTTGGTGTGGGGGGAGGCTACTAGCCACCCTCTGGATCTAGTCTGTACAGTCTTCTTTGCCTGTGGTCCTGTTGCCTTTGTCTACTGGGATGTGTGTTTAAGAGCCAGTAGGTTCCCTGGGGGAAATGGTGAGGTGAGCCATTGTGTTTAATGTGAGCTGAGCTGTTCTGCTTGACATTCCAGCTTGCCCGTGCCCCTCCCTGTTCCTTGGAGAAGCTTAGTGGGCTGGGGTGGACAATTGCTCTTATCTGTGTTTAGCTGTCCTAACTCTACTAGGAAGGATGATGGTCAGGACCTGCTGGTCTGGAGTTAATTAAAATTCCTCTCTGGGGAATAGCCTGGGATGATACCAAGAGCCTGTACTGAAGCCCAGTAACTCATCCTGCACATGTCTCATACACACAGTGAGCATGACATAGATAGGCCTAATGATTGGAGGAATACCCAGGATTCAAAAGTAGCAGGCCCTCTGATTGGATAAGCCTCTCAATTAGAGATGCTAAAAGTCTGGCCTAAGTGGTCATTGGTTGTTCAAGACTGGTCTTTGGTTCTAACCAGGACCTACAGAAGCCAACTGTGGTCCGTGGAGTAAAAGCAAGAAAGCTTGCTCATCGCATCTGAACTTGAGTTTTCTCCGTGATGTATGGATTCTGCTGTGAAGGAATCTGCCAGCTGTGAAGGAGCAAAGGATCAATCATCAGCCTGAATGCAGAAGCAGAGGATCCACTGTTTGTGAGGCTTGTTGTGCAGCATTGGCATGGAAGACTAGGAAATTGCAAACAGCGGCACAAGATAAAGAAGCTTGAAGCACATCAACAGAGACAGAGGGAGACGGGGAAGCTTGATTCCACCAGGGCTTTGAAGGTCAAGTCACTTCTGCCCAAACCCCTACCCTGTGCTGTTGGAGCCTGTGATACTCACAGTTATATTCTGTAGTTGGGAAAGAGTGTCCTGTGGTACAGGCCGCTACCTTTCTCTTTGTGATACATGGGGGTACTATGGCATATTGGCACTCTGGCCAGCTAATACCCTACTACAGCTAGCCAGTGGCTACTGGCCTAGTTGGACTCCAGTAGAATGTGCTAAGACATCAGGCACCTGTGATCAGATTCCTGACGCCACCAGAGTGGTGTCCTTCCTCAGGACGGGAGAGCACTTCTTTAGGTGGTGGGTTCTGGGGCTGATCTGGAAAGCTTGACTTCACATCATATGCTGAAACTACACCAATACTATACAAGGATTGGTATCATGGCTCTAGTGAATGAGAACAACCCTGTGCAACATGGCCTGCAATGCTCATTGTGTGGCTACATGCTGTGTTTGTGTAGGTCTTAGTGTCTAGGCGCTATAATACTGTTCAGGGTCAGTACTCTGGCCCAGAGGATTGTAGAGCTGTCTGGTTTTCACTTTTTATTCTAGTTTTATGTGTAGTATATTTCTCTTATGTGTATTATACTACTTTTCTTTTTTAAAAAGTAAAGCACTGACTGGACGTTGATCTTATTAGCGGGTAGTACAGTGTACCCTGTATTCTGAATGTCTAAACCCACCTCACCTCCTTGAGTAAGCCTTGGACTGCTCTCTCTCGCTAACCTGAGAGAGTCAAGCGCTGGAGAGGAGTACCTGGTTATCCAATTTTGGGTCCACTAATACTGAGGCCCTGGTGCCCAGGAAACCAGACTAACAGTCAGCATGCGGTCTTAAGCTGTTCCCACCTCCTTCCAGGTACAACATTGTGCTACCTAATCTTAGCTCGATTGTTAGACTAAAATGTTCTCTTCAAACGTGTTTCTGCTTCTTGGAGCTATGTATGCAATATACCAGGGAAAGAGTGAGGCTGGACACCAGCTTTTGACTGAACAGACACACAGATAGAAGTCTCTCCTCCACCCTAGTAGTGTTGTCCTGCCACAAGCAGAAGAATAAGGTCACCACTGAGGGTCAGTTCCTCAGCCGGAAGGAGGGGGTGCTGCGATTCCTTGATCCATGAGGGGGAACTCTCCTCACCCTTTGTAGTGGAAGGGCCAAGGTACTGGTGCCGATGGACTGGGGCAGAAAATATGTCCAGGCACCTACACTAGGATGACCAGGTGTCCCAGATTTGCCCAGACAGTCCCGGTTTTTCGATGACTGTCCCGGCGTCCTAACACTTGTTGCACAAACAGATGCATGTCCCGGTTTTGAGAGAGGGTCAGGTGAGCACCTACATTTATCACTGTGCTCTGAAGGATCACGTTCAGACCGGCCCTCTCATGGCACCAAGGACAGAGTTTGGTTTAAAAGACTCTCCTGCTGTGCTGTCTGACCTAATTTAGGCAGCACAGCAGGATTTAATGGGGGTTAATTAACCACTGCAGAGCCCATCACCAGAGGCCAGATTCACAAAGCTCCACTTGCAACGCATGGCAGCATGGCTGAGGAAGTCTTTAATTTTCATGCTACAGAGGTGTGTGTTTCTATAGCGTAAAAATTAAAGTCTTCCTTGGCCATGCTGTAGCGTGTTCCAAAAGGGTGTCCCGAGATATATATATTTCACAACTCCTCACCGAATTTCTTTTATTATTGCCCCGACTACATCCAATGCGTTTCGGCTGTATCACAGCCAGATCATCTGTGATCAAGGCTGTGATACAGTAGAAAAGCGTTGGATGCAGTCGGTAGAGATAATAAAAGAAATGACAAGCTACTACAGATTTCATTTGTAGTAAGCTATATGCAACACCAGCACTTCCCTGAATGTTCGGTGAGGAGTTGTGGAATTTATATGGAGGTTGCTGTCTGTCTCAACTGGTGCACCCTTCGTTTGGCTCTACAGCAGTCAGCAGTTCTTGTGGAGTTATATATTTATATCTTTATTTATTTATATTTTGGGGAAGGTAATTGGCATAGACACAGGACTAAATGTTGGCACTGGCAAGTGCTGTGCCAATATTTAATCCTATTTCTAATTCAATGACTGTCCCAGTTTTTTATTCCGGAAATCTGGTCACCCTAACTTAAACAAAAGAGCCCCCGTCATTAGCAATTCATATAAACCATATAGTGAAAATAGTGTCCCACATTCTGCAAATCTGAATATTTTGAACTTGAAAAAACAAGCCGTTTATGTGTTTTGCATGGTATGGGAGGCTGCACGCATATGTGCTTGCTGTAGGCAAACTTTGTATAGCCAGGGAAATCAACAATAAAGGAAAACGTCCTACCAGATTGTAAAACAGGCCCACACATAGCCCAAAACCAGCTTTTCTAGATCTGCAAGTTTGCCCAATAGCATGTAAGCCAACAGGCTTTATTAAGGCAGGATATTTCTGATTTTCGTTCGATTATTTTCACTGCCTGAAAATGGATCTGCTTCAATAGAAGTCAGCGGGGAAAATACATTCCCATACATGCCAACATTTGTAAGTGGGAAAGAGAGAGGTGTTCAGAAATAAATCGGGGTATTTCATTTCCTGCATCGCAGTGAAATATGGGTTATGTTAGGCTGTAGGAATGTATAATAAAGCCTTTATTTTTTTTTTGCTTTAAAAATCGGAAGTCTCCCGCCTAAATTGGGTGTTTTGGTTGAATGCATCTCCCCGATTTTAAGGGTTGAGTGTACAAACGCTCTGGCCTATTGTAATCTCTCTGTGAGCTTTTAACTGCGCCCCCTCTTGCTATTCATTCTTTGTTGTGCTTGTCTTAAATGCTTCATTTTTATTGGTGCATTTGGGAAATGTCCCTCCTTTGTGTTCTGAGTTCCCTCCCCAGACGATTTAACTAAGTGAACATTTTTGTTGGCCATCACACGATATCAGGCTTCCTCCTGTTACACCATGTGATGGCCCCTCCTCCAGTTTCGGTTTGCCTTTCATCCCAGCCGCGATCCTTTTCTAGACATTCACGCAGGGAGCAAGCAACTCTCGCGCTCATGCTCATGGCGGCCATGGCGCTTTCCATTGACTTGCTTATGTCAACTGTTTTACTTTTCATTTTCAATTTATGTGGCAAGAAACGTCCAGTTATGGATTTACAACTCTAAAAGCTCGAGCAAATGTGAGACCCATTGCTTTGCGAATGCTCGTTTTCAAACCCTCCCACTTCCCTGTTGTGAAAAGGTGGCATGCATGCAGTAGGCCAGTCCGACCCTGGTCGAGGGGACTTGGGCACCATTCTCCTCTGGTGCCGTGGCCATGGAGACTGGCTCCTCACATCCTGTGGGTTCCACGAACACACGGAGCAAAGACACCGAAGTCCCCTCAGGCCTCCTACGCATCCTTGCGCTCCCGGAGACAGCTCTGAAGGAGTTTGCCAGAACGTGGGTCACATGTTTTTCGCAGCAGCCTGGAGAGTGATAAAATTCTTCCACCATTGCGACCTCGCTTCTGCCCGGAAGGCACGAGGCCTCGAGAAATTCCTCCCGAGGTAACAAAGCGCCAGTTTTATCGCGTTGTTTTAAAAGGGGGCGTCGGTGTCAACAAACTATCAACTTTGTGCAGCTCTCCCCCAGGGCGCTCTGCGGGTCCCAAGGCCTCGCGGCGCGCAGGCGGGGGTCAGCAAACTTTTTATATCAAAACCTCCGGCGCAGGAATGCGCCCAGCATATTGTTATTGGCAACGGAGTGTAAAATAACCCATCCGAGATCCTCTGTCAGGCGCTGGCCCCGGGAGGCTTCTTAACCCCATAACTGCAGAGTCTTGTCTGCCCAGTGCCGAGCCCGTTGTGTGGATATTCGGGTTACCTTGAGTTTTGACCTCTCGAACTTTTTTTTTTTACCGCATAATGTATCCACGTCAAATGTGCGCTCCCCCCAACAGCATCATGTTGATGCTGAAGGTACCCACGTTTCGTGGATTCCCCAGGAGGGGACCAACAAAATAGGCAAAATATAGCTACATTTTGGGAAGAATGGGAAAAACTGTTCCACAAAAAAGTGCCCTTTTCCCCCTAATAATTATAATTGTTAATTGTATTTATATTATGCAGATAATTAGCAAGTAGATTATTGATAAGTGCATTGTGATCCTTGTAGGATTGTGTTGAATTTGTTATGTTTGTGCTGATGTAGCCAAACTTTTAATGCCTATCTTTGACGTAACAAATGGCAGCCTGTATCTGACACAGTGATATGATGAAGCATAATAGATGACCTGTGGTTTGTAAAGTGGTGCACCGAAAGCTTATATTAAAGTGTATTCAAAGTACAAAGGCCACTTTTTAGGTCGAGCGTGCAAGTACTTTTACCTGTTGTAAGCTATCTGTGGGCTTTTAACCACGCTCTCCACACGCGCATCACTATCACTCATTTGTGGGCTTGCCTCTCAAAAATCCTTTATTATCATTCATAAATGCTTTACATGTCTCCCTCCTTGGGGCAGTTTTGTTACCACCTTGGCCATCAACCCTGCTAAATGGATAATTGTCCTTTTGCCGATACGTTTGACTGCAAGCAAACTTCTTTTTCTTTTTGTGTTTCTCCTTCACGCTCATGGCAGCCATGGTGCTTTGAATCGGCTCGCTTATGTCAACTGATTTACTTTTCGTTTTCAATTTATGTAGCAAGAAAAGTCCAGTTAGGAATTTACACCGCTAATAGCTCTAACTCGAGCAAACGCGAGACCCATTGCATTGCAAATGCTTTTTAGTAATAAATATGGTGAAGCTCTTAAACTTTAAGTATAACCTTTTTTTTTATATTAGTTGGTTCCATATCATGCTATTATATAGCACTAAAACAATAATGAATTTAATTGAATTAATATTTTAAATGATATAAGTAAATGTCAGTAATGACAAAGTTACTTCGGTTTAAATTTGTTATAACGAACACTGACAAAGTTTACTAATGATGAATTCATAATTTTTATCATGATATGTGCCCTGTTTGAAATAAATGAACGCGCCTTATAACGCATTTTGGTTAGCGTAAGTGAGGCCTGCAAGGTCTTGTTTCATACAGGTGAGAAAATGTTTAGTCATTCTTGCTAACGTGACATTCTTTTCAAACATCGTTCACAGAAATGTTAGTATAGGAATAGATATTGTATTGTTCTACTCATAGTGAGCCCCAGAAAGTAACCTTGAAGGAGCACAAGAGGAACCAAAGGATGTGAAAAATGAACATTTGCTGTCAAATTGGTCCATATCATACAGGATGGAGGAGAAGAATATTTTTCCATGTGGCTCATATGACAATAACCAAGAGTTGCAGATGCCCAATCATGTGATTAATTTCTTTTGGTTGGATGGATCGTTCGATGATTATGGTGCCACCTGAGAGCTAATCAAATTGAACTTTGGGCTTTAATTTTGAGTTCCCATTTGAATGAGCAGCACTTCTCTTTTGGATGCTCAGAGGTACAGACATCTCCTCTTGCCCCTTGCCCTGATGCTTTCCTCCCCCAAACTTTGAAAGCACTTCTTTTCTTTGATTTGGAGAGGTACAAATCTCTCCTCTTCCCCCTTGCTGTCCCAATGCTTTTTCTGCCCCAGACTTTGAATGCATTTCTTTCTTGCACCCTGAGAGGTGCAGACCTCTCCCATTTTGCCCCTTCCCCTGTCCAGTTTAAAGACTTTGCTTGGACTCTGATTTTCATGGGTTTTACTAGGTGCAGACGTCTTTTCTTTTATTCTGCCCTGTTCCGATGGAGGGCTACATTTTAGATTTCTCTGACCCCTGAGAAGTCTCTTGACCGAGGTTCTGAATGCTGACACTTTCCATCTTTATTTATTTATTGTCAACTTTGGTGAGTCCTATTCTGCCCCTGATGTTGTTTGTCAAGTTGCTGTTTATCCTTTTTTTGCTTGGTACACCTTATCGACCTGTGTTGTAACTTAGCACTTCGTGACTAACGCAGTCTATATTTAGAAGAGCAGGGCAGAGTGTCTTTAGCCAGCATGAAACCATTCTGTTAATATTCTGTGTGACTCGACTCTCATAGAGTGTTTAGTATTTTTGATGTTAGTATGTTAAAAAAATTTTAGGCACTTTGGACAGATTATACTTTTGTATCTTTATAGTCTTGTCTTGAGAATTGTTTATATTAACCTGAGTCTATAAGTTTGTCACAAAACCCTTTAATTTTGTTCTTGGTGAAAAGAACCATTGACCCCATTAACAGCATTTCTCCTTTTGGGAAGTGCTCCGTCAGATCTCTTGAGATCTTGTGCATTTGCCAGAGTGTTTTGAATAGGGATAGGTTAATTGAAATTGTAAAGGAAAGATGCACGATGATATTGGTGGACATGTGCGCCTGTTAGTGAGATGAAAAGTATAGAAAAGAGGGAAGGGTTTGAAAGGCAGTCTTGGGAGTCCATCGAGGTCACAAAACAACATCATCAAATGATTTGCTGGTCTAAAATCACCAGATTCCCAGCTTTCAGGAACATGCAGAGCTGAAGCAAAATATTTTTTTACCACGTTTGAAGAGGTAGCCCATTTCTCCTAATGCTTGTACTTTTGACCTACTTCCAGTTTGTGGTAGTAACAAGTGTGAAATCCATGGGAGTTGCCAGACAACTATACATTTAGACTACATTCTGAATTCAGCAGGGGTCATTTGTGAAGATCTGTCAGGGTTTTCTCAAATAAACTAACTGTTAAAATAAAGAATATTGAACATGAGTAGTAAACAAACAACCATTTTTTACAATGCTTTTACCTGTACAGTTTGTCATGACTGGCTTCTGGAAACAGGGATATATAGGGTTTGTAGGCTCTCCAAGAACCAGAGGTACCCAGAGCTAACAACTGAGATGCACCTTACAGTGATTTACATTGTGTACTGAGTACAGAGCAACTCACCTGTACAGCAGATTCTGAGTATAGTAACAGAAGTTATTTCCACATCTCGGAATTTGTAGGTAATACTTGCATATGATTAAGAGGGCTCCTCTGGTCCAGTGGCCATGGAGACTGGCTTTTACAAGCTGTCTTTTTTCTTTTAAACAGAGGCTCACCTTTGGAAGTCAAAAATGGAGAGAAATCCGATTGGTAATAACAACTATTCTACTATTCTGAATTTCCACACACCTCTTGATAAAAATTGCTGCCCCACTTGTGTGACTGAACCTAGAACCTGCAGCACAATACTCCCCAAAATAGAAGGGCGGAGCGAGCACAGTGCCTCCATCCCAGCACAGTTCACCCCATTGCATTCTGATAAATGCAGTATGCTTATTTCAAAGTTGGTGTAGTTTTTCACTAAAGTTGGTGCAGGCAGTGTTGTTATCTCTAGACACGTGTTTCAGTGTTTAGCCCTTCATCAGTAGAGAACACAAGTAGCAGACAGCAGAGAAAAGTAAACTGGGGTTGCTGAAATGCTGCCCAAGTCTTCACAGGTCACAGTACCACTCCAAGGGAACATAGGTGCATCTCAGGTGAGCTTGTCAGCTTGTTGGCTCAAGGGAGCCTTTTAAACACCTGGGATGCATTTGTGTGCCTGTGGAGTGGTACTGTGACCTATGAAGACTTGGGCAGCTTGTCAGCAACTTCAAATTACTCTGCTCTGCTCGCACCCCCTCTATGTACAGTTTTCTCACCAACAATTTTATTGCAAATGTTGCAGTGATTTTATCAATGATGTCATAGAAGATCTGATGACTGATGTAATATGTGGAGTAATTAGCAGTGCATGAGTTATAGTTACCTTAGGGTTCAAGTTATATTTTCTTGTGATAACTAAAACTGCTGAATTTCTATGGTTTTGTGTGTGTAAAATCGAACCTAACTATAACGTCCCTGTAACCTTTGGGGTTTAATTAATTTCTATGTTTTTTTAATACTATTTCCTAACAATAACATCCCTGTAATCTTTGTTTTTTTTCCAGTGAATTTCTAGGGTGTTTTTAGTGTAAAGTAATATTTAATTACCATACGTTAATCCAGCAGTCCCCGAACCCGGCCCCTCGCATGCAGCCAACCCCACACTGTGCAGGGCTTTTGCCCAGGTGCAATGGGGGGTTGCCCGCAAGGTCTGGCCGCAACCCTCTGCATGCAGACAAGCTCTCTTTTGGGTCTGTGTGTGAGTGTCTGTATGGGTGTGTGACTGGGTGTGTGAGAGTGTGTGAGTGGGTGTGTGAGTGGTTGTGTGGGTGTGTGAGGGGGTGTGTGAGTGGTTCTCTGGGTCTCTGAGCGGATGTATCAGTGACTGTATGGGTGTGTGAGTGGCTCTATGGGTCTCTGAGTGGGTGTGGTAGTGGGTTTCTGGGTCTGTGAAAGGGTGTGTGAGTGGTTACATAAGTGAGTGTGTCAATGGGTGTGTTAGTGTGAGAATGGTTGTGTGAGTGGCTGTGGGGGTAGTGACGTTTGTGTGGTAATGGTTTTCTGGGTGTGTGAGTGGGTGTGTGAGTGAGTGAATGTGTGAATGGGTGGGTGAGTGTGTGTGTGTGAATGGGTGTGTGTGTGGATGGCTGTGTGGGTCTCTTAGTGGTTGTGGTAGTGGTTTTGTGGGGTGTGTGAGTGTGTGAATGAGTATGTGAGTCATTGTGTAAGTGGCTGTGTGGACCTGTGAGTGGGTGTCTCACTGCCTGTGTGTGGCTGTGATTGGGTCTGGTAGTGGTTTTGTGGATGTGTGAGTGGGTGTGTGTGAATGAGTGTGTGAGTGGGTGTGTGAGTGGGTGTGTGAGTGGGTGTGTGAGTGCCTGTTTAGGTCTGTCAGAGGGTATGGCAGTGGTGTTGTGGATAAGTGAGTGTATGCTCCGGATCTGCTGATCCACCACGGATTCACACAGGGGGCCACGCTGAGTACCGCAGAGGATCCACAGATCCTCGTGTGCCCCCAAAATAATGTTTTAGGGAAATGCCTTGCCCATGAGAGGTCCCTCACAGACCCCTCCATCAGTCCCATGTGGTCAAGGTACCTCTACCCTCATCCTTTTTGTCAGTTTTCACCAGTGCTTAATTTGTAAATTAAAATGTGTTGGTGCCCAAAGCTCTCCTCTGAAACAAGAAGCTGCTGCAATTAAATGTGCGAGTGCAGAATACTGAGGCAGCATAAACCTAAAGCCATCTCTGGCCTCTTTAATCTATTTACAGCCACTCCCTGCAGCTTCAGCTCACTCTTGCAGCTTTCTGATTTCTCCCTTTGTTATGCTTTTCCATTTTTCTCTTACTCAGTCTTTCCCATATGTGTCTTTTGCTTGCAGTGAATGTGTAAGGCAGCAAAATAAGTGCCGGCCCTCAAAAATAAGTGCTGGTGCCCCACACCGGAAACCACTGGCTCAAATTAAGCACTGGTTTTCACTTTTATTTTTCTTGCCAGGAACTGTGTCCCAATTGACAAAATGGTGGCTGCAACTTTCCTATCAGATTGCAGCCAGCCAAGCACAGCATTGCTGTTGGTGAGTGGATCTGCAATGGATCATTGTCTCTAGATACACATATATCTTTTTTTCTTTCATAACTCCAAAACTACTGTACAGATTTACACCATATTGCAAAAACAGATCTTTCTGGACCAAGATTTAGCTTCCTGCCAAATTTGGTGTAATTCTGTCCAGCGGTTCAGGCTGTAGTCTTGTCTAAAAACCCTATGGGAAATTGCATGGGGAAAACATGTTTTAAGAACTCCCCACCCCCCTTTTTCTTGGCCAATGCTTTACAAATCACCCCGAAACTTTCCAGACAGCAGCTGAATTGACTGGTACACTAGATTTTACATTTTTGTGAAAATTCGTCAAAGAGTTCCAAAGTTATTAGCTAAACCAAAAATGCTTTTCCTATGGAAATTAAATCCTAAGAATAACTACAATAACTACCTACTGGCAATCGTTTTTATTTCATATATATGAAATAAAACAATTGAAGAAAGGAACAATGCTGTCACAAACATGGCAACAGATCCAATGCACTAGAGTTAATGCCTAAAGCACTCCACTTGCTTCCATTTTAACATTTAGGCATGGGCAATCAGTCAGCCACTTCTGACAATTGCTCTATTTATCGCTCTATAAGTGACTGTATTTTTCTGAATACATGCACATTCAACTGAAAATGTGTGTGGTTTAGTGCTAGGGCTGGTGCGCCAGTCCTTTCGTTCTCTATTTTTTGATTTCACTTTTTTTCTAATCGTCTCATTTTCAGTACTTTTAGAGTATACTATAGCACTCCAGACAATGTTAATAGCCTGCTTGCCTGCTGTTAATTGCATCTGCAGTGTTACACATCCTGCAAGGTTACTGCCGCTAGACCAGGCCACCATCATGGAATTATATTATCCATAATCCTACTCTTTTATCATTTCAAGATGGCCAGCACATTTATTCTAAATGTAGCAGCCATGCTGGAATGTGGAAACTATGAAAATCCCTGTACAATACAATTGTAAGATGGCCACCTGCTGCTCTGCTTAATTTAATTTGTTATTGCAAGCATGTGCCTGCCATGGTTAGGGGTCAGCATGTTTTCCTTTTACAATTGTATACTTTTAATTTATCTTGCATTTGTTGTTGAGTTTGTGTGTCAGTTTGTTGTGGTTGTCTAAGTGGATGAATGCAAGAATTAGTTTGTAGGTGGATGAATGGAATACGTAAATGCTAAGATGAATGGCTAAGTGTATGTATGATGACTCATTGACTGCTCAAACCCATCATTTACTGAAGAGGCCCTTTCACTGAAAAGCCAGAACAATTGGCTTGGCTGAAGCTTGTTGTAATTTTGGGTACGTTAGTGATCACTAGGTTAGTTTCTTCCTTGGCTACGTGCACACTTTTGTATCTGTGATCAAGAGCACCTATGTGCATTGAAGGAGTGAAGAAGGGCAGATTTAGTGAGGGGTCCTGGATTCATCTGTTCATAGGCCCAGCACCAATGAGTGCATATGCAGGCCCATACACCTGCTCTCCCAGTAAAAGATTGGTATCTCGGTAAATCTCTATACTCCATGACTGAGATCTTGGGCTGAATTAATACATTAATGACACTTGCAACTAGCAATGGCTAAGGGTGGCTGTCCCCACCCCCTTCTCTGTACATTGAAGGTATGTGTTCTGGCAGAGAGATAAGGCTGGCTCTAGCCAGACCTATACATGTAAACACTGCAATGTTTAGCAGAGGTCAGCTGCAAAGAAATAACTGCTTCATCCTGACAGGCCTTGGACATGTTGTGCAGAGCATGCACAGGAGGGGAAAGTAATACTTTTCTTTGTGAGTCAATTTACTGACAATAAAATGCCCCAAAAAAGAGACAGCTAGACCCCACCTCCAGAAAAAATGTGAAGCACAGAGGCCCTCATTACAACATTGGCGGGCGGCAACCACCACCCGCCAAGTTGTAACCGCCGTGCAGCCGCCAATGCGGCCGCACACCCGCGCTGCCCATTATGACATCCCCGCTGGGCCTCAACATGGGAGCCGGCTCCAAATGGAGCCGTCGGTGTTGCAGCCGTGCAGAGCAGACAGTGAAAAGCCGCATGGGGCCTTGTCAGGGGGCCCCTGCACTGCCTGTGCCAGTGGCATGGGCAGTGCAGGGGCCCCCAGGGGCCCCGTGACTCCCCATACCGCCAGCCTTTTCCTGGCGGTTCAAACCGCCAGGAAAAGGCTGGCGGTAGGGGGACTCGTAATCCCCTGGGCAGCGCTGCTAGCAGCGCTGCCCTGGTGGATTACTACCGCCGGGGCCATTGTGGCGGGAAACCGGAAGCACCGCCTGCTGGCGGTTCTTCCGTCATTTCAGCCCTGGCGGTCCTGTACCGCCAGGGTTGAAATGACCCCCAGAGTGCCTATTTGCACCATCTAACATCTCAACTTGCTAGGAATTTGAAGAAGTGCATTACTGCTGTTGAATGTCAGGAAAACACACATCTTACTTGTAGGCAGTAACATCGAGAGGTGGCAGGGCTTCTTGTGACCTGTTCGCTGGGGGTGCTCCTTTCTCTTTTCCCAAGGTTAAATCTCTAAAAATTAAGGCAGCCTCCTCAGCCTGTTTCTCCTGCCTTAGAATACCTGGGAATATTCTGCTTTCTTTTTTGCCTACACAGTATCATACCCAGATTGTGTCAGGTAGCAGAACAGATCATTGTAATTTCCTTTACCTCATTCCTCCAGACTCATCTCTGCCCCATTACAAAAAAAATCAAAATGTTGCTTTCGAACAGCTGGTGGGATGAAGAGCTATTAACACGTTGGAGAAGCCCTTTCCTCTCTCCATTTACTTCAAGTTAAACAAAGAGTGGTTTCTAATGGTTCTTGCTTGATGTGCAAAGTGTTTTATGGTACTGGAAAGTCTCCACTGCTACTTCAATTAAAGCAATATAAGCCTTTAAGATCAGTGTGTTCCCACAAACAGTTACAATATGTCACACCTAGGACAAGAACGCCAGAACAGGTGGCCCTGGTGAGGACAGAGGTCCCACAAATTACAACAAGCATTGGCAACACCAAGAAGGCTGGCCTCTTCTTTACTTGGTCTAAAGCTCTAGAATGATCTTTTCATCGGCATTAAATCTATTACTTGTCACACACATCCTCAAGAAGGCACTCAGCATACTGTTGTTCTGTTAGTTTAGTTTATTGACCTGTTTAATTTCAAGCAAAGTTGTTTCAGCACCAAGATACCCTATTGGTGAATGCGCAGTTCACAAGTTTGTTTTTTCTTTAAAGTCCAAGACAGTCCTTTCACCATGGTCTAATGGCAGCAAAGAATCAGAGGTCATATTTGAGGATTCAGAGGAGTCCCCAACCACAAGTTTTCTTCCTCCTGAGACTGAATTCCATGATAATTAAAAAGAATGTCACCAGTTTGCCCCCAAGGAGTCAAGCCAACACAACACTAGAAGAGGAAAGGTTCCCTTTTTTCTTACAGTTCAATTGTGTAAGTTCTACTAGAATGTTTCATTAATTTCAACACTCGTTGGTGACAACTGCACCGATCTATGGGTCAGAAATGTAAATCCCAGTGAAATGAAATGAATGCCATTAACTTAGGTACCAATAACACTTGCTATTTACTGCTCTTAGAAGTGGCTGTAATGTGGTATGAAGGGTTTCATGGAAATACATTTTTATCATAAACTCCTTAGGTCAGGAAGAATAAGTATTTTTTGTAAAGTAACTGTTATTTCTATGAGCTGGAAACTGAAAAAGGAATGAAACACTAGCTGACAACAGATCAAGAGTATTATTGCAACCTCGTTCACCGAAAATGCTATATACTGTTTTTAGGTTTCGCTTGCGTGCTGTGCTTTTGAAATCTTTTGTGAATAGAAAAAAGACTTAAAAGGGGCTTGGAGCCAGCCCCTTACTTACCTGGACTTACCATTAGCTTAGTTCAACTTCGATCTAATGTACATGCTTCTGATTGGCCAGCATGTTGTTTGCTTTCACTTTCTGTGCTCCGCTTCTTTGCTGTCCTGCCGTCCATGCCATTGGGTGGATTCTGGACCAGGTACTCCTTCCGGTCACTGCCACTGGTTACTGGCCAGTCTCCTTCCACTAACCACATTGCTTCCTAAGGTATTTGTTTTCACTTTCACAGCGTGCGCGCGTGAAGTACATCGTGGAGGTGCTCGGACCCTCCACCAGGCTGCTCGAGACATATGAAGGTGAAAACAGGCGATAATGCATGGTCTTTAATTGATGTCCCTTCACGCTGGACTTGTGTGCCCTCCTCCACGTTTTTCGAAATTACCCTTCATAGGATTGCGCTTTTGGACTGTGCTTGGTTGCCCGAGTGTTTGGTTTACTTGAAGAAATGATGCGGTGTTCAAGAGGGTACCTCTTGTAAACCCTCCCACCCCGCCATGTGTGTGTGCATGGCCTCTTCACCGCTGGCAGGCAAGCTGAGACACATGACATTCTTTGAGCGGTGGGAGGGGGCCGGGAGCCTTCCCTGTCTGCCTTCAGACAGTTGCAGTGCACAATGGTGGGGTCAATGCTGGCCGCGCAATAGCGCTTTGCTTTTATGTACTTTAAACTATGTTACACTGCAACATCTTTAAAAGACACTGACAACGCAAATAGGTCTCGCATAGGTGAAGCTATTGTCTATGCTAATGCTTGTTCTACACAGTGAGGGCAAGAATGGATAGCTGCGCAGGCATCACTAGACACATGCTTTACCCAGGGGGACCTGATGGGAATGAAAATCTCCATGTTAGAAGGAGTCTTCATGGAGACTGAGTGTTTCGGCAGTAGAAATCTAGGCAGTGCAATTATGTTCCGGGACCCAGGGAATTGTGAAAAGCACATCAGACAATAACTTGAAATGCATTAGAGTAATCATCAATATTGAAATGCTGGAAATGGTTGTTAGTGGACAGCCCAGGTGCTGCAGAACCTAGAGTGCTTCCAGCTGGTGAGCGCAGTGCTTAACAAAGACCTTACTTAACAGAGTATGCGGCTCTAACATCTCCAGTGAAGGGTAACATTGTTCCACAGCACTGAAGTCATCATACGTGGCAACCACTGGCATTCAGTCTTATATACTACCCTTCGTCAGGACATCAAGAACCAATTAACAAGTGTTGACCCTTTGGCGGATGCGTCACAACCCTTTGGCGGATGGATCAGAGCCTTCGATTGGCCGCTGGCAGAGGCAGCCGTCTGCATCAGTGGTAAATCAGTGGTTTGCACATCTGTAAATGAGGCAAGGCAACTGTAAGCCTGGCGAGGATGGAGTATTACTAACCTATGGCATTTGTTGCTTTCTGGCAAGGTCTAAATCACCCCCAAAGTCTTCGTTAGTGTTACAAAAGGATTGCAAGGGAGTGAATAGTCCTGGTACGCATCAAAAAAAGTGAGTGCGAAAGAGAAAGTTATTGTTATTAGCATCTTGATGTTGTACAGGTTCCTCAAATGGAATCATACAAGCGGGCAAGGAAAAGTAATGAAGTCTCAGATATGGAGAACTCTCAGGAATTCTGATTGTGGCTACTCCAAAGATGATATAACAAGAACTTTCTCTTTCACTCTCATTTTTTGACCCCCTTGCAATTCTTTCTAACAACTGAAAAGTTGTCACTATATTGCATTATTTTTTTTATAATGCTCGGTCCTGACGACGGTGGAGGTGAATTTGTTGTTTTTAAAATGCTCGCTGCAGTTGGTCATTATAACAGGGAAGAATTCATTGCATCTCCTTGACATTTGGACTTGGGGTCTACAGCATGGCCTTGTTTTTAATCAATGAGACTTAATTGTTGGTCTCAGTCAATGGTACCCAAACTGTGTACAGGGAACCCTGGGTGTCTGCAAAGCCTGCTCAGAAAATTAAAAAATATCAACATATAAATAAAGTGTATATAAGTGAACAAGCAAAATGTACAACTGAACATTTTAAAATGTTCTGTACATGTGGAGGAATCTGAAAATCAAGGCTAAAAGTTAGTATCCTCTGCTTAATTTGTGTGAGCAGTGCAGGTGCATTGAACAGAATATACTATGGACTATGAGTGCACACAGCTGAATTTAGACAAGCTCCACCCTTCCAATTAAAATCATTTTTTTATAATTGTGAATTGAACAGAATATTTAATATTTGTATACTTGTTTGATAAATGTTTGTTTCTGTACTTTTTATGTATTGCTTTGCATTTTAAATCATCGAAAATGCTTAGGTCGGGGTCCCCGGATTCTAATAATGATGCAGTGGGGGTCCCCGAGTTCCAGTAATGATTAATTGGGAATCCACAGAAGTCTAAAGTTTAAAAAACAATGGCCTAAGTAATTTTTGGATGTCTGGGGGGCAATTCTGTTATATTAGCTTTATTTTGCTTTTGATTCCTTGATTTTTTGTTGTTGATTATATGTTGTATTGTTTGTTAGATTTATGTCCTTTATAATGTTTTTAAACACTGAGATACATGCTTATTTAATGAAATTTGAATGAATACAATTACGTATATACTATATTAATAGTTTTTGATGATGAATTTATCGTCTACGCTTTAAAGAGTTGTATGTTTGGAGCTACATGGATGGGGACTCTTTTGCACCTTACAAATCCCACTTCCTGTTGATTTGTTGGAGTTGCAATCCTTTGATGGACACTGCACGTCCTTGACCATCACTTGATGCAGATGCCTTCAGTTCTTGCAGGGTCAGCTAGATTACAGAACTGCGTGGCATCTGGGCAAGCTCCCTTCCTTTCATCTTAAACAGCTTTATTGGCTGATACGGATATAGGCTCAGTTTAATACTGTATAAAAACTCCTTTCTTTAGGAACGTTTTACAATTTTTCTTCAGTGGACCACTTCCATGTGTGCATAACTCATTCTACAGTGCCTACAGACACTTTGTTGTCAGGGCTTCTCCGTCAATTTTACAATGTAAGCTTAATGCTTCTCAGGCTGGGCAAACACTGTAACCACCATATGCAATTCAAAGATAGGGCCTCATTTATTTTGCTACTTGTGCAGACATAACCGTGGATTAAGATACATTTTTCTGATGAAAGAGTATAGGTCAATTGGCAGTGAATTGGGGTAGGTGATAAATTATAGTTAAACTAATATCCACTTTGAATCTACTTTTCTTACGTAACGTCCTATTGGATGGACAGGCTCACTTCCTGAGTCTTTCGGTGAGGAGTTGTAAGCTACCTCACCTTCTGCACCTCCTCCAGGTCAGAAGATATCTGCTATTTTGGACAGGCCACATGAGTTGTGTTTGAAGAGTGGCTCAGGCTGCACAGGGGCTGATAACATGTAGGGCCTCATTACGACCCTGGCCGTCTAATGACTGCCAGGTTTGCGGTGGCGTCGTACTGCCGGCAATGCGGTGGTCCGAACGCCATAATACAACCACGGCAGTAGAATCACAGTCAGACTGCCAGCACTGGCAGATTATGACTTCACGCTGGTCTGGTGGTGCTGGCGGTCCAAATCTGACAGGGCAGCGCTGCTCTGGCGATTAAAATCTCCTTCCCCGCCAGCGGTTTCATGGGGGTAGCACCCCCATGAAAAGGCTGGCCGAGACAGGGTGTAGGGGGGCCCCTGCACTGCCCATGCACTTGGCATGAGCAGTGCAAGCCCCCCCCGGCCAACCCCGTCACAATGTTCACTGTCTGCTTTGACCCAGTGGGAACTGCATAATGGACCCGTCGGGAGGCTGCCACACTGGTGACAACCTACCCGTCGGCACTTCGGTGAACGGTCTTTTTCATCTGCCGAAGTCATAATAAGCCCCATAGTGTGTTGGTACGAATTCACATTTTAAAATGATAATAATATGTGGAACCTGGATGAGCTATTCAAAATTATCCTGCTGTAGGCTTTTAGCGCCGGATAATGCAAACGTGGTATGGAAAGTGATATTTTAGCCAGGATTTCCTCCAGGATTTTAGGCAGGTTGGTGTCGTCAAATGTTACGGAACCTCAGCGATGGTCTTAGCAAATGTTTTTTTTTTTTTTTAAGTACTACAAGAATATGTCGTTTTTGACTAGAAAGTTAGCAACATTTGTTGAGTTTGAAAAGGAACCTGTATCCACAACAATTACAGATCACTACAATAACAACGCAGTGAAACAACAAACACAGTAAAATGGCCAATGCAGCAAAAGCAAAATACGACAGAACACAACAAAACAACTTCTACACAGCACAACGAATAAACAACCTGAAAACGCAGTTACAACATAAAAACTCAACTCTGTACTTCAGACAACATAACACACCACAATGATCACTCAGTGCAACACAGCACAAAAACACACCAAGTTACACAGCTGTGTTGGTGTGCTGCTGTGTTGTTTGGATGTTCTGTTGGTATGTTATGTTTGTTTATTGTTCAATTGTACTGTATTGTTTATTTTGTTGGTGGGTTGTGTTGGCGGGTCTTTTTTGTATTTAATAGGCAGAGGTGCTTCACCCCAGTGCTAAAAAACGCTGCAGTGTTGAAAAATGAAATGACAATAAACTTCATTTATTGCCATTTTATTTTTCATTGTTCCTGAGCTGAGCGTTAGGGTGGCTGATTGACATCAAGGGAAGTGCAGTGTACACGCCAGTTTATCTGGCTTTCTTACGACTTTCACCTTTACATGATCACTTTAAATTTCTCCAACCTGTGCTGTCTTATGCAACTGGGTAAAGAGTAGGCACAGACCCCCTCACCACCCCCAGTGCCTTGGGTACCGCCGAGCCAGTCTGCTCGAACCAATCCTGGAGTTTCTTTCATGCTGCTTAAAATTATCAGCAGCATGAGACAAGTGTCTGGAGTGGTTAAGGTTGTTGGCTTAGAAAATACGTGGCCCCCAACTGAAGAACACTGCGGAGGACCAGAGGGGGTGAGTCAGAGGGTCAGTAGATATTTTATTTGTAATTTTTTATGACCCACTGACAGGACTGTGAGAAACTCTCCCTGCCTTTATCCTCAACCCAGGAGCTCTCCTACGAGGTCCATTATAAACACTGTTTATAACAAGCCAGGATTGAGAGCTTGGGCGTTGACCCTAAAGGCATTCTCGCTGTCTCACGGTGCCTGACAGTGGGTCAAAACGATTTGTTGTTTGCTCCACACTTATACATGTCACCAGCCGCTATTGTTTGTATTTTTGTGTTGTTTTGTTGTGTTATTTAAGTGTATTCTGATGTGGTGTTGTGTTTTAAAAAACTGTGGCATTATCAAATTTAAAATCTTATGAGGACCAATATGAAGACGTTAAGGAGCCGTCAGAAGCTTTTTGAGGGTCTAGATCACAAAATTGATGCTGGGTCCTTTCTGGTTCTCAGTTGCGAACATTTTGGAAAAATAGTGAGAGCGTGTGTCTTTGTAAAACTTGCTGTCAAATACACATAGTACGCACAGCCTGGGCAGCTGCAGTGCAAGCGTCCCTCAAACCACAGCCAAGAGCAGAACATTATAAGCAGCTACAGTGTAAGCTTCATTCATGAACAGCCAAGAGAAGAGCATCACAACTTGCAGCACTGCAAGCTTCCCTCAAACCACAGCCAAGAGCAGAGCAAGCTTCAACAGACACAGGAAAGGAGCATCACAAGCAGAAGCAGTATAAATGTTGCTCACAAACCATAGCCAAGATCAGAGCAATACAGGCAGCAGCAATCCAAGCTTCCGTCATAAACCACAGCGAAGCTCAGAGCATCACAAGCTGCAGCAGTGCAAGCTTCCCTCAAACCACAGCCAAGAGCAGACTAAGCTTCAACAGACACAGGAAAGGAGCATCACAAGCAGAAGCAGAGCAAGCGTCCCTCACAAACCACCGCCAACAGCAGATTAGGCTTTATGAGACACAAAAAGAAGTATTGCAAGCATCAGCAAACCACAGCCACGATCAGAACATTGCATCCAGCAGCAATGCAAGCTTCCCTCCCAAACCACCGCCAGCGTCAGAGCATCTCAAGTAGCAGCAGTGCAAGCTTCCCTAAGAAACCACAGCCAAGTGCCTCACATGACTAGGAGTTGTACTGCAAGCTTCCCTCAGAAACCACAGCCAAGTGCCTCACATGACTAGGAGTTGTACTGCAAGCTTCCCTCAGAAACCACAGCCAAGTGCCTTACATGACTAGGAGTTGTACTGCAAGCTTCCCTCAGAAACCACAGCTAAGTGCCTCACATGACTAGGAGTTGTACTGCAAGCTTCCCTCAGAAACCACAGCCAAGACCGTATCACAAGCAGCAACAGTGTGTGCTTTCCTCACAAACCACAGCCAAGAGCAGAGCATCGCAAGCAGCTTGTAGGAAAATGGCTCCCTGTTGCAGTTACCCCCCACTTTTTGCCTGATATTGATGCTGACTTGACTGAGAAGTGTGCTGGGACCCTGCTAACCAGGCCCCAGCACCAGTGTTCTCTCACTAAAAATGTACCATTGTTTCCACAATTGGCACACCCCTGGCATCCAGATAAGTCCCTTGTTAAAGGTACCAGTGGTACCAAGGGCCCTGTGACCACGGAAGGTCCATAAAGGCTGCAGCATATGTTGTGCCACCCTAAGAAACAAAGCCTGCTCTGGGTGGAGGTGCTTCACACCTCCCCTCTGCAGGAACTGTAACACGTAACAGTGAGCCTCAAAGGCTCAGGCTTCGTGTTACAATGCCCCAGGGCACTCCAGCTAGTGGAGATGCCCGGCCCCTGGACACAGCCCCCACTTTTGGCAGCAAGTCCAGGGGAGATAATGAGAAAAACAAGGAGGAGTCACCCACCTGTCAGGACAGCCCCTAAGGTTTCCTGAGCTGAGGTGACCCCTGCCTTTAGAAATCCTCCATCTTGGTTTTGGAGGATTCCCCCAATAGGAATAGGGATGTGCCCCCCTCCCCTCAGGGAGGAGGCACAAAGAGGGTGTAGCCACCCTCAAGGACAGTAGCCATTGGCTACTGCCCCCCAGACCTAAACACACCCCTAAATTCAGTATTTAGGGGCACCCCAGAACCTAGGAAACTAGATTCCTGCAACCTGAAGAAAGAAGAAGGACTGCTGACCTACAAGCCTGCAGAGAGGGAGGAAGACGACCTCTGATTTGGCCCCAGCCCTACCGGCCTGTCTCCAACTTCGAAAACCTGCTCCAGCGACGCATCTGACAGGGACCAGCGACCTCTGAAGCCTTAGAGGACTGCCCTGGACTACAGGACCAAGAAACTCCCGTGAACAGCGGCCCTGTTTAAAACCAGCTACTTCTTTGCAAAAAAGAAGCAACTTCCAAGGACTTCACGTTTCCCGCCGGAAGCGTGAGACTCTACACTCTGCACCCGATGCCCCGGCTCGACCTGCAGAAAACTAACACCTCAGGGAGGACTCCCTGGTGACTGCGAGCCTGTGAGTAACCAGAGACGACCCCCCTGAGCCCCCACAGCGACGCCTGCAGAGAGAATCCAGAGGCTCTCCCTGACCGCGACTGCCTGAAACAAGGGACCCGACGCCTGGAACCAACACTGCACCTGCAGCCCCCAGGACCTGGAGGAACCGAACTTCGATGTAGGAGCCCCCAGGCGACCCTCTGCCTTGCCCAGTTGGTGGCTGTCCCGAGAAGCCCCCGTGCCTGCCTGCACCGCTAGAGTGACCCCCGGGTCCCTCCATTGAAACCAATACAAAACCAGACGCCTGCTTTGCTCACTGCACCCGGCCGCCCCTGTGCCGCTGAGGGTGTACTTTGTGTGCCTTCTTGTGTCCCCCCCCGGTGCTCTACAAAACCCCCCTGGTCTGCCCCCGAGGACGCGAGTACTTACCTGCTGGCAGACTGGAACCGGAGCACCCCTGTTCTCCATAGGCACCTATGTGTTTTGGGCACCTCTTTGACCTCTGCACCTGACCGGCTCTGAGCTGCTGGTGTGGTAACTTTGGGGTTGCCTTGAACCCCCAACGGTTGGCCGCCTATGCCCCAGGACTGAGACTTGTAAGTGTTTTACTTACCTCCAAAACTAACCTTTACTTACCTCCTCGAGGAACTGTTGAGTTTTGCAGTGTGTCCCCTTTGAAAATAGCTTATTGACATTTTTACAAAGACTGTACATGATATTGTTTTCATTCAAAGTTCCTAAAGTACCTAAGTGAAGTACCTTGCATTTAAAGTATTAATTGTAAATCTTGAATCTGTGGTTCTTAAAATAAACTAAGAAAAGGTATTTTTCAATATAAAAACCTATTGGCCTGGAGTAAGTCTTTGAGTGTGTGTTCCTCATTTATTGCCTGTGTGTGTACAACAAATGCTTAACACTACCCTATGAGAAGCCTACTGCTCGACCACACTACCACAATATAGAGCATTAGAATTATCTACTTTTACCATTATCTTACCTCTAAGGGGAACCCTTGGACTCTGTGCACACTATTTCTTACTTTGAAATAGTATATACAGAGCCAACTTCCTACACAGCTGGAATGCAAGCCTGCCTCAAACCACAGCCATGAGCAGAGTAAGCTTCAACAGACACAGAAAAGGAGCATAACAAGTACCTGCAGTGGAAACTTCCCTCACAAACGACGGATGAGAGTAGACCATCACAAGCAGCTGCAGTGCAAGCTTCCCTCACAAACTATAGCCAAGAGAAGAGTAAGCTTCATTAGACAGAGAAAAAGAGAATCACAAGCAGCAGTGAAAGCTTCCCTCAAAACCCCGGCCAAGATCAGAGCATCACAAGCAGCTGCAGTGCAGGCTTCCCTCACACACCACAGCCAAGAGCAGATCACAAGCTGCTGCATTGAAATGCATCCCTCACAAACCATAGCCAAAATCAGAGTACCAAAACCGGCTGCAGTAAAAGCTTCCCATATAAACCACAGCAGCGATCAAAGCATCAGAAGCAGAGCAAGCTGGCATTATGGCGGCCGGAACGCCGTGGCAGGAGCCCTGTTGCTCCAAGGAGCGCTCACTTCCTACTGTCGTTTGTTTGTTCTTTCTTCGTGGTGTTGGCATTTTTGTTCCCCGCATGGATGTTTGCTGATGGAGGAAGTGCATCGGAAGGTGTTGATGCTGCTTACTCCAAGTGCACCGGCTATTGTTTCCAATAAGCTGCTGCACTGAAGGCGCTTTGTGGCAGGCACAGTGGTCAGTGGAGCGTTGCTGAGTCTCGCTGAGATACAGTGCATGCTGTTTGGCCTTTGGAATCACTGTGAACATTGGGGAAGCTGTGGTTCTGTGTTTGGATTTAATTAGGCATCAGAGGATCAAGAGCATTGGTGGTGATTTTTTCAAGGCACAGACCCTCTGATGGATCTTCGTGGTGGTCGAGGGAGATCTGCTGTGAGTAAGTGCCGAGCAAGCTCCGGAGGCTGTGCGAGAGCTGCAGGACGACTGGAGTGGGATTTTGGGTCTTGTGTACACAAAGGAACCGGGAAAGAGGCCCAAAGAAGTCAAATAGAGACAGTATGGTAGGAACCTGACTGGCTTTTTTTCTAATCTGATAAACTTGATTAACCTGAGTCAGTACTGCTACAGGCTGATACAAGTCATAGCCTTTTTGAGTATTTTGAGCTGGAGACCACAGCACAGTGTTATTGGAGGACAGCACTTCTGAAACTGGATAAAGGCCAGTATTAAAACCTGTACCAGTAGCAATAAAAGCAATAGAAATCCTTTCACTTCAAAACCAGATTTGCGTAAGCATGTTAAATCCAGCAAAGTCAGTGGCGGTAGGGGCAGGGGACATCACAAAAGGCTCACAGTCTCTCCTGGGGTGCTGTCACTTTCTCAGACTGAGGTCGAGGTAAACAGTTTCCAAGACACAACTACTATGGCTGATGCAAATGACGATGAATGGTCCCCTGGGAGTAAATTTCAGGAAAGTAGCCTAATAAACAGCATCCAGCCTGGCCCCTCAAAGTACGAATAGCCTGACCGCTGTAGATAGTCCAGCAGCTGTGGGCCGGGGGGCTAGGATACTGCCTCTAAAAACAGGAGCGCTATTGTATTTGAGAATGTGGCTCCTGCATGCTCTCAGCCCCCTTTCCAGAATCGACTTAACCAAGATAATATGGCCCCTAGTTCCACAGCAACGGGAGAAGAGGTAGCTAAACTAAACCATGCACAGCAAGTACTAGTAATGAGCTGGGGAATGTGCTGCCACCCTCACTGTCCTACTCTGGGGTTTCTCAGGTTGAACACCCATCAACGTCCTTAGCTGGGAGAGCTGACAAGTTAATTCCTGTGGCTAATCTGAACTCACCAGACATTGAAGCTCTATATGCACTTCGGGACACTGGTAATAAGAGTTAGGCTAAACTTCTGTTACCAAAATGTAGTCTTCCCAATGTTCTCAGTCAGGCTCCAGAAGAAGTAGCCAATTCTAGCTCTAACTTATCTGAGCAGAGAGCATACTATATCCTTTTCAGGTCTAAGGCTCAAGAGACAGTGATTCAGCTACACCAATCCCAAGAGGCTCAATTTAATATCAATGCCTAACAAAGCCATGCCTCCTATGTTCCACAAACAAGGTTTCCTGAAATAGAATCTGAAGCTGGGCAACAGAAACTTACACTACACAACGGTGGCAGGAAAGGAGGGTAAGGCTGGCCCATTGGATATTACACCTATGTCTGCTATCTCTGAGACAGAGGAATTTGAGGCAGCCTCCACCTGCTTCTCAGCCTCTATGTCTACCAAATAATTATTGAAAATGATCATAAAAGAAATTTGATCTGTTAAACATAATCAGGCTAAACAAGCTGATAAGATTTGATAATCTGGAACTGAAAGTATCATCTATTGAGCAAGAATTTAGCAAGTTTACGGGCATACATAAAGCAATTGATACAAAGTTACAGAGGCTGGAAACAGACAATTCAGGTGGAGAACAAGTAGGAAGTGATGAAGAAGCAAATTAAAGTTCTTAAACGCAAATGCGAGGACCTTGAAAACTGCTCCCATAGATCGAACCTGCACATAGTCGGAGTGCCAGAGGGCTCAGAGCCAAGAATACTGATCATTCCGATACTGGGATGATTAAATGGACTGCCAATTTTCTTCTTACCTAAATACTGTCAGGCAGTGTGGGTAATATCCCAAGCGCAGAGGGTCTGTTGTCCATTGCACTTGTATATAGGATTCCGTCAGGGACACCAAACCCTGGGAACAGGCCTCACAATATCATTGTTTTTTTTTTTATGGCTATAAGATTAAGGAGAGAATTCTTTCAATTGCCAGGGAACGCAGAAGATTTACTGCTCCAGATGACTACCCTTTTATATTTTTCTGGATTTGGCTTGGGAGACAGCAATAAGGATGCAGGAAATGTGGTTTGTCATACCCAAGTTTAAAGCTACATCCATTTGTAGGGGGCTCGCCTCTGAAAATAAATTGTAAGATCTCCTTCTTAACATTTTCAAAACAGGTAAAAAAATTTTTGGCTCTGAGGGTATTCCTCACTGAATGACTGTCTTGGGATATTGAGCTGCAGTTTGATGCCCTTGTTAAATAGGTGTCAGGTATGCTGAAGATGGGTGGCAGGGAGATATATTGTATAGCGGATGGTGTTCGTTTTTGCTGGTGGGAGGTGGCACTCTAATATTGCGTGGATGTCTTTTGTGACATCACAAGGGTGTGATGAGGTTTCCATTCCCTAGCCGTGCCCATAAGGGCAGGTGGGTAAGGGCAGAAATTGCTGATCAGCAAAGTAGAAGCCTTTTTGTTTTGATAAGTGTCTGCTCAGAACAATCCAAATCCGTGATTATTCGCTAACATGATGCTAGAACTTAGTGACATTAGTTTACTGATTATCATACTTGGGGATTTTAATTGCATCCTGAACCCAATGCTTTATACCACTAATGTCGCCCATACAGCTTGTATGAGCAGTACCAGAAATAGCATAATAGATATGATGCTTAATCAGAATTTGCTTGATATCTGGAGGGAACAAAAATCCTGACCTTCGGAATTATACCTTTTTCTCTAGGCCCCAAAGACAATATTCTTGCATAGATTTCTGTCTGAGTAGCGTCTCAATTGCTAGGATTTGTAAATCTGAGATTTTACACTTACTTCACTCCAATCCCACGGCAATTGAACTCAAATGGGAAGGTAATTGCTGTTTTAATATCAATTTATGACATTCCTATTTCCCTAAGCATGTGTTAGATCGCACTGATTACATAAAATATATCTTTACTTATACGCAGGAATTCCTTACGATAACCAAGTGTCAGCCTACACCTTTGTGATCTGAGACACGCTCAAAGCTTATATTAGGGGTATTTCACAATAATTTGCTGCCCAGATTTCAAGGTCAGATAATGAAGAAGAGCAATTCATCAGAGATCAATTGAAGAATTTAATTTAACTACATATGACACAAATTGAATCTCGCTTAGATGCAGCTCAAGCTACATACCTACAAATTATGCACTTACTAGGGCGCATTTCCGCTTTACTAACAGCTCGTATAAATAGGAAAGCTTTTCAATTACAAGCTTTGAATTGCGAGATTGGGGAGAAGTGAGGCAAACTGTTGGCTTGTCTTTGTTGTGCTGGCACAACAAGAACTGTTATCACACGAAATCAAGACGCCAACGGAAGGGTTTGCATTCAACATTAAGATATTTTATCTACGTTTATGGCTTATTATTCTGGGTTGTATCAAGAGGAGTTGCAGTGTAGTCTTACAAGCATTAAGGACTACTTAGACCCCTTAAGTCCTCCCAAACTAGCAAGGAGTGACAATGGGTCACTGGATGCTGAGATCATGGCAAATGAACATAGGAGCATTGCTAGTTTACTCACAGGAAAAGCACCAGGGCCATCACATTTCCCATCAGAAGTAAATAAAATTCTTGCCTGTTTAATCACTCCACTTCTTTTGGAGGTGCTAAAAGAAATCCGGAGTGTATGCGGAGTCCCCCTACGTCCTGGCCATCATTATAGTATTTCTGAAAAAGGATAAAGATCCAGCAGAATGTAGTACATATCGGCCCACCCTGCTTCTTAATGCGTACTCTATAATATTCACCAAGCTTCTGGCCAATCGAGTTAATATGGTTATTTCTAAGCTTGTATCCTGGAACATCATGGCTTTATCCCAGGGAAGGAGGACACGACCTCTGATACTAATGAATTACTACATTAATAGACATATGTTGAAACTTTCCAGGAAACGCTTAGCATGTTACTTGATGCTGAGAAAGCTTTCGATCCTCTATCCTGAAAGTTTTTCTGGAAAGTGCTTTCTCAGTTTAATTTCAGCTCTGGTTTTGTTGAAATGGTTAAAGTCATTTATAAGGCTCCTAAAGCTCAATTTTTCATACAACATGAGTTAACACCCTTTATTTCTATCTCGCATGGCAATCAACAAGAATGCCTGCATTCACCCACCCTCTTTGCATTATGTATGGAGCCATATATGTGGCTCCTATGTAGAAATGTTCCCAGTAATCCATATGTGTTGTTGGCCTCCCCTTTGGCTGTTTATGTAGATGATGTTTTAATATTTTCTCACTGCTCCGAACCAGCGATTAAGAGCATTGAATGTGTTGCACTAGATTTTGGTCAGGTCTCAGGTTATAAAATAGAGCCTCATAAAACACAACTGATCCTTGCAGGAGGCGCGACGAGTTGTGATCAGAGGTTGATGACTCGAGCAAGGTATTTGGGCATTACTCTGGCTCCTACGGTAAAGCTGTGCTATGAATATAACTACACTGCACAATTATGGTCTATAAGATTATTATTATATTTGTATGTTCCTTATAGATATTTTAAAATGTTAGACTCTATAATCACAAAATGTATATGGCAGAAAAAGAAAGAGCGGAGATCTTTAAAAATTCTAAAACTCCCAGTAGTTGAAGGTGGGTGGGCACTTCCTGAGTGGCGCTTTTATTATTGGGCTAGTATGGCTGACCGTATCCATATGTTTTATGATTCTTACCTGGGTAACTGGCTTCATACCATTTTAGTCATGAAGAATTCTCACAGTAGCATCACTAAATTTAAGAGGGGCAATTTTTGTTTTTTTGTAAAAGGTAGATTGAGGACCGAGATAGTGCTTGAAAAAATCTTGACTAATATGAGGAGGTTCTTAAAAATTCCACGTTTTCATGCCTATACACTTATGCTGGATGACCTGGATTTACCGGAGTGTTTAACCTCTTCTTTTTTTGGCGCTTGGTCGCAGCCAGGAATTAAGCGGCTAGGCGACTTGATTGATGACTCAGCGGTTAAATCTTTCATAGATTTACAGGCAGAATTTACAATACACCGCAGAGACTTTTTCGAATACCTGCAGATTTGGACTGTCTTACTAAGTGAGAGTAGCAATATTACTACCCCGCCGGCCCAATCCGAAGTTGCATGATTGATATTTGGTAAGCAGTCATTTAGTATTTCAGAAAAATATAGTTGTCTTACCCAGCACTCTCTTAATGATCTGGGAATTTTGGCTGATAAACGGACCGTTAGCTTAAATGAGGGGGTTTCTGTACAAGAACTCTCCAACATCCTTACACAATACTGCAAAGTTTTCACTTCTACAAGATTAAGAGGCCAAATCTATTTACCAATATTTGTTATTTACATTAGCCCTTCCAAATTGGGCAAATGGTATAAAAGATCATGTAGATGCCCACGCAGCACTTTCGAAGCAGCTGATCAGGCCCACATGTTTGCCACATGTCCTAAATTGATACTAGTTTGGTCTTTGGTCCAACAGCAGATATCTAAAGTACAACCTCATGGAGGGATGCTTACGCCAAAAATTATCTTAGGTGGTACCGATTGGGTTCTTAACACTCTTTCTATAGCTAGACTTATTACTACAAGAAATTGAATATCTTTACTTCTTCCCAAACATGAGGCGTGGTGGAAAGAGGTGATGGAAGCGTGTGAATTAGAACTTTAGATAGCCAAGGTAAGAGGATCTACCCTGAAATGTTAACATATTTGGGGAAGTTCGAAAGATGATATGATGTCAGATTAAAGATTGTTGATTATGTTAATTATTTTATTACTTATCACTAATGACCTACTCAAATTTTGTGAGGTAATTATGCTATATATGTTCTCTTGATTTAGGCACTATGATGATGTATCTTGTTATTTTCTTCTTTTGTTTGCACTCTTGACAATAAAATATATATTTTTTTAAACAGAAGCGGGTCAATCTACCCTTACAAACCACTGCCAAGGTCAGAGAATCACAAGAAGCTTCTCTTGCAAGTCGCAGCCAAGGGCAGAAGATCACATGCGGTAGCGGTAGAAGCTTCCCTTACAAACCATAACCCGGAGCAGAGTAAGATTCCTCAGACACAGGCTAGGATCATCACAGGCAGCACCAGTGCAATCCTCCCTCACAGTGCACAGGCAAGAGCAAAGAAAGCTTCTTCAGTCACTGGAAAGGACCATCACAAGAAGTGCAGTCATACATAGACACACCCACCCTCTTTCTTGCTACTGCCCCCCAGCCCTACACACAAAATCTCTCTCTCACTCAGTACCACCAGCACCCATTGCTTGTCTGTCCTCCTCCCAAATAATACTCATGGATGTTGGAGTTGAAGCTACAAGTACTTAATTTGTGCCAATGTTTGTTAGTGCTCAGTACCTGCTCTTATTTCTGAAATCCTTCCACATGCTGTGCTACATCAGTTTTGGGGTACAGAAGATCAACAGTGCTTCAAAAATCCAGTATGTATTCAAATTAAAATAATATTATTAGCATCTTCCAGGCAATTCATGCACTTTTGGGTGACAGGAAATAGTTCAAATTGTCATAGTTATTGAAGTGTGATGGTTAGTAGGTGATAGTGCAGTGGCAATTGGAAGTGCTGGCAGGTGCAGGCTGGTGGCCTCCCGTCAAATAGAGGTGAGGTGAAAGCAGGTGGGCTTGAACCTAATAGCAACATGCTCGGGTCAGCGAGGCTGGCATGGGTTAGCAGAAAAAAAGGCCTGAGTCTGCCTGAGAAAGCCTTGATAGAAGAAGCTTCATTCCCATGACTGAGACCCTGTTTCTGAACCTCCATAGGAAGCAGAGCGAATACTGAGCCACCTTGGCTGTCTCTTTGCTCTACTGGCGGAGCTTCCTCAGAGAATGGTGCATCACTTCAGACCACTCCAATGGGCGGCTTCACCTAGTATTAGGAATGAACTAAAGCCTTACCATGGAAGACTGATGCAATCACTATGTCATATCGATGCATCTAGATTTCAGTCCTTTCAATTACAAGACCACTGAAAAAGCTTCGACCCAAATCCGCTCAATTCCTCTGCTGACATCATTCAGATCTGGCCTCCATGAGCTCCTCAAAACTATCTTATCAAAACAATAATATGGTTATGTTCTTTACATCCATGTATTTGGTAACTTATGCACTGTCATGTTATTGTTCAACTTCCCTCTTTCATCTAGTACCTTGTCATCTCCATGAGCTCAACAAAATGGCTAATGTCCTGTAAGGGCAGGATTCTATTGCTAAGAGCAGCACTTCTGTTGAAATGGTCTGCTGACAAACAAAAGTGCCAACACCAGCATATCTTAAAACGCAGAGAGAAGCATTTCCTGATCTAGCTGCAGTGTCCACCACGTCTTTATTTGCAGCTACTGCAAAGCAACATCTTCACCTTTGGGCTAGTAAGATAAATTTTACTAGTGGCCTGCGGCATTTATTGTACCACCGTGTAGGAAGTTGGCTCTGTATGTGCTATTTCAAAGTAAGGAATAGCATGCACAGAGTCCAAGGGTTCCCCTTAGAGGTAAAATAGTGGTAAAAAGAGATAATACTAATGCTCTATTTTGTGGTAGTGTGGTCGAGCAGTAGGCTTATCCAAGGAGTAGTGTTAAGCATTTGTTGTACATACACATAGACAATAAATGAGGTACACACACTCAGAGACAAATCCAGCCAATAGGTTTTGTATAGAAAAATATCTTTTCTTAGTTTATTTTAAGAACCACAGGTCCAAATTTAACATGTAATATCTTGTTTGAAAGGTATTGCAGGTAAGTACATTAGGAAGTTTGAATCATTTCAATTGCATGTATACTTTTCAAGTTATTCACAAATAGCTAGTTTAAAAGTGGACACAGTGCAATTTTCACAGTTCCTGGGGGAGGTAAGTTTTTGTTAGTTTTACCAGGTAAGTAAGACACTTACAGGGTTCAGTTCTTGGTCCAAGGTAGCCCACCGTTGGGGGTTCAGAGCAACCCCAAAGTTATCACACCAGCAGCTCAGGGCCGGTCAGGTGCAAAGGTCAAAGAGGTGCCCAAAACACATAGGCTTTAATGGAGAGAAGGGGGTGCCCCGGTTCCAGTCTGCCAGCAGGTAAGTACTGCGTCTTCGGAGGGCAGACCAGGGGGGTTTTGTAGGGCACCGGGGGACACAC